>NC_080174.1:66597033-66949445 GCF_950295315.1 Erinaceus europaeus | reverse complement strand
GGTTATGCAAACAGACTCTCATGCCTGAGGCTCCAAAGTCCCAGGTTCAATCCCCTGCACCACCATAAACCAGAGCTAAGCAGAAGGGGAAGGCAGAGAGGGGGAGAGAAAGACAGACACCTGCAGACCTGCTTCACCACCTGTGAAGTGACTCCCCTGCAGGAGGGGCGCTGGAGGCTCAAATCAGGATCCTTAAGCAGGTCCTTGCACTTTGTGCCACCTGTGCTTAACCCGCTGTGCTATCGCCCCACTCCCAGTTTTTTTTTAAAGATTTTATTTATTTTATTAATAGAAAGATAAGAGGAGAGAGAGAGAAAGGACCAGACATCAATCACTCTTGTACATGTGCTGCCGGGGACTGAACTCAGGACCTCATGGTTGAGAGTCTAGTTCCTTAACCACTGCGCCACCTCCCGGACCACTTTTTTTTTTTTTTTTTTAAGATTTTATTTATCTATTCATGAGAAATGTTAGAAGAAGAGAGAGAAAGAACCAGACATCTGTCTGGTACATGTACTGCCGGGGATTGAACTCAGGACTTTATCTGTAGCATCATCTCCTGGACCACATTTCTGTTATAATTTCTTTGATAGGGCAAAGAAATTGAGAAGGATGGGGAAGATAGAAGGAATATAGACACTTGCTGACCTGCTTCACTTCTTGTGACTTGTCCCCCCATAAGTGGAGAGCGGAAGCTCAAACTTGAGTCCTTGTAATGTAATGTACATGCTCAACCCGGTGTGCCACTGCCTGGCCTCCCCAATATATTGTTTTAAAGATTTATTTATTCATAAGAGAGAAAAAGGAGAGGAAGAGAGACAGACAGATACCAGAACACCAGAGCATCACTTGGCACAGTCAGTGCTGGAGCTTAAACTCAGTACCTCATGTCAGAGAGCCAAACACTTTATCTACTGCAACCACCTAATTCTTGGTCCCCAGTCTGTTCCTACAGGCAGATGTGTAATCAGGCTTGGCAACTTCTGCACCTACCTCACCTTCTTTATAAAACTGAATATTGGATGCAGAGTAACCATCATAACATGACAGAAAAGGAGAAGTGTATAAAGGTAGAGGGTAAGTTTGTATGGTGACCCACTAGTACTTACTATAGTTTTCTCTTGAGATCTAAAAGTAGAATGTTCCAATTTGCTCTGAGTTGGTCGGTTATGTTTTTTGTTTGTTTTTTTACCAGAGCACTGCTCAGCTCTGGTTTGTGGTGGTGCAGGGGATTGAACCTGGGACTTTGGAGCCTCAAGCATGAGAGATTCTTTGCATAACCATTACATTATGCTATCTACCCTCCACCCAGTTGGTTATGTTTTGAGTGGGAGAATACTCAAAATATTTCTGTATAGGGTCAGAAGACGTGGCTCAGTGGTAGAGATAATGCTTTGCATGCATGAGGCCCTGAGTTCAACTCCTAGTGCCACATAAAATGATGGACTGGTGCTTTTGTCTCTCTGTACAAAGAGCATTATTAATATTTCCCAAATAATGAATAATAAAAGAAAACCCCAGACACAAAATACACCTACCATATCAAAACAAATAGGTTCATTCTACTTTCATTCTTTCTTGTCCTGTATATATATTTTTATTAATGTACTGATTTTTTCCTTTTTTTGCTTTTTGCCTCCAGGGTTATTTGCACTACAAATCCACTGCTCCTGGAAGCCATTTTTTCCCATTTTGTTGCCGTTTCGTCATTATTGTTATTGTTGCCATTGATATTGTTGTTGTTGGATAGGACAGAGAGAAATAAAGAGAGTAGGGGAAGGCAGAGAGGAGAAGAGAAAGATAGACACCTGCAGACCTGCTTCACCACTTGTCAGGGGCTCAAACCAGGATTCTTATGCCAGTCCTTTTGCTTTGCACCACATATGCTTAACCCGCTGCGCTACCACCCAGCCCCCAACTTACTGATTTTTTAAAAGATCTACTTATTTATTAATGAGAAAGAGAGAGAACTAAAGCATCACTTTAGCACACATAACCCTGGAGATCTTGCTCAGAACCTCATGCTTATCCACTGTGCCACCTCCTGGACTGCAATTTCTTTCTTTTTTAAAAAATATTTTATTTATTTATGAGAAAGATAGGAAGAGAGAGAAAGAACCAGACATCACTCTGGCACACGTGCTGCTGGGGATCAGAATCAGGACCTCATGCTTGAGAGTCCAAAACTTTTCCACTGTATCACCTCCCGGACCACATGGACTGCAATTTCTGATTTTTTTTTCAGACAAAAATATGGAACGCTTCTCGAATTTGCGTGTCATTCTTGCACAGGGGCCATGCTAATCTTCTCTGTATTGTTCCAATTTTAGTATATGTGCTGCCGAAGTAAGCACTCTGATTTTTTTTTTTTTTTAATAAATTTTCTCTTGTCATCTGCAGGACTTCACTGTCTCAGGCTGACTTAAAAAAATTTTTTTTTGGGGGGAGGGTCCGGCGGTAGTGCAGCAGGTTAAGAGCACATGGCACGAAGCACAAGGACCAGTGTAGGATCCTGGTTCGAACCCCAGCTCCCCACCTTTAGGGGAGTCACTTCACAGGTGGTGAAGCAGGTCCGCAGGTGTCTATCTTTCTCTCCCCCTCTGTCTTCCCCTCCTTTCTCCATTTCTCTCTGACCTATCCAACAACAATGACAGCAACAACAACAACAATAATATTAACAGCAACGATAAAACAACAAGGGCAACAAAAGGGGAAAAATAGCCTCTAGGAGCACGTGGATTCATAGTGCAGGCACCGAGCCCCAGCAATAACCCTGGAGGCAAAAAAGAAAAAAAAAAATCAGTGTTTTTCAGGCTGGGGTATGGATCAACCTGCTAATGCCTATGTCCAGCAGAAAAGGCAATTACAGAAGCCAGAACTCCCATCTTCTGTACCCCCAAAATAATTGTGATCCATACTCCCAGTGGGGGAGAAATGATAGGGGAAAGATAATCAGAGGGCTCTGAACTCCAAGTCCAGCAGGACCTAGAGAGAAGAGGCAAAAGGGAGGGACATTTGTAGGTATATGTGTGACTTGGAAAGGAAGAGAAGATGAGACCTTAAGTGTGTGTGTGTGGGAGCAAATATATACAAATATATACAGATGGTTGTAGAAATAATAGTTAACCCATATCTGCAACCTTGGGAGAACTGCTGTAGCTTACAATAGAGGGTTGGGGACCCAGAATTCTGGTCGTGAGAACGGTGTGGAGTTGTATCCCTTATCTTATAATTTATAAATCAATATTAAATAACTAATAAAAAAGAAAAGAAAAAAATGTAAAAAAAAAAAAAAAAAACCTCAGTGCTATTCCTTCACCCAATTTTAATTCTTACCTTGGAAGCAGCTGTATCAGGTCATCCATGATATATCCCTTCTTTTGTCCTAAATGTCACAAGTCCTCTAGAATTCTCTCTTGAATGTACGAGTTTTCTCGATGCTCTACTTTGAATGGCTCTACAACATCTAAATGTCCCTCCCTTTTGCCTCTTCTCTCTAGGTCCTGCTGGACTTGGAGTTCAGCCTCTGATTGTCTTTCCCCTATCATTTCTCTCCCACTGGGAGTATGGATCACAATTATTTTGGGGGTACAGAAGGTGGGAGTTCTGGCTTCTGTAACTGCCTTTTCTGCTGGACATAGGCATTAGCAGGTTGATCCATACCCCAGCCTGAAAAACACTGATTTTTTTTTTCTTTTTTGCCTCCAGGGTTATTGCTGGGGCTCGGTGCCTGCACTATGAATCCACGTGCTCCTGGAGGCTACTTTCCCCTTTTGTTGCCCTTGCTGCTTTATCGTTGTTGTTAATATTATTGTTGTTGTTGCTGCTGTCATTGTTGTTGGATAGGTCAGAGAGAAATGGAGAGAGGAGGGGAAGACAGAGAGGGGGAGAGAAAGATAGACACCTGCGGACCTGCTTCACCACCTGTGAAGTGACTCCCCTGCAGGTAGGGAGCCGGGGCCTGGAGCCAGAATCCTTAGGCCAGTCCCTGCGCTTTGCGCCATGTGTGCTTAATCTGCTGCACTATCGCCCGACTTCCCTGATTTTTTTTTTATACAACCAAAGTCATCTTTCAGTCTGATCCCCATACTAATTATATACTACAAATAAAGAAGTGTCTCCTGCAGTATTTCCTGATAATACTGCCTGTGTTCATTTCCTAAAGCTACTGTAACAAAGCACCACCAACTGTGTGACTTAACATTTAAAATTTAGTGGCTGAGGAAATGGCTCAACTGTATTTTTTTTTTTTTTTTGTCTCCAGGGTTATTGCTGGTGCTCGGTGCCTGCACTACAAATCTCCTGGAGGTTATTTTTCCCTTTTGTTGCCCTTGTTGTTTATCGTTGTTGTTGTTATTGCTGTCATTGTTGTTGAGGGGGAGAGAAGGACACCTGCAAACCTGCTTCACTGCTTGTGAAGCAACCCTCCTGCACGTGGGGAGCCAGGTACGCGAACCGGGATCCTTGAGCCAGTCCTTGAGCTTTGTGCCATGTGCACTTAACTCACCATGCTACCACCCAGCCCCCTCAACTGTACTTTTATGCTTGAGGTTCTTGGTTTGATCCCCATCGCTGCATGTACTATTCTGCCATTCTTTTCTTTCTGCTTCATATGAATTTTTTTTTTTGATAGATTCCCTCTTGAGAAGAATCCTTCTTTGCTTCTAGCTTCTGTTAGCTGCAGGCAATCATCTTTAGTATCCCTTGGTTAGTGGCAGTATGATTCCAATCCTTTATGTCTTTTTCTTTTCTCCCAGTGTTATTTCTAGGTCTTTCTTCCTTTTTTTTTTTTTAAGCAGGATCTTGATTTACTGTAATTGATTAAGGGACACCTCTGAGGCTCTCAGGTGTGCAGGGCCTGCCACTTGTCCAGGGAACCGCGGTTGGGGATGTATTTGACTCCACAGCCACCACATCTTCAAATTAATCTGCGTTAAACTTGGTGAAGCCCCATTTCTTGGAGATGTGGTTATTCTGGTGTCCAGGGAATTTGAACTTGGCCCTGCGCAGAACCTCGATCACATGTTCTTTGTTCTGCAGCTTGGTTTGGATGGACATGATGACCTGGCCAATGTGGACTCTGGTCATGGTGCCCTGGGGATTCCCAAAAGCACCTCACATCCCTGTATGGAGCCTAAGGTTAGGGGCAGCAGGAGGTCAGGCATAAAATGAACACAGAGTAGGATGGGCTGTCTCCAGGGTCCCTTAGGGCAGCCTATACAAGCAACAGGCTGCATATACTACCCAGGAGGCTGCTGTTTGCAGCCACTGCACACCGGGTGCCATGGGGAGGGTGGCATGGTCAGCTTAATTGGTTGCAGGTCTTCCTTCCTTTCTCTCTTTCTTGTCTTGTGCCTGCGTGACAAATCCACTTTCCCAGTGGCCCTATTTTTCATTATTATTATAATTATTTGACAGGACAAAGAGAAATTGAGATGGGAAGGCAGAGACAGAGAGGAAGAGAGACATGTACAAAACTACTTTATTGCTTGTGAAGCTTTCCCCCTGCAGGTGAGGACCTAGGGCTTACGCATTAGGTAACTTGTGTGCTCAACTGGGTATGCCACTACCCGGCCCCTCCACCCTCCCCATCTTTACACAGCCATCTTCTGTGTGTGTGAATGGTCAGTATGCATCTGTGTGTATAGATTTCCACCTCCTTACCATGCTAGTCATTACATTAGGACTCACCCTAATCCAAAATGGCCTTGTTTTAACTTGATTACATCAACCAAGACCTCATTCCGAAATAAGGTCATATTCACTAATTTTGAATGGACATGTATTTGAATGAAACAGCATACAACTCAGTGAACAAAACACTTTTGATTGCTTTGATAAAATGCTGTTTACATTATTGTTTACTTTGATGACTGGCCAACCCAAATTTGGAAGTGTCAGAATTTTTCTAAACAAGTGAACGGAAGGAGAAAATAGCACTTTATGTTTGTTGTAGGGTTTATAGTATATCTAAAACTGAGTTACAGGGTTTGCTTCCAAAGTTTACCAGAATGTTATCAATTCTTTTTTCTTTTCTCTCTCTCTCTCTTTTTTTTTTTTTTTTTTTGTGAATTAGGGAGACCAAGGTACTCTGCCCTTTTTACTATGTTCTATTTACTTTTGTCTTTCTTGTTTCTACTGCAGTGCCAAGTATCAGTTTGAAGCCAGGACCTCATTCATGCAAGGCATGCACTCTGTCACTGAGTCACCAAGTCTTCTCAACTCCTTTTTTTTTTTCCCTTTGCTACCAGGGTTATTACTTGGGCTCAGTATATGCACAGCTCCACCATTCCGGTGGCATTTTCTTTTTCCCTCCCTCCCTTCCTTCCATTCTTCCTTCCTTCCTTCCTTCTTTCCTTCGTTCCTTCCTTTCTCTCTCTCTCTCTTTATTTCTTTCTTTCTTTTCTCTTTCTTATTGATGGAGAGTGAGAGACAGAGAGAAGGAGAAACTCTGCTTCACCACTTGTGAAGCTTCCCCACTGCAAGTGGGGACCAGGGACTTGAACTTGGGTCCTTGTGTATGGCAATGTGTATAATCTAGCCAGTGCACCACCACCTTGCCCTGCCTTCTCAACTCTTTAAGAGGATTTACACACCCACACGGGAATCCCTGACGGTTGCAAAATTAGAGTGGGGAAGCTGCAAAAGAAGAAAAAAAGCTGAGACTTTCTAGTACTAATTTCATGGCTATTTCAAGACCTCTACTTCTCTAACCTCTCATCTTTCTCCTTCTCACAGCTTGCCAACTTGAGCCTTTACCATCTTTGTATCATGAGTCTCATGAGTCTCAAACATATACTTTAATTTCATACCCCTTTCTAAGTGTCAGTGTCACATGTCCAACTTCCTTATGTGCTTTATTTTGCATGACCCTACCACCTTAATCTCATTGTGTCCCAAACCATATTCAGTTTCTTTCTCTGACTTCCCTATTTCAACGGATCATTGAAAGTGTTTACTATTGAATGGACCCTCTTAGAAATCTAGTGCTACTCTTCTTGTTTGGTAAAAATGAGATGACCCAGTCAGTAAATTTGATCAGATTCCTCCCTTTTCCCTACATTCCAGACAACCTTCTGAATCCTTTCTCCCCCTTGGCTTATTATTCCTTTATCTTGGGCCACCTTCCTCTTCTTCACTTTGGCCAAATGCTACTGATAGTTCTAGTTCCAGTTTAAGTCACACTGTTTCCAGAAAGAACTTTCTTGATGACTCCAAAGTGTTCTCTTCCTCTTCAGCATCTTGTAACCCTTGTCTGATGCACAAATTGCCTTGTTTTATGGTCATGCTCGCAAGTTCATAAGCTCCTCGTAAAGAAGTAGAGCTTCATATGGCCTCTTACTCTGTGGCAGTCACTATTCTAAGTGCTTTATTTATAACCCATTTACTCTTGACAACAGTTCAGTGAGGTGGGGGGGGGTCATCATCATGTTATTTTATTTTTTATTTACTTATAAAAGAGAGAACAGCAGAGTATCACTAAAAAAACATACAATGTCCAGGATCAAGCTTGAAACCTTATGCCTGAGAGGCTGGCACTTTTATGTACTGTGCCAGCTCCCAGGTTGTTACTGTTTTTCTTTTGAAGTCTTCTAGGATTCAGCAAGGTTGAATTATTTGCCCAATATTACACAGGTGTCACCACCCTGTTCTGTGTCATCATATTATGACATTTGTACCACCTTTTATGTTTTTATATCTCGGCACAACCTGACCCCAACCCTTATTAAATGTTTTTCTTTTTTTATATATATTTATTTATTTATTTTCCCTTTTGTTGCCCTTGTTGTTTTTTATTGTGGTTGTAGTTATTATTGCTTTTTAAAATATTTATTTATTCCCTTTTGTTGCCCTTGTTGTTTTATTGTTGTAGTTATTATTGTTGTTATTGATGTTGTCATTGTTGGATAGGACAGAGAGAAATAGACAGAGGAGGGGAAGACAGAGAGGAGGAGAGAAAGATAGACACCTGCAGACCTGCTTCACCACCTGTGAAGCAACTTCCCTGCAGGTGGGGAGCCGGGGGCTCAAACCGGGATCCTTATGCTGGTCCTTGCGCTTCACACTTCACGTCGCGTGCACTTAACCCGCTGCCCTATCGCCCACTCCCTAAATGTTTTTCTTAAGTATGGCTTCAGGACTCCATCTTCCTACTTGGTTGTTAGCAGTGTAGGTGTCTGGTCCTCACCTATTACACCAGGGACATGTAAGTAGTTTTTAAATGCATTCAGGTTTGAGAATTGTTGCCTGGAAAAAAAAGTTGGAGAGTTTTATGATTGAATAGTATTGAGTGACTCCTCTGCTAGGAAGCACTGCTCATTGAAGACAAATAGAAGGCCTAATTGTATGATAATATCAGAGACTCACAGATCCTACCTATTAAAGTCATGGACTATTGTGGCCCAGTCACAGGCTCAGACCTTTGCCCGCTTTTCTTCCCTTACCTATATCAGAATTCCAAAACTTTGACTACTTCTTCCTTGATGATTTACCACCTCTTCAGTACTCTAGATTAAATCTCCCTTCTAGAAAGGGTTATTTATACCAGTCCCTTCTTTTTTTTATATTTACTTATTTATTCCCTTTTGTTGCCCTTGTAGTTTTATTGTTGTAGTTATTATTGTTGTTGTTATTGATGTCATTGTTGTTGGATAGGACAGAGAGAAATGGAGAGAGGAGGAGAAGACAGAGAGAGGGGAGAGAAAGACAGACACCTGCAGACCTGCTTCACCGCTTGTGAAGCAACTCCCCTGCAGGTGGGAAACTGGAGCTCGAACCGGGATCCTTATGCTGGTCCTTGCACTTGGTGCCACCTGTACTTGACCCACTGCACTACCACCTAACTCCCTTACCAGTCCCTTCTATCTCCTTTCAAATAGGGCTAATTTGTATTCCAAGGTGTGGCTTGTTAAATGATTTAAATAGCATTAATAATTTAGTGAGCATGGAACCGTTCCACCCCGGTTCCATGGCTGCCAGTTCTTAGCAACATCGCCCCGCCAGATATTCGTCGGGATGCGGCATCATCTAAGTTCATTTCCCATGTCTACGCTCGACCGGACCTGCCAATATACGCGGATATCTTCGCCCACCCTGTCCAACGCTTGACGTCTCGTCACCCAATCTGGTCCCCTACGCCTACACTGAACTTCTCTGTTCCAGACTCTTGGAAACAGAGTTGGCAGTCAGCTGAGGTAAAGAACAAACACCTCATCACAGACCCCTGCAAGCGTCAACCCGGCTTTGACCTAGCACGTTATGATTGGGCCCTCCTCAATCGCTATCGAACAGGCCATGGCTGGTGCTCCGCTATGTTCCATCGCTGGGGAGCCAGAGACGACCCGAACTGCCCCTGCGGCTCCAGACAGACTATGACCCACATAGTCAACGACTGCCACCTCTCCAGATTCAAAGGAGGTCTCGAAACTTTACATCAGGCTCAACCTGACGCTGTTGACTGGCTACGGAAGAAGGGCAAACGCTAGAAGAAGAAGCTAGAACCAGCTGCCAGATTCCAAGCTTCAGTTACTGGGAATTCCAACTCTGCTGAGAAAGGAGCGGGAATAAAACCATCTCCTGGGGGAAGGGAGGGTGTTTTCTGGAATGTGAAGTATTTTAAATTCCTTACTAGCAGTTTCCACAAACCCCTAACTCTATCTTTGTCCGAAAATAGTTGGGAGCTTATTCCTGGATTTCAGAGAACAATTTCTACAAATTAGGTTTACTTCTGAAGAGTATATCTGAGGGAGTATGTGCCCAACTCTGGGAGATGGATACAGACTATAAGAGGCAACCTAGAAGCCACAGGGTGCAAAGAAAAAGGTGAACTGTGTTGGCCAAAGGGCTAATGTGTGCTTAACTCCTGTCCCTATCGGCAATTGTTTTGAGAGAATAAGACAGACTGAACTCTCCTAAACATACTATTTGTCTAAAATGCTCCGTGTTAAAATATTCCAAAATATTCACTTAAATTTTTTTTTAAATTTTCATCACTCCAGAACAACTTTAGACAAAAGAAAGATACTATTGTACCAAAGCTTCCTCAGGTGTGGTGGCGGCTAGGTTTGAACCTGGGTTCTGAACATGACAGACCAGGTGCACTAAGCAGCTGAGCTCTCTTGCCTGCCGAGAATATTTACTTTAGAAGAAGGGCAATTGGGGTAGAACAATAGTACAGGTTATTCATGCGTGAGGCTCCAAAGTCCTAGGTTCAGTCTTCTAGACCACCATAAACCAGAGCTGAGCAGTGCTTTGGGGAAGAAACAGAAAAGGGGGGGGGGGTGGAACAGCGGATAAAGCCTTGGACTTTCAAAGATGAGGTCTTGTGTTTGATTACTTGCATCACATGTGCCAGAGTGACTCTCTACTTTTCTCTCTCTTTAATCAATCTTTAAAATGGAGGAATAGGGGGCTGATGGTAGATGGGGGCACTTGGTAGAGCACATTACAATGTGCAAGAACCCAAGTTTATGGCCCATGTTCAAGCCCTGGGAAGCTTCATGAGTGGTGAAGCAGTGCTGAAGGTCTCTCTCCCTCTCCCTCTCCCTCTCTCTCTCTCTCTCTCTCTCTTCCTCTTCCCTCTCAATTGCTGCCTATCTCTATTAAATAAGCAAGTAAAATATTTTTTAAATGAAGGAGGAAGAGCAGGAAGGGAAAGGAGATAGAAGAGGAAGAGGAGGAGGACAAGGAGGAGGGGAAAGAAAAGGCAAATAAATTAAGCTGGTAGGTGATAGGAGAAGAGAGACTTCTTTCTAAAGATAAGATAAAGCAGTTGGGAGATGACTGATGACTAAGGGATGGAGGAAGGGGAGGTGTCCAAATGTGTCAGCTAAAGTTCCCCTGGGGCCTAAGCATTCCTACTTTAAGCCTAGTGGGCAGCTCTTGTTAACGCCTTTATTTAGAACTGCTCCTGCCAAAAGGATCAGCTATATAAATGTTGCCATTCTTTTACTGAGGCAATGTAAATATGTTCTTAAAGTCTATAATCAGGTAATTTATTAAACAATTAGACTTAGTGCCTGGAGTCCAGTAAGCATCCAGGAAATGTTGGGTTGCTTTAAACTTGTGGGAAGTGGTATGGTTAAGTGGTCTCCCAATCCCCCAAAAAATCTCAATTCTAAATCTTGACTCTGCATTACCTAGCTATGAGTCCTTGGGCAAGATATTAGCCTTTCCCAGCCTCAGTTTCCTCATCTGTAAAAAGAGGTATAAATAACACTGGGTTGTTGTAAGCAACAACTAAAGTGCTTTGTTATTCCAGAAATTATCCTCATGGAGGACTATAATTTGGAATCGACCAAGTGGACATGGGGCCTACGGAACCATACTGGGGCTAGCTGTGTGGGTTTTGACAAATAACTTTAATGCAACTAGCTTCAGTTTGCTTTTCTATGACATGGGACTGACACCAGCCTGTTCTCCACACTATTGTGGGAATGGAGATATATAAAATTTGCATTACTGCCTGTGCCTAGGTGTCCCTACTACTTTATTATGTGCCTTTGAAGTCTTTCACAGTCTCTTAAAGGGAGAGAAGTCCTACAAAGTACTCTCAACAAAAGACCTAAAAAACAAACAAACAAGAAGTGGTGGTGGTATGGGCCAGGGAGTGACACATCTGGTAAAGTGCACACACTGAAGAATGAAAAAATTGGGACAGGGGGCCAGGTGGTGGCACACCTGGTTGAGTGCACATGTTACAATGTGCAAGGATCCAGGTTTGAGCCCCTGGTCCCCACTTGCAGGGGGAAAGCTTCACAAGTGGTAAAGCAGGGCTGCAGGTGTCTCTCTGTCTCTCTCCCTATCTCTCCCTTCCCTCTCAATTTCTGGCTGTCTCTATTATCTAATAAGCAAATAAAGATAATAATTAGGGTGTTGGGCTGTAGCGCAGCGAGTTAAGCGCACATGATGTGAAACTTGACTTGTGTAAGGATCCCAGTTCGAGACCCCGGCTCCCCACCTGCAGGGGAGTCACTTCACAAGTGGTGAAGCAGGTCTGCAGGTGTCTTTCTCCCCCTCTGTCTTCCCCTCCTTTCTCCATTTCTCTGTCCTATCTGGCAACAACATCAATAACAACAATAATAACCACAACAATGATGAAAACAACAAGGGCAACAAAAAAGGAAAATAAATATTTTTTTTAATTGTTGTAGTTGTTGTTGTTGATATCGTCGATGTTGGATAGGACAGAGAGAAATGTAGAGAGGAGGGGAAGACAGAGATGGGGAGAGAAAGATAGACACCTGCAGACCTGCTTCACTGCCTGTGAGGCGACTCCCCTGCAGGTGGGGAGCTGGGGGCTCGAATCGGGATCCTTATTCTGGTCCTTGCACTTTGTGTCACATGTGCTTAACCCACTGCGCTACCGCCTGACTCCCATAAATACTTTTTAAAAAAAAGATAATAATTAAAAGGAAAAGAAAAAATTGGGCCAGGAGTGATTTGAGCACAGGCAAGGCTCCAGTGACTAAGGAAATAACTCTGCTGGTAGGGCTCAGGACTTCCTTAGAGATACTGAAATGGTGTTCTGACCTTTCTCTCTCTCTCTCTCTCATGTAAAACTATCTCCTATAAAGTAAATTAAAAAGTTTTTTTTCTAAGAAAATAGCCTGGGAGGCAGGCAGCACAGTGGGAAAGGTGATGGACTTGATGTTTGAAGTCCCTGAGTTCAATCCTCAGGATCACATATGCCAGAGTGATGCTCTGGTTCTCTCTTTCCTTCTCATGTTAATGAATAAATAAGGAATACCAAAAATTTTGTTATTGCCACTAGGATTATCACTGGGGCTTGGCTGCAGGAAGAATCTACTGGTCCTGGTGGCCATTTTTTCTTCTCATTCTTTAAAAAAAATTACATATATTATAAATATATATATTTATTTCATAGGACAGAGAGGAATGGGGGGGTGATACAGAGGGAGAAAGACACCTGAATCACTGTCTCACCCAACTCTAGCTTTCCCTCTGCAGGTGGGGACTAGGGCTAGAGTTGGGGTCCTTGTACATGGTTAAAAAAATAAATTTTGGGGGTTGGGAGGTAGCACAGCGGGTTAAGCGCACGTAGTGCAAAGCACAGGACAGGAGTAAGGATCCCGGTTTGAGCCCTGGCTCCCCACCTGCAGGGGAGTCACTTCACAAGTGGTGAAGCAGGTCTGCAGGTGTCTTTCTTTCTCTCCCCCTCTGTCTTCCCCTCCTCTCTCCATTTCTCTCTGTCCTATCCAACAACGACGACATCAACTACAACAATAATAAAAACAACAAGGGCAACAAAAGGGAAAATAAATAATAAAAAAAATTTTTTTTTAATATTAACAAGAAGTCTCAGTAATAAAAGTGCTCTACTGAACAGCTATTTCTGAACTGGACTTGGTGACTTAGAAGCAGTTGGTCCACAAGTAGTAAGTTTACTTAACAAGGTTTGAGGTTCCTATTTTGTTAAATTACCTTGAGTAAGATTCTTCTGGGCTCTAGTACCACATTGCTTGTTTACTAGGCTGTAATTAGGGTCATTTCATAGATGTGAAGAATTTACAGTAGGTTTCTGACTCTTCAGGCTCCACAGAAGTGCAGGCAGGCAACAAGGACTCAGGTTTTGGCTATAAGACATGATTAGCTGCGACAAAGTAGTCTTCTACCATGATGAGACTCATGATGTTTTCAAATAGCAACTGTTTCCCTTTCACAGTGCCAGAACACATCCCTTTGGGACAAGACTAACCTACCCAGTCCACAAATTCCCTGAGTAACTGGTTATGGGACATCTGTTCCACTTCATCCCAATAAGTAAGCCAGCACAGTGACCCCAAGGAGAAGCCATTCTAGCAAGCAGTGAAGTGATGGAATTCCATGTTTACCTTCTCACAGAACCCACACTAACAAAACAAGTTCATCATTATTATGGAGTGGTTAAGACCTCTGGCTCTGGAGATAGGAAAAACGTACTTATTAGTTATGTAACCCGGGTAGTTTTGCTTCATTCTTAGAACATTGGTTTCCTCTTCTGTAGCTCTGGCAGATGATAAGTCAGTCTCTCTCTCCCCACCTCTCTCCATTCCTTTGTTATCTTCTTCTCAGATAAAGGGGGGCGGGGTTAGTAAATGGCTTACCCGGTAGAACACAAATATTGATGGGCTGTGTATATTTCTTTCTTTTTCTCTTTCTTTGCTTCCTTCTTTCTTCTTACTAGAGCAATGCTCAGTTTTAGATTATGGTAGATTATGGTGTTGATGGGTGTTGAACCTAGGTGCTCAGAGCCTCAAGCATGAAAGTCACCTGGATAACCACTATGTTGTATCCCCAGACCCAGACTGGTGTGTCTTCACATGCAGAATCAAGCAGGGTAGTTTGTCAGGGAAAGCGATTAGATTCTCTCCTCCTACATTTTCTTTCTTTTTAAAAAAATTTTTATTTATAAAATGGAAATATTGACAAGACCATAGGATAAGAGGGGTACAATTCTCCTCCTGCACTTATGGCAAGTTTGTGAGGAATATGGCAGGGAAAAGGAGTTTTCATTTTCTTAACAATCATAGAAGGGAAAAATATATCACAAATTCTCAAAAAAAAAAAAAAAAAAAAAAGCTTGCAATGGGTTATCATCCCACTAAGAACATGCCACTCTGCTCTGGAGGTATTAGACATAGAGACCCCCAGAGTTGGCAATGTGCCAGTCTTGCCCATAGCTCTCCTCCATTTCTATCAAGAATTTTTTTTAAAATCAGACTCTTATTCTAATGATTTATTTACTTGTTGGTCTCCCCCTCTGAACTCTGAACTCCCATTTGGAGACTCTCTTGACATAGACACAGGGCTCAGTCAATGCTCATGTGATCGAGGGAATCCTGGCTTACTCCCTACATCCTGGAGCTCCCACTTTAACTGGGGAGACAGAATGAACAAGCATGAAACATGTCAAGAACTGAGCACGATCGGGAGGGCTGTAGTCTTGCATGTTTCAAATGGAGGCTTTCTCTTTTGAATTGCTCCTCTCAGGAGTGGGAAGAAATTCAGCCTTGAATCAAAGGTGGAGATCAGGATTATAGCACTGCACATGGAAGTGTGCTCTGCCTTTCTTGCTCAAGGCTCTCCCCACCCCTCCCCTCTCTTTTAAAAATTTTTTAAAAATATTTATTTATTCCCTTTTGTTGCCCTTGTTGTTTTATTGTTGTAGTTATTGTTATAGATGTCATTGTTGGATAGAGCAGAGAGAAATGGAGAGAGGAGGGGAAGACAGAGAGGGGCAGAGAAAGACAGACACCTGCAGACCTGCTTCACCACTTGTGAAGCGACTTCCCGGCAGGTGGGGAGTCGGGGGCTCGAACTGGGATCCTTGTGCCAGTCCTTGCGCTTTGTGCCACCTGCACTTAACCTGCTGCACTACCGCCCAACTCCCCCCACCCCTCTTAAACAACTTTTTTTCTTTTTTTAAATCTTTATTTATTTATTGGATAGACACAGCCAGAAATTGAGAGGGAAGAAGGTGATATAGAGAGCGAGACAGAGAGACACCTGCAGCACTGCTTCACCACTTGTGAAGCTTTTCCCTGCAGGTGGGGACCGGGGACTCGAACTTGGGTCCTTGTCCATTGTAACATGTGCACTCAACCAGGTGCGCCACCACCCGGCCACTTAAGCAACTATTTTAAAGAGCCAGAGAGCTAGATCACCAGGCAGGGTGCATGCCTTGCCATATGCACAGCTCAGGTTTGAGCCCAGGCACCACGCTAGTACTGTGGCCCAAGAGAACACTCCAGTACTACTGTCTCTCTCCATCTATCTGAATGAAAAACTACTGCAGGTGGCCCAGGAGCTGACACTGTGAACTGACTACCTAACTTGCATGCATGAGGTCCTGAATGTAGTATCTAACATCACATGTGCCAGTGATCTCTGTTCACTCTGTGCTAACAAATTTGTTTTAATTTAGCACATTTCCCCCCTTCCTTGCCTTCTCTCCAGGAACCCTCCATTTGGGAGGAGGTATTGTTCCCTACATAAACTATCAATTTCTCTCCCTTAATTCTAATATTCTTCCTTCTTTCCTTTTTTTTTTTTTTTTTGCCTCCAGGGTTATCGCTGGTGCTTAGTGCCTGCACTACAAATCCACTGCTCCTGGAGGCCATTTTCCCCCACATTTTTGTTATTACTATTGTTATTGCTGTTGTTGAATAGGACAGAGAGAAATCAAGAGAGGGGGGGAAGACAAGAGAGGAGAGAAAGACAGATACTTGCAGACCTGCTTCATCACTTGTGAAGCGACACCCCTGCAGGTGGGGAGCCAAGGGCTGAAACCGGGATCTCTGAGCCAGTCCTTAAGCTTCACTCCATGTGCACATAACCTGCTGTGCTACTGCCCAACCTCCCCCCCTTCCTTTTTTACCAGAGCATTGCTCAGCTCTGGCTTATGCTGGGAACTGAACCTGGGACATCAGAGCCTTAGGCATGGTAGTTTTTTTTTTTTTTTTGCATAACAACTATGCTACCTCCTCCATCCTCTTAATGTTTTCTCAAGACACACACACACACACACACACACAGTAGTCCAGGGCAGAGAAATCACATATGCATGAAGCCCTGGTTGCACTGGTGAGGGAAAAAAAAAAAAGTCTATTCATGTAGTATCACCTCTGTGCAGTGGCATTTATCCCCATTTTACAGATAAGGAATCTGGGGCTCAGAGAAGTAAAGCACAGGATAAGTTAGTGGTAGAACCGGGATTTCAAGCCTTCTAAAGTACAAATTCAGCACTCTTTGCAATTCACAAGAGAATTTCATGTTCACCAGGCACTGAGAGTATACTGTTCAGACATGTCTGAAATGGCATTTCAGAAGCCTAAAGTAGAATGACCAGGTTAGCAACATGGTTAGAGAAATGCAGCTTTCTGGATCACTTGTGACTTCCCTGAAAGATTTCTCTCTGGTTCAGGGGGACTTCACTGGGATAAGCTACCTTCACATTGACATATTGGAGAAATCTTTTATTAGAAGATGTCTCAGAAGGCAGCATTTTGAAATCAGGCAATCAATAATCACACCTAAATACAAAATGTCAGGTAAACTTGCCTTTCAAAATAAAGCAGACTCTTGCAACAGGAGAATTGCTCAAGAGTTTTCTTTTTTTCTTATACAAAAACAACACCACGTTGCAAAAGGCATACAAAAATACAGTATATAAAAAAAAGACTGCTCCCAGTTAAATATCCAGCAGCAGCTGATAAAACACAAGCCATTGAGGTGAGCATCAGTAACCTTTGTCCCATATGTTCTCCAAAGACAGTTCCTGAAATCAGTTGTTTCGGGAAAACCATGTTCTAGAAGGTAGGCAGGTTCTTTCCAAACTTCCGCTGGGGTTCTCTGAGATCAGGAAACAACCTCCAAAACAGATCCTCATGCACAATAGGCTTGGAAGTAGCAGCTGACTTTCCAGAGTCATTCATAGTGCTGAATCCCACCCACACCCCCCCTTTGCAAACCCACAGCCAGCAGGCACCTGCTGTCATGGGCAGAGTTCTGGAGGAGCTGATCCTTCTCTGGCTTAGGGGTGCCTGAAGTTGCCCACATGACACCTGTTGGGATGGGTGCCTTTCCCAGACTGGAGGCTGCACCTGGAATCCACTTGGAGGTGCCAAGTCTAGCTAGGTAGGGTGCAATCCATCATGGTCCACCAAGCAGAGCTCCTTCTAGAGCTAGTGCACCTTCTGGAGCACTGGATGAGTTCCAGTAGCTCTCCTAGTAAGAACTTCACTAAGGCTCAGATTCTGGGAAAGGGATCTGACTCATATTAAGCTGGCAGGGGGCCTAAGAGTGACTGCAGAGCCAGTAAGCTCCATGGAGTTGTATGAGAAAGACAGGTTTGCCTGGTGCTGGTAGAACTTTAAAAGTCCTAGAGAGAAAGTCAGGGATTGAGATGAGAGGGAGGTGGGAAAGAGGAACTGGTACAGTTCTCATTCCGGAGGTGCCTAACACCTGCCTTGGAAAACACCTGGACAGGAAACAAGTTCATTGATCAGGATCCTTTTCCCTCTTTCCTGTGTGTTGGGGGAGTATTTTCTGACCTATGAGAAAGGGTGCTGTAGAGCCCATTGAATAACAAAGGCAGAAGGAAACAAAAAAGTCCCTTGTGAGGACAGAAAGGCCTCTCTCTCTCAGAGGAAAGGTCCCAGGGGGGCTCTGAGACAAAGAATCTGGAGGCCAGGCTCTTTAAATGTTCTCAAGGTCACAGCATTGAGAGTGGGAGGAGGGGTATTATCTAACATTATTATAGATATATGTATATATATTTATATATATTAAAGGTTTCCAACTCCTCAGCTACTGTAAAGTGTCTGACAGTGAGGTAATGGTCCATGTTGATCAAGTCTGTGAGCTCGTCTTCACCAGACAGCTCGTATGTCTCCTGGAAAAAGGAGCCTCAGGGAGAGCATTCAGGCCCAGCTGTCCTAGCATCACCCCAGAGACACCAATGGGAGCATCCTTTGCAGCCTAAAGCTCATCCAGAGTGTGAGATTTCATGCAGGCTGGAGCACCCCACAAGTCTACCACCTGTTGCACAGCATCTGTCAGGCTTTTCTTCAGAGCGAGTGAGCTAGGCAAACACAAGTGCTCCTCAGGCAGCTGCCTGCCTGAGAAACCAAAGGCGTCAGAGAAGATACCATGCTCCCATGAGTCAGGAAAGAGGCTGAGCTGGGTTTCGGGGTTTCCAAGAATGCAAAAGCCCTTATTGTGTGTGCACTGGCTGCAATGCATTCTGGGATCTACTGTCCAGGCTGTCTCACCATAACCAAAAATGTGCAAATTACTAAGGACGAGAGGAAAGGTTAAAAAATAAACTTGGGTCTTTGTTAAGTCAGAGCAGAGCAGTCAGGCTTCTGGTCAGTTAGCAGCCACTGAGGTATGCAATTCTTTTCTGCAGCTGCTGCTGCCGGCAACGGAGCTGCCTTTTCTCTGTCACCATCCTCTTCTCAGCCCCTACCAAGGATTGCAAGTATTCCAAGGCCTTGCTCAGGATCACGACTTTTGGGGCCTTGGAGCAGCT
Source organism: Erinaceus europaeus (assembly GCF_950295315.1). Taxonomy (NCBI): domain Eukaryota; kingdom Metazoa; phylum Chordata; class Mammalia; order Eulipotyphla; family Erinaceidae; genus Erinaceus; species Erinaceus europaeus. The sequence goes on along the minus strand of NC_080174.1, from coordinate 66,930,412 downwards.
AGCCAGAGTGGGTACCTGGTCCCTCAGAGCTAAGAACCGTGAACGGAGGTCATTCCGCCTTTTGCGCTCCAGGAAGTTGTGGTTCTTTCTCTTGGTCACATCCTCAGTGTCAGAGCTGACAGGTTTGGGGTGGCAAGACTGGAGAGGCTCACTTTCTACAGGTGGGGGACTCACAACCTCATCATCTGCCTCATCTTCCTTTTCCTCTGGAGCATCTCTCTCTAAAGGCTCTTCTTGGGAACCTCTGTCTACAGCCCCTCCTTGGGAACAGTTTTCTGGAGGGAAACGGGCAGCATAGTTGTGTTGTTGCTGATGGATGGAGATGTGGAAGTGCTTCATGCAGGGGTCCAAAGGGTCTGCTCGCACTGTGATGGTGACGGGTTTCCGTACATCAAGGGACTGTCTCTTCTCCACTGTCACAACATCGATTTCTTCACCCTCTGTCCAAGGAGAAATACAAAAGAAACATCCCATGAGGAACACATACACAGACCCTCTCCTGAGATTTGGGAAAGGAGAGGACATGTTCCCAATTTCAATCTAAATAAAGTAAGGAGCAAACCAGCTGATTCATTTGAAGTGAAGAGGTAAGAGCAGTGTGAAGGAAAGGAAGGGAAACTAACAAGAAGGAAAATATTCTCCAATTTCCTTTTGCTCAGCAAGGCTTAGATAAGAACAAAAGGCAGACCCAAGCCAACAGCCCCCAGTAGGCACTGGCTCTCCCCTCCCCCACTGAGGGGTTGGAGAGAAAGAGCTATCCGATTGGGACAAAGTTTAGCTATAAAGATCTTCCCTAGTCGGGCTCTTTCATGCCCCATCAGAATTGTAAATGAGGGGTCTGTGGGCAGAGCTGCCCTTTGTTCCTGCCCAGCACAGCCTGCACTTGGGGAATTGTTACTTTTCACAAGTTATAAATCCTATTATTCCTCCACCTCTCTATTCTACCATCCTTTTCAGTTGAAGATTCAGAGCAGGGAGGGCTACAACCCATCCTTCCTTACCCAAAGAGGGGAGGGAAAGGGTTTCTCTTAGGAGCATTTTGCTCCTGGGTTCAATGGGTTTCTAGAGTCATCCATCATTTATAGGTCCTCTGCCCCACCCCCTTCTCTGGACCAGAAGAGAACTGGCTTTGTAACTGCAAGCTAGCAAAAACTGCAGGAACTTCACAAAGGTACAAATGACCATTTCCAAGCTACCTGTGAGGGAGGCAGGAACTGAGTGGAATATTCCGATCCAAGGGCTGAGACACCTGGATACGTTCTCATCATTCCTGGGCTTGAAAGTCTCTTGGGTTACCCCAACCAGGAGAGGTGCAATTAGGGGGTAAATTTTGCTCCACATATTCTGCAGCCCCCCACAGAGAAAGCTACTTTCAAGGACTTCAGTCTGGCAACAGAGGAGCTCAGTTCTGGCCTCGTTTGCATATCAGAATGCTTGAGCCCCTTTGTCAGGAAGGCTTCCATTGTGTGGACAATCGCATTATTTCTCCATTAATAAAACCTGACCATTCAGCCCTCCTGGCTCTAAGGCCTGTGATTGGCTAGCCAAGCTGTGTTTGGAATGCTGCTTTACCCAGCCCCTAGACCCTATTGGTCGAGGTTTGCTGTCAGTCACTTTCCCCACCCCCCCTCATTGTTTGCAATCTGTTGCATTTTCTCCTGGGCCATGTGGCCTGTGAGTGAACCAGGAGCTTGCAAACAGGTTCAGGTTAAAGGGCAGGTCAGAAAACCACTCAAGAGGCTTTCATGTCCCAAACCTTTAATATTTCATTGTTAAACCTCATGACTGGGAAGTCTCTGCCTAAGGGAAGAAATATCCTAAGACCCTATTCTTTTCAGAGAGTAGTGTCTAACTCTACCCAGACAAGGGCATGTCCTCAGTAAGACAATCAAGTCCAATCCCTTTCTGTGCAAAATAAGAAACTGAGACCCAGGAGCATACACATGACATTTGTAACATTCTGGATCTCAAACTTAGATTTCTAAACTCCTAAACACAGTGCTCCATCCACTCTACCACTCCATCAGCCTTTGTAGAGACACTCCTTTATTGGTTTTCTCCATCTCAACAGTCCCACTAAGCACACACAAGTTCATATAAAAAGCAAACGGTGAAAATGACTCTAACACAGTGGACTAAAATAAGTGACTTTTCATTTTTCTTGTTGTTCTATTTCTCCCCCAAGTATTTAACAACAGACCCCACCCCCCCACTCCCTAGTTTCCTTTCAACTGGCCATGCAAAAGTTATTCTTGTTCTGCTTTACTCAGTGCTAGCCTAAGTCTATAAAAACACCCTCTGTTTTTCCCCATTGGTACCGAGGTCTAAGAAGAGTGCAGGCTAAGAACAATGTAGTATGATGGCACAGGGTGCTGAAAATCTGTCCCGAGTGAGGTTTAAGTTGCATTCAAGGATGAGGGAGGGAAGCCTGAAGCTTCATATCCTTGACCAGCATCTAGCTCAGAACTTGGCACATGGTTCATAACCAGGGCCGGTGAACATTTGTGGAATGCAGGGAAGCACCGAAAACACTCAAGAGTTTGAGATGGGACACCTTTCTGCTTCAGGCCAAAACAAGGTAAGGGCTAGCCCTTCTTGGATAAGCTATCATGTAGATCTTCTAAATATTGAGGAAGAAGTGCCTGGTTGGGATAATGGTTTGGAAAACAGAGGCTGGCTAGATGGAAGGAAGCTTTTAGTGACTTCTTATTTTGAAGTCAGTTGTTTTCATCTATGGGGAGTGTTCACTCCTCCATTACCCATGTCATGGGTACACCTGGTAAGGTTGAGGTACAGGGGTAGGGCAATATGGCATTCTAAAGTAAAGTGGGCAGACCACCAGTTTTTTTTTTAAAAGATGAAGGCTTTGGCTTTACACAAAAGGCACATCAACTTCTTTTCTCCCTAGGGGAGTCTGAGTTTCCCAGGGAAAAAGGGAGCCACAAAAAAACTTCCAGCCAGGAATGACCCTTAGGGAGCCCTGCCAGTCTCCCCAAGGACAGAAAAAGCTCTACAGTCCAATCCCAGCATTGCCCTGTCCCAGCGCGGAGCCTCACCCCGGCTCCCTTGTCCCCCTGGGCTCCAATCACCGTCAAAAGGACACTGGCTCCCACGCCACTTCTTCAAACTGTTTACTAACACTCCCACGTGCCAGACAGACACCGCTGGGGGCTACACCGGCAGCTTCAGCCAAAGGGGGAGGTGGCCGTAAGGCTTGCGAAGACCCAAGCAACCCTGGAAGGTGCCAGAGCTCGGCCACCCCTGGGGTGCCCCCCTTTTGTATAGCCAGGGGAGGTCCTTACCCGAGTCGCTAGGGCTTTCGGACCCCGAGCAGGCCTGGGTCTTGGGCTCGCCCAGCGGACAGGGGGCAGCGGGCGCCGGATTGCCGGCTTCGAGGCTGGGGGCGCAGTCCGGGGCGGCGGGCGCCTTGGGCGGGTTTCCCCGCGGCGCGCCGGCGGCCAGGCGATCGCTCACTGCTCTCTCCAGTCTTTCCCGGGCGGAGAAGCCGCTCCACATGCAGTCACGACGGATGATGGAGGCGTAGTTCCTGCCCCAAGCCTTCGAATGGCCCCGGGATTCCGTCTCATCCCCGGCACCCCCTCCGGGCCACGGCTCCGGGGGACCAATTCCGGGGAATGGGTCCCCGGCGCCGAGACCTGAGCCCCAGGGCGGCGACGTGGGGGGCGACGGCACCAACTCGAATTTCTTCCAGATGTCCTCGCTGGGCGCCGTGGAGCGGTAGAAATCCTCCCCGCAGTCATAGTCGTAGAAATAGTGCTGGTACGAGTCGAAGTCCATGTCCGCTCCCTGCGGGAGGCAAGGGGGTGCACTGACCTGGGTTGGGGGTGAGGACCCAGAAAGGGGGTGCCCTGGGGTCCCCCGGCACAGCCGGCTGTCTGGCTCCCGTCCCGCTCTAGCCGCCCGACTTGCAGCCCGCGCCTTCCCTCGCGCCCGGGGAAGCCCGGTCCTGGCTCGGACGAGCCCTAGGAAGCGGCTGCGGACGCCGGGACCAGGCTGCGGGGAGCGAGTTCAAAGCAAACTTTGCCAGCGCCGCCCGAAGCGCCGCTCCCAGGGCCGGGCCGGGCCTGCGCGGGCGCGCTGAGCCCAGACCGCAGCCCCCGCCCGCCGCCCGCCCGCCCCGAGCCCCCAGCCCCTCCCCAGGCAGCCCGTAGCCTCACCTCGTCCAGGCCGTCAGCCACCTGGAGCGGTCCGGCTCCCCGCCGGCTCGGGGCAGCCGGGCAGCCCGCACACAGGCACATGCGCGCCGCCGAGCGCGCGCGGCCCGGACTCAAGAGCGCGCTCTCGGCGCGCGCGCTCCCCCCCTGGCTCGCGCACGGCGGCGCGGACGATCCCGAGACGGGCGCGGGAGCGCGAGATGAAGGCGCATTGTTTCCCGTCCGCCTTATATCTCGTCGCGCGCCCGGGGGTCTGGGGGGGGGGCGGGTCCTGCGGGACAAATCCCGCCCCCTCCTGCCCGCTCCCGCCCCCTCAGGCCAGCAGACAGGTGGGGGCGATGGCTTCCGCGCCTCGTTTCCTCCAGCCTGCCTCCTGCTCCGCGCTGGCCCCGGAGCCTCTTCCTCCCCGAGGGCTGCGCTCTGGGCTGCGCTCCGTAGCGCCGGGCAGACGGCGAGCTGCTGCAGCCCCGCAAGCCTACTGCAGGCGAGACAGCTAGGACCCGACCCCAGCAGGCCGCACTGAAGCCGCGCTCCGAGCACACCCTGGGCTGGGGAGTAGGGCGACTCACCCGCCACCTAAGAGCCCCTGCTTCCCCTAGGCTTGTCTCCCCCCAGCTCAGGTGCAGCTGGCCCCCGGCTGGAGATGGACGACAGCCACACCTCCACCGCGCCACCTGGCGGCCCTGAAGTGGTGCTGAACCTGGGCATCCTCATCTTCACCCATTAGCTGGTCTCTTAAGCGCGGTGGTCCAAACCCAGAGGGCAGAGAAATGAGGTGGGAAGATCCGGACACTCGGAGGCTTTAAACTTAACCGTCTGAGCCTCCGTTTCATTTGCAAAATGAAGAGATGGCCACCCGGGAGGTGGCACAGAGAGTAGCGCGACTTGAGTTCAGTCACCCGTACTGCATATGCCAGAGTGATGTTCTGATGCTCTGATTCTTGCTTTCTCTCTTTCTCATTAATAAATGAATAAGCAGATTTTTGTTGTTTTGTGTTATCACAAGGACTTTCTGCCTGCCTGATTCCACGACTCCTAGTGCTCTTTTGTTTCAATCTCAGAAACAGATGAAAGAGACAGTGTGAGAGACACACAGAGAAGAGACACCAGTGCATTGTTCTACCATTCACTGAGCTTCCTTTGATGGCAAGCAGGTTGCTTCCATGTTCTAGGGGCTCAGACTCCCGGGTCATGCACAAGGCAAAGTGTATACTTCACTTTGAGGCTATCTTCTGACCCTAAATAAATCTTTTACTTTCATGCCTGAGGCACCAGAAGTTCCAGATTCAATTCCCAGCAATGCTCTGGTGAAATAAGTTAATGAATAGATAAGTACATATTTAAAAATAAATAGAAGGAAGGAATGAGGAGCCAGGGAGGTATCTCACCTTGGAAGACACCTGTTTTGCCATGGGACAACCCAGGTTTAGCTCCCAGTACTCCACATGGTACTAGGACACTGTGGGGGAGCTTAGGTGCTGTGTTGTCTCTCCCTCCCTCTCTGAAAAAGCAAGTCAGCCAGAAGTGAAGCTTTGCCCCAACAAGAGAAAGAGGGAAGAGGAAGGGGAGTTGAGAGGGAGGAGTCATGGTAATACCTCATGAAGAGAACAGTATCTAGGGTTAGGAAGAGAAGTAAGAACAAACTTAGTCCCTGGTGCCAGTGTTAAGTAGGAGAATCCAGTCATGCCAGGACTGAAAGAACCCTCCTCCCCCAACACCACACACTAAACACTCTGTTGGAACTATGATAATAGAGAAAAGAGTGGGATTTGAAATCTGGAAATTCAAAGTCCTTGCCTTGCTAATTGTGGGATCAAGTCAATGGAATCCTCTGTTTGCTTTTCTGTGAAGTGGGAGTATTGCTTGCAACTGTATCTCTGACCAAGATGCTGGTTGTATTAGCCTTTAAAAAATTCTTTTATGAGGGGGAGGCAGGTAGTGGCACACAATACAGTGCACAAGGACCCAGGTTCAAGCCACCAGTCCCCACCGGCAAAAGGAAAGCTTCATGAACTGCACATCTCTTTCCCTCTCTATCTCTTCTGTCCCTCTCAATTTCTTTCTGTATCTATCCAAAATGCATACATAAATAAGATATTTAAAAATAAATATGTATTTAAAAATATTTATTTATTCCCTTTTGTTGCCCTTGTTGCTTTATTGTTGTAGTTATCATTGATGTCGTCGTTGTTGGCTAGGACAGAGAGAGGAGGGGAAGACAGAGAGGAGGAGAGAAAGACAGACACCTGCAGACCTGCTTCACCGCCTGTGAAGCGACTCCCCTGCAGGTGGGGAGCCGGGGGCTTGAACCAGGATCCTTATGCCGGTCCTTGCTCTTGCACCAGGTGCACTTAACCCACTGCGCTAATGTCCTACACCTGTAAATAAGTATTTTTAAAATCAATTTTCCCACCAGACCAGTGTTCAGATCTGCCTTCTGGATCTGAGCCATGGAGGCTCAGGTATGCTCTCCAAACTGGCTTTTCTTAGCTTTTATTTCATCTATGCTAACTGCCTTAGGCTGAAGAGAAAAAGCTAGACTATATAGTCATTCTGTTTATTTATTTAGTTAAAACTTGCATGATCCCCTCGTGAGGCTGGGGATCAACTCTCCACCTATAGCACCACCTTACACAATTATTCTATTTAGGTCAAAGAAAGCAATTCTGAACATCCAATACATCTTGGCACTACTTGGTATTCAAGGTCTGATCACTGTCTACTCTAGCCTCACTGCCTGCTATTTTTTCTCCCCTCCCATCCCTGTGGTCTAAGAATACCAAATGCTTGAGCCTCCCAACAGAAAAAAAGTTGAGAAGTGTAAGCAGTTTAGTTTAAGTGGAACATGAGACACAAACTCTGAGTTGATATAGGGGATGGGGTGGGGAAGATGACACTTTCATGGATTTGTTGGGTCAAAAGTACATGTGGGACCTTTTTTTTGGTGGGGGTAGGGGTGTCAGAGATCATATTCAGAGCCTCATATATGCTAAGAATGTTTTTTACATCCAGATCCAATGTGGGGTACCTTTGAAGACAGAAGCTAGTTTTTTTTTCTTTTTCTTTCTTTTTTCTTTTTTACCCCCTCTAGTGCTGTTGCTATGGCTCAGTGCCTACATGATGAATCCATGCCTCCTGGAAACCATTTTGCTCCTGGAAACCATTTTTCTTTATTTGATAAGACAGAGCAACATTGAGAGGGGAGGAGAGATAGAAAAGGACACAGAGAAAGAGACAACTGCTATATTTGCTTCACTGCTCATGAAGCCCCCACCCCCACCCCCAAGTGGGGAGCAGGGGCTCAAACCCAAGTCCTTGCACATGGTAATGTATGTAGTTAACCAGGTGTGCCACTGGCCAGCACCCCCTTTTTATATTTATTTAATTTATTTACTCCCTTTTGTTGCCCTTGTTTTTTATTGCTGTAGTTATTATTGTTGTTATTTATGTCGTTGTTAGATAGGACAGAGAGAAATGGAGAGAGGAGGGGAAGACAGAGAGGGGGAGAGAAAGACACCTGCAGACCTGTTTCACCGCCTGTGAAGACGGCCCTGCAGGTGCGGAGCCGGGGCTCAAACCGGGATCCTTACGCTGGTCCTTGTGCTTTGCGTCATGTGCGCTTAACCCGCTGCGCTACAGCCCGACTCACCCCCTCCCTTATTATTTTAGCCAGAGCACTGCTCAGCTCTGTCTTATAGTGGTGATAAGGATTGAACCTGGGAATTCTGAGCCTTAGGGACAAAAAGTTTGCTGCATGATTTTTTTGTGCTATCTTCCTGGTCCAACTAGCTATTAAGAGAAGAAAGTGGAGGAAGAGGAGAGAGAGAAGGAGAAGGAGGAGACCTAATATTGGTTTACAAAATTAAATGCTTTCAAGAATACAGTTTCAGACCTATAGGTATGTGTGTACAACTCACCTCACCTACCACCAAAGTTCCTATGCCCCTTCACCTATTCCCCCACTCTCCACTTCCCTGTGATAACTGCTATAGCTTTCAGTCTGAGAGACAGCATAGTTACTGTTTTTTTTTTCCAAATTCATTTGCTTTATTTTGCTATATTCCACATATGAATGAAACCATACTGCAGTTGTTATTCAGCTCTTTTTCACTTAGCATAACCACCTTCAATTTCATTAATTTTGTCTCAAATGGTACAATGCTATATTTTTAATGGTAAAGTTAAAATCCATTGAATATATTCTTTTTTTAGTTTTTATATTTTTAATTTAAAAAATATATTCTTTACTTTTTAAAATATTTATTTATTCCTTTTTGTTGCCCTTGTTTTATTGTTTTAGTTATTATTGTTGTTGTATTGATGTCGTCGTTGTTGGATAGGACAGAGAGAAATGGAGACAGGAGGAGAGAAAGACAGACACCTGCAGACCTGCTTCACTGCTGGTGAAGGGACGTCCCTGTAGGTGGGGAGAGCCGGGGCTCGAACTGGGATCCTTATGCCGGTCCTTGCACTTTGTGCCACGCATGCTTAACCAGCTGTGCTACCGCCCAACTCCCTACTTTTTTAAAGATCTATTTACTGTGGTCTGGGAGGTGTCTCAAGCATGAGGTCCCGAGTTCAATCCCAAGTCCTCATATACCAGGGTGATATCTGGTTCTTTCTCCCTCTGCCTATCTTTCTCATGAATAAATAAATAAATAAAATATTAAAAGAAAATTTTTGAAAAAGATTTATTTATTAACATGAATGAGAATCAGAGCATTACTCCGGCACCTGCAACGCTGGGGATCAAGCTCAAGAACTCTTTCTTTCTTTTTTAAGGTAGGGTCAGAGAGGTATGGAGAGAGAGTAAAAGAGACGGCAGCACTGAAGCTTCCTCCAATATTATGTGGTCCAGGCTATAGCCTGGGTCATGGACAGAGCAAAGCAGATCACTTTTCAAGTGAGTATTTAAAAAAAGACTTTATTTATTTATTGAACAGTTGAGATATCATAGTGGCTATGCAAAAACTTTTATGCTTAATGTTCTGAGGGCCTAGGTTCAACTCCACCATAAGCCAAAGATGAGCAGTGCTCTGGTAAAAAAAAAATTACATATATGTTATGAATATTTAATAAAATAAATAGTTATAGACATTATTGATATAAGAGAGAACCAAAGCACCAACCTGGCATATGTGATGTTAGGGATCTGAACTGATGACCTTGTGCTCCTAAGGCCAAGATTTTATTCACTGTGTTATCTCTCAGACAACTTCATGCTTTTTTTAAAAAATTATTTATTTGTGGAAGAGAGAGAGAACCAGAGCACTCCTCTGGCTCATGTGATGCGAGGGATCAATGATGCTTGAGAGCACAACACTTTATCTTTTGTGCTACCCTGTGGGCCATGAACCTCATTTCTGGTTTATTTATTTATTTATTTTTCCCTCCAGGATTATTGCTGGGGCTTGGTGCTTGCACTACAAATCCACTGCTCCTGGAGGTCATTTTTTTCCCATTTTTGTTGTCCTTGTTGTTTATTGTTGTTGTTGTTATTATTGTTGTTGTTGTTGGAGATAGGACTGAGAGAAATCAAGAGAGGACAGGAAGACAGAGAGGGGGAGAGAAAGACATCTGCAGACCCGCTTCACCCCCTGTAATTCCCCTGCAGGTGGGGAGCTGGGGGCTCGAACTAAGATCCTTATGTCAGTCCTTGTGCTTTGCGCCATGTGTGCTTAACCCGCTTAGCTACTACCCGGCCTCCTCTGTTTGTTTTCGTTTTGCCATCAGGGTTATCACTCCACAGTTCTAGTAGCTAGTTTTAATTAATAATTAATAAATTAATTTTTGTAGGAGAGTAAGAGATAGAAGGGGAAGGAAGGGGGAGGAAGAGAGAGAGAGATGAGAAGAGACACTGCAGCACTGTTCCACCACTAGTGAAGCGTTTCCTACATGTATGGTAATGTGATCTACTGGATGTTCTACCCACTGACTCCACAAATCCTCATGCTTTAAGTCTAACTTTCCAGCCAGCACCTCCCAGGCTGCTCCCACAACTCCTTCTTTTTGTTTTTTAAATAAATATTTTATTTATTCATGAGAAATGATAGGAGAGAGAAAGAAAGAACCAGATATCACTCTGGTACCTGTGCTTCCAGGAATTGAACTCGGAACCTCATGCTTGAGAGTCTAAAGCCTTATCTACAGCACCACCTCCTGGACCACGTTTCCATAACTTCTTTATTTTATTACCTGTCATTGCAGCTATGAACACAGGGGTTCATGTTTTTTTTTAAAATATTTATTTTATTTATTTATTCCCTTTTGTTGCCCTTGTTTTTTTTTTTTTTTTATTGTTGTAGTTATTATTGTTGTTATCGTTGTTGGATAGGACAGAGAGAAATAGAGAGAGGAGGGGAAGACAGAGAGGAGGAGAGAAAGACAGACACCTGCAGACCTGCTCACCACCTGTGAAGCGACTCCCCTGCAGGTGGGGAGCCGGGGTTCGAACCGGGATCCTTATGCCGTTCCTTGTGCTTTGCGCCACCTGCGCTTAACCCGCTGTGCTACAGCCCGACTCCCACAGGGGTTCATGTTTACTAATGAGAAAGATAGGATAAGAGAGAGAAAGAACCAGACATCACTCTGGTACATGTGCTGCCAGGGATTGAACTCAGGGCCTCATGCATGAGGGTCCAATGATTTATCCACTGTGCCACCTCCCACACCACTCTTACTGGCTTTGTAACTTCACTATCAGGAACAGCTTTGGTAGATCTGTGAACTCACTCAGTAACTCAACCAGCTCAATTTGACTGAGATGGTCTATTTGACTTGCTTTGTGCACAGATCAGAAAGATCCCAGGTTTGATTGCAGTACCAAAGCAGAGGGATTGAAACTACCTTTTGGTGGTTTTCTCTTTCCTCTACAGATACCTAACATAGTTGTGCCAGTTAGGGTTCTTGGTTACAAGCGACAGAAACCATCCCTAGACAAATTTAAACAGAAAAAAAAAAAAAAGTACTGGTCGATTTGTGATATAAAGTGCACAAGAGACTGGGAATCGATACTTAGAAAATCGGTCTTTATCAAGCTGAGAGTACTTCCTCAATAATTTTTCCCACGGTTCATTGTAGTAAGTGACATATGAGAGCAACTGGGAGGTAAGACCACCTTACAAACTTAGAATTAAACTGTCCTCTGAGATACTTTATATGCTTTGGTTTATTTATTTTAAAAATAGTTATTTTTGAGAGAGAAAGGGAAAAAGAAAGTCAGGAAACCAGAGCATTCACTCTGGTACATATGATACTGTGGACTGAATGAATTCAGGACGTCATGCTTGCTGGTCCAACTGTGCCACCTCCTGGGACACTGCATGTTTTTCTTTAAAATGTTTGTTAAAGAGCCAAGGGGAGGGGCCAGGTGGTGGCACACCTGGTTAAGCACACACATTACAGTGTGCAAGGACTCAGGTTCAAACTCCCAGTCCCTACCTGCAGGGGGAAAGTTTCACAAGTGGTGAAGCAGGGATGCAGGTATCTCTCTGTCTTTTTCCCTCTTTATCTCCCCACCCACTTTTTTTTTTTTTTTTTTTTTTGCCTGCAGGGTTATTGCTGGGGCTTGGTGCCTGCATTTCTAATCTAATGCTCCTGGAGGCCATTTTTCCATTTTGTTGCCCTTGTTGTTGCTGTCATTTTCTTATTGTTGTTACTGCTGCTGTTGTTGCTGGATAGGACAGAAAGAAATGGAGAGAGGAGGGGAAGACAGAGAGGGGGAGAGAAAGATACCTACAGACCTGCTTCACCGCTTGTGAAGTGACCCACCTGCAGGTGGGGAGCCTGGGGCTGGAACTGGGGTCCTTACACCAGTCCTTGTGCTTTGCGCTATATGCACTTAACCCACTGAGCTACCACCTGGCCCCCTCCCCATCCTCTTTTAAGTTCTGTTTCTATATAATAATAATAATAATAATAATAATAATAATAATAATAATAATAAAGCCAAGGGAGACAGCATAGTAGTTAGCAAAAAGACCTTCGTGCCTGAGGCTTCAGAGTCACAGGGTCAGTTCTCAGCACCACCATAAACTAGAAATAAGCAATGCTCTGATAGATAAAAACAAAACAAAATAAAATAAGCCTGTGGGGTTAGTCGGTGGCACGCTTGGCAGAGTGCACATATTACTATGTACCGGGACCCAGGTTTAAGCCCCTGGGCCTCCACCAGCTGGGGGGAAGCTTCATAAGTGGTGAAGCACTGCTTCAGCTATCTCTCTCTCCTTCTTTTCCTCTTAAGTTTTGTCTCTATCAGAAAGAAAAAAAGAAAATTAGAAAGAAAAAAAGGATAGGGAGAACTGCTTCCAGGAGCGGTGGATTAATTGTGCAGGTACCAAACCCCATGGATAACCCTGGTAACAATAGAAATAATTATAATGTGAAATAAAGCTTGTTAAGCAGCCTGGGAGGTGGCACAGTGGTTGGAGCACCAGACTGGCAAGTATGAGGTCACTAGTTCAATCCTCTGCACTACATGTACCAGAGTGCTCTAATTCTCCTCTCTGTCATCAATAGATAAATATTAAAAATTTTTTTGCATTATATTTATTTATTTACTGGATAGAGGCAGTCAGAAATCGAGAGAGAAGGGGGTGATAGAGAGGGGGAGGAAGAGAGACACCTGCAGCACTGCTTCACTACTTGCAAAGCTTTCCCCCTGCAGGTGGGGACCAGAGGCTCGAACCTGGGTTCTTGAGCACTATAACTTGTGCACTCAATCAGGTGTGCCACCACCTGGTCCCTGATAAATATATATATATATATTAATATTTATTTATTTATTCATTTTCCTTTTGCTGCCCTTGTTGTTTTATTGTTGTAGTCATTATTGTTGTTGTTATTGATGTCGTTGTTGGATAGGACAGAGAGAAATGGAGAGAGGAGGGGAAGACAGAGAGGGGGAGAGAAAGATAGACACCTGCAGACCTGCTTCACCGTTTTTGAAGTGATGCCCCTGCAGGTGGGGAGCCGGAGGCTCGAACCAGGATTCTTAGGCGGGTCCTTGCGCTTTGTGCCACCTGCGCTTAACCTGCTGTGCTACCACCCGACTCCCCGTGATAAATATTTTTTAAAAAATTGTTAAGAGTTGAAGAGAGAGGGCTCTCTACCTGCAGGGGAGTCGCTTCATAAGAGGTGAAGCAGTTCTGCAGGTGTCTATCTTTCTCTCCTCTTCTCTGTCTTCCCCTCCTCTTTCCATTTCTCTCTGTCCTATCCAACAACGACGACATCAATAGCAGCAACAATAATAACTACATCAATAAAACAACAAGGGCAACAAAAGGGAAAATAAATAAATATAAAAAAATAAAGATTTGTCTAAAAAAAAGGTTGGAGAGAGAGCTCACTGGGCAGGGGACCTGAATTATCATGCATGTGGCCCAGGTTCAGCCCTAACATAACATGGGAGGAAATATGGAAATGGAGCAAGCTCTTATTTGTGGTGTCTCTCCTTTGTTCTCTTATCCTGAAGGAAAAACCTGCCCTGAAGTCCTGGAGTGGTGAAATCACTTATACTCAAGTTCCTAGCTTTCTCTCTTTCTCTCTCTCTTTTACCCCTCTCTCTATTGTAAAATATGTGTTAATGTCTGTCTTCCTCACTAGACTCTAAGTTTAATGAAGTCAAGGACAAATGCCTGTCTTTTAAAAAAACATTTATTTATTTATTTATTCCCTTTTGTTGCCCTTGTTGTTTTATTGTTGTAGTTATTATTGTTGTTGTTATTGATGTCGTCGTTGTTGGATAGGACAGAGAGAAATGGAGAGAAGAGGGGAAGACGGAGAGGGGGAGAGAAAGACACTACCATAATGCCAGTGCCTAGAGCCAAGCCTGGAATATCGTGAGTTCTCTGTAAACATGTTGCCCTTTTAACCAGACACACACCTCTGCAGCTTTAAAAGCAGAGATGTGCCTACCTATCTGGCTGAGGTGGAATAACTGCCAGACCAAATCTAGACTATAAACTGAACTAATGTATTCATGCAGTAAAGAAAGAAGTTGCCAGTTAGGAGGGATCTGGGTAACTAATGAAGTAGATCGGGGGAATTATCAGAGCAACTGCCAATGTCCATCTGTGTTTGTAGATGAAGGTGCTAGTTCAGGAACAAGAGAGACAGAGAAGTCTTTCTTTGAAAACATTTGGTTCAGCCCCCCACCCCCAACGCATCTCCCACTCCCCCATAGATCTCCAAGCAAGCACTTTGTTCCCTATACAGATCTGCCTGCTGGGAGAGCACGCACACATCAGCAAACAAGACAATCCAGTCTGCTTCAGAGCCCTGCTTCCCCTTATAAATTAATGAATTGGCATCTGATTTGAAATATCAGTCTCATGAGTCTGGTTAATGTGTATCTGCTCCATAGAGAGGCTGCCACATTTAGGGCTAACAACTCTAGTTTCTGAAGTGATGTCTGTTTCCAGGATGGTGATGAATTCACCAAGGTAACAAATGCTACCCCAGGGACACTCAATTTTCCTGCAATATGCTCTTCCCCTTATTTATCTTAAAACATACTTTAAACCAGTGCGAGATATATACAGAATTTAAAAATATCAACTAAAGGTATGACATGTTTTTAAAAAAATAAAGACAAATCTTTTACTCTTCCCTCACCTGCCCTGATTCCCATCCCTCAAAGGCAATTACTTTACTTTTTTTTTTAAAGGTATTTATTTGTTTATGAGACAGATAAAGAAGAAGAGAGCAAACCAGAGTACTACTCTGACACAGGCAACAGAGGTGATTGAACTTGGTACCTCATGTTTGCAATTTGGACACTGCACCTACTGTGCTACCTCCTAAGCTGCAAGGGTATTTATGTATGTATGTATGTATGTATGTATGTATGCATGTATGTAGCTACCTATCTATCTATCTCTATATCTATCATTGCCACCAGGGTAATCTCTGGGTCTCAGTGCCAGCATTTTGAACCCATCCATCCCAGAGGCCATTTTTCCCTTTTTCTTTCAATTTTACTTGATAGGACAGAGAGAAATGGACAAGTGAAGGAGAGATTGAGAGGGAGAGATAAGGACAGACACCTACAGACCTGCTTCATCACTTGTGAAGCTTCCCGCTGCAAGTGGGGATATGGGGCTCCAATCACGGTCTTCGCACATGTCAATGTGTGCACTCTTCCACTACTTCTTACTAGGGTGATAGCTGGGGTTTAGTGCCTGAGTGACACAACTGTTTCCGGTGGCCATTTTTCCCCTCTTCAATTTTTATTTATTTCTATTTCCACCAAAGTTACTGCTGGGGCTTTGTGCCTGCACAATGACTCCACTGCTTCTGGTGGCCAGTTTTTCTTTTTCTGATAGAGACAGAAAGAAATAGACACCTACAGCACTGCTTCCCTGTTTGTGAAGCTTCCCCCCTGCAGGTGGGTGCTGGGGGTTGAACCTGGGTCCTCGAGCATGGTAAAGTATTCCCCCTCTTCTTCCCTTTTGAGAGGAAAGAGGTAAGGAGAGACACCACATCGCACTCCTCCACAGTGCATGGAACTCCTCCCTTGCTGTCTATGTGCTCCCATGTGGTGCTAAGACTCAAACCTAAGGCCTTGTGCACAGTAAAACATATGTTCTACCAGGTAATTAATCTTTGACTACTTGTAATTATTTTCTAAAAGATTTATTTTATTTAATGACAGGAAGAGAGACAGAACATCACTCTGCCGTATATGGTGATCAAACTTGACTTCATGCATGCAAGTGCTCTGCTTTACCCCTGAACCATTTCCCCAATAACCTCTTAGCTAATTTTTTGGTCCCAAATATTTAAATTAAATTTTTTATTATTATTGGATAGAAAGAGAGAGCAATTGGGGGGGGGTGAGAGAAAGGGAGAGAGACAAAGAGATATCTGCAGCACTGCTTCACTATCTGTGAAACTTTTCCCCTGCAGGTGGGGACCAGAGGCTTGAACTTGAGTCCTTGTGCACTGTAATGTGTGCATCTAACTCTAGTCCCAAATATTTACCTACAGTTTTGACTAATGCAAGTAATCTATTTTTTTCCTCCTGGTTTGAAGTTTTCTATTGACAATTTTCAATAGTAGGACATGTAACTCTTACATTTCCCTTCTGATTTTAACATACTGGCTCTTATCTATTTCCCAATAGAATTATAGTTCAATATATAAATAAATATCTAGGCCCAGGAAACAGCTCATCAGAGAAAGTGCACATTCCTTGCTATGTGTAAAGCCCTGGGTTTGAGCACTGATACTACATGGGAACACCACAACACCAGTGGAGAGGAATCTCCACTGATGGTAGAGTAATGCTGTGCTCTCCTCTGTCTTTCTATCTGAAGTAAAAGGAATGGAAAATTGGCTAAAAATAAATATTTATTATTACATTATTTAACTATATGTTTATAAGGTGCTCTGTCTCTTTTATTGTATATTTTTCAGATACATTATCTCTGTAAAAAATGATTTTTTTCTTTTGCTTAGATTTCTACTTATGTATTATGGATCCAGTCCTATTCTTCATTTCTTTCCTTTTTTTTTTTTTTTTTTTTTTGTGTGTGTGTGTGTCTGTGTGTGTTCAGGGTTATCGCTGGGGCTTGGTGCCTGCACTATGAATCCACTGCTCCTGGAGGCCCTTTTTCCCCCATTTTTGTTGCATTATTTATTGCCCTTGTTGTTGTTGTTATCGCTGTTGTTGTTGGATAGGACAGAGAGAAATGGAGAGAGGAGGGGAAGACAGAGAGGGGGAGAGAAAGATAGACACCTGCAGACCTGCTTCACCGCCTGTGAAGCGACCGCCCTAAAGATGGGGCGCCAGGGGCTCGAACTGGGATTCTTGCCCAGGTTCTTGCACTTTTGTGCCATGTGCACTTAACCTGCTGTGCTACCACTTTGATCCAATCATATTCTAACCAGAATTTAATTCCCACCAAAGCTCAAAGATTACTTCAGTGGTCAAAATATGTCTTTTCTGCCCTCAACAAGATAATCATTCTATCAGGTTTTTGTTGTTTTTTTTCCTGGAAACATTCCTCTTGGGGTCTTTCGTCTTCCTGTTCTAATCTGAAGTTATTGTTCTCTAGGCCTGCTTCATACTTGTGGTTCTGAAACTTCCCTTGATCATTATCTTCAGAATTTTTTTTTGTTGTTGTTGCTTCTGTCCTTTGTTTGCTCCCCTGCTTAAGGAGCTCCTTGCTCTTTCTCTCTGGATTTACTTCCTCACATTAGTGGAGTGAACCCGAGAAAGGGTACTTAGGAAGTAAAAAAAAAAAAAAAAAATTAAGACACCAGTTCTGAAATTGTCTTTATTATGTTTTCACCTTTGGTTGATAGTATGGGCACAGGATAGTACATTACAAACAATTCTTTCAGAATTTTAAAGGTATGGCTTTCCTGCATCTTAACAAATAGTGTTACTGTTAAGAATACTGATACTGTGTGGCCCAGGAGGTGATGTAGTGGGTAGACATGTCATTGTCAAGCATGAGCACCTGAATTTGATCCCCAGTAATGCATGTACCAGAGTGATGTCTGGTTCTCTTTCTCCTCAATAAGTAAATAAAATATATTTTTTAAAAAAGTATAATGATATCATTTCATCTACAGACTTTTGTGTGTGACCGGTTATTCTCTGGAAGCTTTTAGGATCCTCTTTTTCTCTGACATTCTCAAGCTGCGCCTTGCTGTTGATCTGCTGTATAATAAAGGCCCTGACCGCTAGTCCCTAGGAAGTAGCATCTAAATCTTTTGAATTCCCCAGAGCAAAAAAGACCTTCTTTGTTATTCATGGTGGTCCCTGAAAGTCTATGCTAATGAGGTTATTAATGTGGGTCCCTAGATAGTTTGAGACAACTCAGGATAGGAGTTGACCAGACCAGAAAAGATAGGATTCCAGACCAGCCTTGGAATCAGAGGTTTGGGACTAAGTCAGCTGACCCCTGGGAAGGGAAAGGGGGCTGGAGACTGAGTTCAGTTTTGTGTATAGCATCAATCAGTTGTGTCTACACACTGAAATCCCAATAAAATCTCTGAGCACTCACCCCATCACCTGGGGCCCTAGTCAGGGAGTCCTAAGATTCCCTAATAGATCCAATGGGCCTAGACCTCTAGTAGATCCCTCTCTCCACCATCACTGGTCATTTCCATCAGGAACATCAGATAAGCTCTCTTGTTGGCTTCTTCAGGATCATACCCTGACTATGAAGTAGAAATGGTAAGGACTGCTCCACTTTTTGAAGTGAGGTTGGGTTATCCTGCTCTGCCACTTGAGGAAGACTGGTCCTTAAGTGAATGCAGCACAGAACGTTCCCAGTTGTGATGATGGACCGTGAGCTTAGGCTAACAGAACTTGGAGGTTTTGCAGGCTCCTGTGCTACATATGAATAGATATGGGCCCAGGTCAGATTGACGTGGTAAATAGTTAAATGTAGTTACATATTTTCTTTAAGTTTGGGAGCTATTCTCTGCCCTGATCCAATTTTGTAGTCCTATTCTCAACTCTGACACCATCTCCCCAGGCAGTATTTTTAGTACACTTGCAGGTTAGCTACTGCCTCCAGCAAAAATACCATACCACAATCATGGGCCCCTAGGAACATACCTTAAATAGACTTCCTAGCTTCTATCCACCCTAAAATCCCTATCCCCATCTGCCTTATTTCTACTTTATGATTCCTGTTTATTAAACCTTTTGTTCTGCTTTATGTCTTACTATATTCAGCCAAGCCTTATGGTGGTGCGGTGGATTGAACCTAGGACTTTGGAGCCTCAGGCATGAGAGTCTCTTTGCATAACCATTATGCTATCTACCCACCACCACTTTTTATATTTCTTTATTTACTTATTGTGGTGGTGCTGGGGTGGGGGAGATGAACCACAGTATCACTCTGGTGCATGTAATTCTGGGGACTGAACTTGGGCTCTAATGCTTGAGAGTCCAGTACTTGTGCTATCTCCCATGATGGCTACTACTAGTAACAACAGTATCAACATTCATGTACAAATTTTTGTTCGAATATATATATTCAAACAAAATATTCATATATGTATATATGTGATCCTGGGTATTTACCTTTAATGGAATTTCTAGTTCATATGACAGTTCACTAACTTTTTGAGAAATTCTCAAAAAACTTTACTACTCATTTAATTAATAAATTTATTTATTGAGTACCATTTTATACTCCTACAAATAATGTCCTTTGCTTAAAATCCCAAGGAATATAGTGAGACAGGAATACTAGAGACTTTGTACCTTACTCTGGAGACGACTTGGGGGAGTAATCAGGCCTTGAGAGACAAAATCAGCTTTCAAAAAAACAGAGATGGCTGGTGGTGCTGCACCTGTAAAAGCACACATTACTTCCTTTCTTTCTTTTTTGTTTTTTTGGTTTCTGTTCTTTTTTATTTTATTTTATTTTTTAATTTATTTATTGGGGAATTAATGTTTTACATTCGACAGTAAGTACAATAGTTTGTACGTGTATAACATTTCCCAGTTTTCCATATAACAATACAACCCCCACTAGGTCTTCTGTCATCCTTTTTGGACCTGTACTCTTCCCTGCATCCACCCATCCCAGAGTACACCAACTCCAGTTTAGGTTCTACTTGTGTTTTCTCTTCTGATCTTGTTTTTCAACTTTTGCCTAAGAGTGAGATCATCCCATATTCATCCTTCTGTTTCTGACTTATTTTACTTAACATGAATTTTTCTTTTCTTTTTTTAAATGTCTTTATTGGGGAATTAATGTTTTACATTTGACAGTAAATACAATAGTTGTATATGCATAACATTTCTCAGTTTTCCATGTAACATTACAACCCCCACTAGGACCTCTGTCATCCTTCTTGGATCTGTATTCTCCCCACCCACCCATCCCAGAGTCTTTTACTTTGGTGCAATATGCCAATTCCAGTTGAGGTTCTACTTGTGTTTTCTCTTCTGATCTTGTTTTTCAACTTCTGCCTGAGAGTGAGATCATCCCATATTCATCCTTCTGTTTCTGACTTATTTCACTTAACATGAATTTCTCAAAGTCCATTCAAGATGGGCTAAAATGGTTAAGTCACCGTTTTTAATAGCTGAGTAGTATTCCAATGAGTACATATACCACAACTTGCTCAGCCACTCATCTGTTGTTGGACACCTGGGTTGCTTCCAGATTTTGGCTATTACAAATTGTGCTGCTAAGAACATATGTGTACACAATCTTTTTGGATGGGTGTGTTGGGTTCCTTACAGTATATCACCAGGAGAGGAATTGCAGGATCATAGGGGAGGTCCATTTCTAGCCTTCTGAGAATTCTCCAGACTGTGCTCCACAGAGGCTGGACCAATTGACATTCCCACCAGCAGTGCAGGAGGGTCCCTTTGACTCCACAACCTTTCCAGCATTAGCTGCTGTTACCTTTTCTGATGTATGACAATCTCACAGGAGTGAAGTGGTATCTCATTGTTGTCTTTATTTGCATTTCTCTGATAATCAGAGACTTGGAGCATTTTTCCTTGTGTTTCTTGGCCTTTTGGATCTCTTCTGTGGTGAATATTCTGTTCATGCCCTTTCCCCATTTTTGGATGGGCTTATTTGTTTTCTTGTTGTTAAGTTTGGCAAGCTCTTATATTCTGGTTACTATATATATTCTATATATATAATATATGTTATATATATTATATATTCTGGTTACTAGCCTCTTGTCTAATGTATGGCATGTAAAGATCTTCTCCCATTCTGTGAGGGGTCTTTTGGTTTGGGTAGTGGTTTCTTTTGCTATGAAGAAGCTTTTAAATTTGATGTAGTCCCATAGGTTTATGCTTGCCTTAGTTTTCTTTGTAATTGGATTTGTTTCATTGAAGATGTCTTTGAATTTATGCAGGATAGAGTTTTGCCAATATTTTCCTCTAAGTATCTGATGGTTTGTGGTCTAACACCCAAGTCCTTGATCCACCTGGAATTTACTTTTGTATTTGGTAAAATATAATGGTTCAGTTTCATTCTTCTGCATGTTTCAACCCATTTTTTCCAACACCATTTGTTGAAGAGACTCTGCTTTCCCCATTTAGTAGTCTGGGCCCCATTGTCAAAGATTAGATGTCCATAGGTGTGGGAGCTTACTTCTGGGCTCTCTATTCTATTCCACTGGTCAGTGTGTCTATTCATGTTCTAGTACCAAGCAGTTTTGATGCCAATGGCCCTATGATATAATTTGAGATCTGGGAATGCCTCGAGTTCTGTTCTTTCTTCTCAAGATTCTTTTGGCAATTCTAGGTCTTTTCTGGTTCCAGGTAAACATTTGTAGCATTTGTTCTATTCTCCTAACAAATGTGCTTGGGATCTTGATGGGAATAGCATTAAATGTATATATGGTTCTGGGTAGTAGATTCATTTTGATGATGTTAATTCTTCCAACCCATGAACATGGAATATCTTTCCACTTCTTTGTGTCTTTTTCAATTTCCTTGAGTAGTGACTCATAACTTTCAGTATACAAGTCTTTCCCTTCTTTGGTTAGGTTTACTCCTAGATATTTTATTGTTTTTGTTGCTATAGTAAAAGGAATTGATTTCTGGATTTCAACTTCTTCTAACTTAGTGTTTGCATAGAGGAATGCCACTGACTTTTGAATGTTAATTTTGTAGCCTGACACCTTACTGTATTGCCTGATGATTTCCAAAAGCTTCTTGCTGGATTCCTTAGGTTTTTCTATGTAAACTATCATGTCACCTGCAAATAGGGAGAGTTTGACTTCTTCTCTTCCAATCCGTATGCCTTTAATTCCTTGCTGCTGCCCGATTGCTATGGCAAGAACTTCCAACACTATGTTGAATAGTAGTGGTGATAGTGGGCAGCCCTGACTAGTACCTTATCTGAGGGGAAATGAAAGCACACATTTCTATGTACAAGGATCTAGGTTCAAGCCCCGAGTCCCTACATGCAGGGAAGAAGCTTCATGAGTAGTGAGGTGGTGTTGCAGGTCTCTCTCTCTCCCTCTCTCTTCTATCTCCCCTTTCCTTTTCAATCTCTCCATTTAAAGAAAGGAAAGAAAGAAAGGAAGAAGAAAGAAGGAAGGAAGGAAGGAAGGGAGGAAGGAAGAAAGGAAAGAGAGAAAGAGAAGAAAGAGAGAGAAAGAAAAAAGAAAAGAAAGAAAGAGGGGGTCTGGCGGTAGCGCAGCAGGTTAAGCGCATGTGGCGCGAAGCACAAGGACCGGTGTAAGGATCCCAGTTGGGCTCCCCACCTGCAGGGGAGTCGCTTCACAGGCGGTGAAGCAGGTCTGCAGGTGTCTATCTTTCTCTCCCCTTCTCTGTCTTCCCCTCCCCTCTCCATTTCTCTCTGTCCTATCCAACAACGACGACATCAACAACAATAACGACAACAATAATAAAAACAAGGGCAACAAAACGGAAAATAAATAATAATAAAAGAATTTAAAAAAGAAAGAAAGGAAGAGAGAGAGAAAGAGAAAGGAAGAGAGAAAGAGAGAAAATGTGGCTACCAGGAGTGGTGTATTTATCTTGCAGGCACCGAGCCTCTGTGATAATAACCCTGGTGACAATTAAAAACAGAAAACAAAAGCAAAACACAAAAGTAGGCTAAATACAAAACTTCTCTTCCTGTAATCTGTATCACGCATCATACGGAGCCAGTTTATACTTAGTGTTCTCATCCATAAAGTGCTTGTCCTTATTGAGAAGTATCACTGAAAAGCCGAGCAAGACTGAATTTGAAAAATGTCTTACAAAGTGCCTGTCCCAGAGCAGATTTTTTTCAAATGTCAGCTTTCTTCTTTGGAGATTTTCTTTTTCTTTTTTTTAAATTAATTAATTAATTAATTAATTCCCTTTTGTTGCCCTTGTTGTTGTAGTGTTGTAGTTATTATTGTTGTTATTGATGTCATAGTTGTTGGCTAGGACAGAGAGAAATGGAGAGAGGAGGAGAGAAAGATAGACACCTCTACAGGTGGGGAGCTGGGGGCTCGAACCGGATCATTAAGCGGGTCCTTGAGCTTCGCGCCACGTGCTCTTAACATGCTGTGCTACTGCCCAACTCCCGAATTTTTTTTAGATATTTATTTTATTTATTTATTCCCTTTTGTTGCCCTTGTTTTATTGTTGTAGTTATTATTGTTGTCGTTGTTGGATAGGACAGAGAGAAATGGAGAGAAGAGGGGAAGACAGAGAGGGGGAAAGAAAGATAGACACCTGCAGACCTGCTTCACGGCTTATGAAGCGATTTCCCTGCAGGTGGGGAGCCGCGGGCTCGAACAGGGATCCTTACGCAGGTCCTTGCGCTTTGCGCCACCTGTGCTTAACCAGTTGCGCTACCGCCCAACTCCCCTCTTCTTTGGAGATTTAAGCTAAACAATATTGACTGAGTCTCAACGCAGGACCTGAATGTCTGGCTAAGGAACTTGGGCTGAAGCTGAAAGCAGTAGGTTTGCGAGAATTATGTACCTGTACTTTGGGAAGATCACTTCTGGAAGAAGAAAATCCAAATGGAGCATAGGAGGGAGGAATTCTAGGTACCAGAAATGTATCTACTTGGCTCCATTTTCTCAAATGTGCCCAACACATAGGAATGGTCTACACCAATGATTTCCCCATGATCTGTGAATTGCGTGAAAACATAATCCCTAAAATAAACAGGGCCTTTCCACTTATTTTCTTAGTGATGTCTGATTAGAGGGGTTCCCTAAATTTACAGAACTGATCTAGCCAATCTGGGAGATAGGCTGATATTCTTAAAGGTGTATTTATTTTATTTATTAATGAAAGAGAGAAAGAGAAAGAACCAGAGCATCATTCTGCCATACCAATGGGTTGAACTTAAAAACTTTATGCCAGAGGGTATAATGTTCTATATCCTATGCCACCTCTAGGGCTGCAGGATAGGATTTTTAGAAGATCTAGAAATTATAACCCAGGGTTCTCTCCAAGCAGTGCTCACCAGAGAGGTGAAATACCAAGTGCCTAGTGTCTGAAGATAACTGTGAAATCATAAAGACCCTTCTTAAGACATTTTTCCATGGTCAGCAAAATGGCCAAGCTGGATAATGTGCTGCTTTGCCATGTGCATGAACCAGGTTCAAGCCTGGTTCCCACTGCATTGAAGGAAGCTTTGGTGCTGTGGTGTCTTTCCTTTTTCTCCGTCTGTCTTTGTCTCTCTCTGTCTGAAAAGGTCAGCTTGTAGTGGTGAAGAAGAAAGAGAGAGAGAGAGAGAGAGAGAGAGAGAGAGAAAGAGGAACTTTCCCCATGCCTGATAACAAACCCTCACACCTAACAAACCCTCTTCTGGGTGTTGAGCTCTGGACACAGGTATGAGAATCACCTGGAATGACTCTTTTGTCCACTAGATGGAAACCCAGGCTAGAGAAATAGAGAATCTTGTGCCTAGGAGCACTGAGGTTGAAGGAAGCAGAAGGTGCTGGGAGCTCTAAGGACTGAGTGACCCAGGCCAATACTGTGCTGGAGCCACACATACCTCAAGTTCATGAGAGCCAATTGTTGCACTTTCAGGAATTGTGGGAGTCAGTTAAGTATGGCTTTAAAAGATGGTTTTCTTCTCTTAATTTATTTACTTGAGCACTGCTCAGCTCTATCTTATGGTGGTACAGAGGACTGAGCCTGGGACTTCAGAGCCTAAGGCATGAAGGCCTATTACATAATCATTATGTTATCTCCCCCGACCCTAAATGATGAAATTATATAAATTTCATGTAAATAGACTATATTTACAGGAAAGGTAATAAGATAAATCCTATTTCTTTTGTTAACATCTAGCTTTTGTATCTGCTATTATTGAATGGTTTGCTACTGTCCAACTCAGTCTTTAGTAGCTTGGAATTGGTCATTTCTATTTACTCCATAGAAACCTACAAATACTACATGTCAGAGCCTCCCCCTCCCTATCCTATACAATATTAAGTGTTTACTAGGGCATCTCTGCCTAGGCATTTATCACATCAGGTGCTTTTTGTTTGTTTTATCTTTTAAAAAATATTTATTTATTACCTTTTGTTGCCCTTGTTTTATTGTTGTAGTTATTATTGTTGTTATTGGTGTCGTTGTTGTTGCGTAGGACAGAGAGAAATGGAGAGAGGAGGGGAAGACAGAGAGGAGGAGAGAAAGACAGACACCTGCAGACCCGCTTCACCGCCTGTGAAGCGACTCCCCTGCAAGTGGGGAGCCTGGGTTCGAACCGGGATCCTTATGCCGGTCCTTGTGCTTTGCGCCACCTGCGCTTAACCCGCTGCGCTACAGCCCGACTCCCCCAGTCTTTATTTCTAAGATAACTGTATCTCTGCTTCTTTACTGAGTTCAGTAAAAATTTCATTTCACAGCTTTCAGCTTTGGCTCAAATTCTTGGATTTCTGACTCCAGTGGTTTTGTCTTATCTGCAAGTGTTCATTAAAGGACATTTAACTCAAACTGATGGGTTGTCTAAGTTTTCTGCTTCATGACTGTTGGGGTGAGGGGTTCAAATGTTTTGATTTTATACTTTTTAAAAATTAATTAATTTATTTATTCCCTTTTGTTGCCCTTGTTTTATTGTTGTAGTTATTATTATTGTTGTTATTGATGTCATTGTTGTTAGATAGGACAGAGAGAAATGGAGAGGAGAGGAAGACAGAGAGGGGGAGAGAAAGATAGACACCTGCAGACCTGCTTCACCACTTGTGAAGCGACTCCCCTGCAGGTGGGGAGGTGGGGGCTCAAACCAGGATCTTTACGCTGGCCAGTCCTTGTGTGTCAGGCCACCTGCGCTTAACCCGCTGTGCTACCGCCCGACTCCCTGATTTTACACTTTTTGAAAGCCTTTCTTCGTTTCATCCATCTTTCCACCCCATTCCCTTCACTCTTATCACAACACTCTGGCATGTGTGCACTGCAGATCTCACGCAGGCAAGTCCTGTACTCTATTACAAAGTCACCTCCTCAGGTGCTGGTTTTCTATTTTCATCTCATAGTAGTGTTGTATGATTGTCATCTGTTACTTTCTGTTTATTTCACAATGTTTTATTTTTCTGAATTGGCCATAATGCAAGCAAGCATGAGGGGATAGGGAAGCTGACTACAGTTTTTTAGTTCAAGGGAATCCCCTTCTGATAGTATCATGAATGGTTATCTGGGGAGGAGGATAGTTTATCTTTTTGTTTGTTTGTTATTATATTTTCTACTTTTCACTTCCATCTGTCCCTTGATCACAGTCTCCAAAAAAGTACCTCTTACTTCTTTTTATTTATTTATTTATTTGTTTGTTATTGGATAGAGACAGAGAGAAATTGAGAGAGAAGGGGGAGATATAGAGGAAGAGAGACAGAAAGACACCTACAGACCTGCTTCACCTGTGAAGTGACTCCCCTTTAGGTGGGGAGCCGGGGGCTTGAACTGGGATTCTAACTGGTCCTTGTGCTTTGTGCCACGAGCACTTTACCTGCTGCGCTACCGCCCGACCCCAAGCACCTCTTCCTTCTTTTTTTAAATATTTTTTATAATTTTATTTATTTATTTTCCCTTTTGTTGCCCTTGTTGTCTTTTTATTGTTGTTGTATTTATTATTGTTGTTGTTACTGATGTTGTCATTGTTGGGTAGGACAGAGAGAAATGGAGAGAGGAGGGGAAGACAGAGAGGGGGAGAGAAAGATAGACACCTGCAGACCTGTTTCACAGCCTGTGAACTCCCCCCTGCAGGTGGGGAGCCGGGGGCTCAAACTGGGATCCTGATGCCCATCTGTGCGCTTTCCGCCATGTGCGCTTTCTGCCATGTGTGCTTAAACTGCTGCGCCACCATCCGGCTCCCTCTATTCTCTATTTTAAAGAGGGGGGAGAGATAAAGAGAGAGGGGAGGAGAGAGAGATGAGAGACATCGTAACACTGCTCCACCATCCACAGAGGTCCTCTGGTGCCATCCATAATGCTCCCATATAGTGCCATCATGATGTGATAGCTTTTGTTAGAACCCAGGGCCTCAGGCATGGTAAGGTAGGCACCTTATCAGGTGCATTATCTCCCCCACTCCACCACATCAAGTCTTATAGGGGAGGAGATGATTTTTCTCCAGAGATCTTGCCAATATAGCCACACTCAGAGATGCCTCCATAGAGAAAGTATTTGATTTAGGCAGGCATAGACTGGTGGGGGCTACAATGGGTGTAGCAGGTGTATTAGTAGCTGTTGTACAAAATAAGAAAAATCTGGGAGTTGGGCAGTAGCGCAGTGGATTAAGTACAGGTGGCACAAAGCACAAGGACCAGCATAAGGATCCCAGTTCGAGCCCCGGCTCCCCACCTGCAGGGGAGTCACTTCACAGGCGGTGAAGCAGGTCTGCAGGTGTCTGTCTTTCTCTCCCCCTCTCTGTCTTCCCTCTCTCTCCATTTCTCTCTGTCCTATCCAACAGCAACAACATCAATAATAACTACAAAAATAAAGCAACAAGGGCAACAAAAGGAAATAAATAATTAAAAAAAAAAGAAGTAGCTACTCTAATGCTTCTTTCTTATAAAAAAAAATAATCCAGTGGCCTGGGAGGTAGTGCGGTGGATAAAGTGTTAAACTCTCAAGTATGAAGTCCTGAGTTCAAACCCCAGAACTGCCTGTGCCAGAGTGCTCTGACTCTCTCTCCTTTCTCATTAATGAATGAATAAACCTTAAATCATCAATATCATCAGTCCGACTAGGTAAAATTTGATATCTAATTGGCTTTATTTAAAAAATTTACTATATTTGGGGTATGACGGTGGTGCACTGGGTTAAGCACACATAGAAGGAAGTCCAAGGACCCGCACAAGGATCCCTGTTTGAGCCCCAGCTCCCCACCTGTAGGGGGGTCGCTTTTCAAGTGGTGAAGCAGGTCTGCAGGTGTCTTTCTCTCTCCCTACCCCCCTCTCCCTCGCTATCTTTCTTTTTAAATTTTCTTTATTGGGGAATTAATGTTTTACATTTGACAGTAAATACAATAGTTTGTACATGCATAACACTTCCCAGTTTTCCACATATCTCCCTCTCCATCTCTATCTTCCCCCCTCTCAATTTCTCTCTGTCTTATCCAGTAAAATGGAAAAAATGGCCTCCAGGAGCAGCAGATTCTGGACTCATAGTGCTGGCACCAAGCCCCAGCAATAACCTTGGAAGCAAATATATAAATCACTATATATTTGGCACTATAATAAAACAGCTCTGAGCAGTGTTCTTGTCAGAAGAATTAAAAAGAAAAAAAAAAGAGGATGATTCACTAATTGGGCAGTATTTCATCCAAGAAATGAAAGGAACACCATAATCATTAAAAGGGCAGAGTTCAGACCTGGAATTTACTCAACATTACAGTGACTACCTCACATGCATGAGGCTCTTTGAGTTCCATCTGAGAACCTCATAGGAGCAGCAAAGAGCACACCACGGAGGGTGGTGCTTTGCTCTCTCACTGTCTCTCAGTATCTTTCCCTGACTCTCATTACTTTTACATTTTTTAAAAGATTTATTTTGTTTCATGAGAGACAGAGATGCCAGAGCAACACTCTCACATATAAGGTGCCAGTAGGGATTGACCTTGTTCTTCTAAGTCCAGAGCTCTATTGCACACCACCTCCTGTCTATCTCCTGTCTATCTCTCACTCTAAAAAAAAAAAAAAAAAGAAGAAAAGAAAAGAAAGAAGAAAGAAAAGGGAAGAAAGAAAGGAAGAAAAAGTTAGAAAAGGGAGGGGGGTGGGCAGTAACACATCGGGTTAAATGCACATGGCATGAAGTGCAAGGACCCACATACCAGTCCCAGAGCCCCCTCTCCCCGCCTACAGGGGGGTTGCCTCACAAGTGGTGAAGCAGGTCTGCAGGTGCCTATCTTTCTTTCCCCTCTCTGTCTTCCCCTCTCTCGACTTCTCTCTGTCCTATCTAAAAGCAACAATAATAACATCAGGGGCAACAAAATGGGAAATATGGCCTCTAGGAGCAGTGGGTTCATAGTGCAGGCATGGAGCCCCAGCCATAACCCTGGCAGCAAAAAAAAAAAGGCCAGGGAGGGAACTCAATGGTACATGGGTGGGAACTTGAGTTCAATCTGCAGAATACTATTAAAAAAATAGGTAAACAAAGGAAAACATTTTAAAAGGCAGGCAAGTAATTCATAAATGGAAAAAAAGAGAACAAAAGAAAGAAAGGATTATTTCTGGCTTAGGTTGCTTTCCTATGGAGATTGGAAGGGGGTTATGTGACAGATGACCTCACTGGTACTGACCAGAAAATTCCAGACTAACTGGTTAAGATTATGATTCTGAGGAAGTTTGAAACTGCACTTAGGTTAGATATTAAGTCTAGTTTTAGTGATGTGGGTTTAATACAAGTGGTTCCATTTTGAGTCTGATGTCTCTTCTTTTCTTTCAAGATTCTTTTTATTGTCTATTACGGGCTATGGGGGGGGGGACAGAAAGAGAAAAAAACCAGTGTCACATCCTATGTCAGAACTCAGGACCATATACTTGAGAGTCCAAGGCCTTATCCACTGCATCATCTCCCAGGTCACTGTTGTCTTATTTTCTTTCTTTCCTTTTTTATACAAAATTTAAAAAATAATTTATTTTATTTTATTAACTTTATTTTATTTGACAAGACAGAGAGAAATTTAGAGGAGAGAGGGAGACAGAAAGGGAGAGAGACAGACACCTGCAGCTCTGCTTAATAGTTTGTGAAACTTTTCTCCCTATAAGTGGGGAGCAGGGGCTTGACCCCAGGTCCTCGTGCACTATAATGTGTGCACTTAACCAGGTGCACCATCACCCAACTCCTCTTTCCTTCCCTTTTATTTTATTTTCTATTTTTTGACATTAATACTATGTATTACCTATGAGAGAGTGTCTGAGGGATAGAACTGGAAATCTCAGGCAGAAAAATCTGAAGCTCTACCAGTAGAGTTATTTCCCCAGTCACTGATGTTTCTTTTTTTTTTTTTTTTTTTCCTCCAGGGTTATTGCTGGGCTCGGTGCCTGCACCATAAATCCACCGCTCCTGGAGGCCATTTTTTTCCCCTTTTGTTGTCCTTGTTGTTGTAGCCTCGTTGCGGTTATTATTATTGCCATTGTTGATGTTGTTCGTTGTTGGATAGGACAGAGAGAAATGGAGAGAGGAGGGAAGACAGAGAGGGGGAGAGAAAGATAGACACCTGCAGACCTGCTTCACCGCCTGTGAAGCGACTCCCCTGCAGGTGGGGAGCCAGGGGCTTGAACCGCGATCCTTACGCCTGCCCCTGCACTTTGCGCCACATGCGCTTAACCCACTGCGCCACCGCCTGACCCCCTGATGTTTCTTTTAAGAAAGATCTTGGGTCAAAATATTGGTGTAGCCACACAGAACTCTCAACAAATGAGACCCTGAATCAGACAGATCAGTGCATCTTCTCCACCACTGCTGTCAGCGTGCCATGGGAAAGACACCTGGCCAGTCTGGGTTTCAGTCTCCTCATGTGTAAAGCAGAGATGAGAATATAGTCCCTCACCCCACAACAATGATTTAGACAATAACAAACTGCATATGTGCGGATATAATGTCACAGTGTTTTACACGGGCAGAGAGCTCACATATTCCCCTCATGTCTAATTTAATCAAATGTTGTTTTTTCATTATGGCCTCTAAGCATACCAAAGTCCACTGCTAATGTTGCAGCAGTAAGTTACCTGGAAGTGAAATTGAAAGTGATTTAGGACAACAAAAGTGGAAAATCAGTGATGGGCATTATTCACAGGCCAGGTGTGTCTCTTTCTAGCATAGCTACAGTCTTGAAGACCCTGAAGAATTAGAACAAAAAGGCAGATGCTATCTGAAGTTCTGTTTCACTAAAAGCAGTGAGATTAACACAAATTCAAGAAGTGCTTATATCAGATATAGAAAAACTTCTAGTGATTTGGATTGATAACCAGACACAGAACTGTATCCCTCTCAGCACTATGACAAACATAACTGAAGCAAAAGGCTTGTTTTCAGTGTAAAAGAAAAGACTGAACCAAACTACAAAGTCAAATTTACTGCTAGCTCTAGGTATACTACTTATTTATTTATTTATTTATTTATTTTTAGATAGATAGATAGATAGATAGATATAGGTAGATAGATAGATAGATAGATAGATAGACTACAGCATTGAAGCTTTCTTCTTTGTGGTGGGAGCTAGGTTCAAATGTGGGTTGCACACATGGCAAAGCAGTACACTATCCAAGTGAGTTATTTCAACAGCTTGAGCTCTGGGTACTTTAAAAGATTCAGAAATCCTTACTCATGACATAATTGCACCAGTAAGTGTAAGTCTGCAAGGGCTGATGTCAAGGCAGCTGAACATTTTTTGGAAACTCTAGATAAATTGACTGTGGAAGAAAATTACTTTCTAGAGCAACTACACGTCTTCAATGTAGAAGAAATCTCCCTATTCTGAAAATGGTTGCCTCAAAAGGACTTTCACTCATAAGGAGACTTCATGAGAAATGCCAGGTTTCAGTGACAGCTGTCTTACTTGCTTCAGGGGGCAATATTTCAGCCTACAAGTTAAAACTTTTGTGATCTAGTACAGGGAGAATGCCCAAACCTACAGAATATCAGTAAGTACTCATAGTGCTAGCAAGTTCCTCACCTGGTACTGTCAGCTTTGCTGTGGCCCAAGTTCAAACCTGACTCCCATTGTCCTGGAGGGAGCTTTGGTGCTGTGGTATCTTTCTTTCCCTTGCGCCCTATCTCTGTCTCTGCTTGCTTTCTATTTGATAAAGTTGACCAGGATTGGTGAAGTCCCAGAGAAATAGAAACTTACTTTATTTTATTTATTTATTCACATCCAGGGTATTTGCTGGGGCTTGGTACCTGCTCCACAAATCCACTGTTCCTGGGGGTCATCTTTTTTCCATTGTTGTTGTTGGTGTTGCTGCTGTTGTTGGATAGGACAGAAAGAAATCAAGAGAGAAGGGGAAGACAGAGAGGGGGATAGAAAGACAGATACCTGCAGACCTGCTTCACCACCTGTGAATTGACCCCTCTGCAGATGGGAAGCCAAGGGCTTGAACCAGATTCTTGCAATTCGCACTATGTGCGTTTAACCCAGTGCTACTGCCCATCCCCGAGTTATAGCAACTTTTAAGGCATGCTACCTGAGAAAAATTTGTTCATCTATTCTTGAAACTGATGAAGACACTGATGCAATTTTGGAAAGATTACAATATATACATATATTTTATTTATTTATTTATTTTCCCTTTTGTTCCCCTTGTTTTTTTATTGTTGTTGTAGTTATTGTTGTTATTAATGTCATTGTTGTTAGGACAGAGAGAAATGGAGAGAGGAGAGGAAGACAGAGAGGGGGAGAGAAAGATAGACACCTGCAGACTTGCTTCACCACCTGTGAAGTGACTCCCCTGCAGGTGGGGAGCCAGGGGCTCAAACTGGGATCCTTATGCTGGTCCTTGCGCTTTGCACCACGTGGGCTTAACCTGCTGCGCTACCACCTGACTCCCGGAAAGATTACAATATCTATCATGCATCAAGAACCTTGCTTGGGTGATGGCACCAAGAAATGTGTGAGTAGCATTTGGAAGAAGATGCTCAGAAGTTCATCTGTGACTTCAAGGAATTTGAATACTACATTATTATCATAGGAAATGGCAGCTCCCTGCAAGTTATTGCCTGTAAAGGCCCTCTAGTTGTATGAAAGGTGGAAGGCAGAGATTTTCATGATCTCATCTGTGTAGGCCTAGGCAATGCATGTGTTTGTGTCTTAGGGTCTAAGCAACACTGTGTAAAAAGTAAAAGGGCTGGGGAGACAGCATAGTGGTTATACAAAGTGCTCTCATTCCTGAAGCTTTTGAATTCCCACGTTTCAGTACCCTGCATCACCATTAACCAGAACTGAGCAGTGTTCTGGCCTCTTTGTATGTATTTGTATCAGTATATCTGTATCAGTATATATCTCTCACTAAAATAAAACATTTTTTAAAAAAGCAAACAAAAAACCCTTTTAAGATTGATTGATTTTATTTAATGAGAGAGAACCAAGGCATCAATCACTCTGGCATTTGGAGGACAGGGGATTAAATTGGGGATCTTAGGCATGCAAGCCCTGTCCTCTACCCTTGAATGACCTCTTTGGCTGATACATTCTTTTTTGCAGAGCCAGGACCTCAACACTCCCAGGAAGACTTCTGCAGATAGAGAAACAGAGAGAGACAGAGATGTAGGCAGAGAGAGAGAAGGAGAGATACAAACATCAGAGCTTCCTTTAGTATCACAGCACTTCCTATGAAGTACTGGGGCTCAAACTTGGATTGTGAGAACAGCAAGGCACACATCCTACCCAAAGAGTTTCCTCTTTTTCATTTTTTCCTTTGAATTTTTTTTATTATATTAGTGACTTATTATTGATTTACAAAATTATAAGATAACAGGGGTCTAATTCAACACTCTTCCCACCATCAGAGTCCTGTATCCCCATTCCCTCCATTGGAAGCTACAGTAGTTCTCCCAAGTTTGTAAATATGGGCTGACTATTATTTCTATAACTATCTGTATATATATATATATATATATATATTTCCCATTTCTCTCTATGGTCATATCTTCTCTTTCTTTTTTTAAAAATCTTTTAAAAATGTAATTAATTCATTAATTAATTTCCTTTTTGTTGCCCTTACTGCCTCTCTTCCTTTCTAACTCACATCTACACCTATTACTACTTATGAATGTCCTTCCTTTTTCCTCTTCTCTTTCAGGGTCCTGATGGAGTTCAGAGCCCTCTGGTCACTTCTCCTATCATTTCTCCCCCTCTGGGAGTATGGACCAAAATTCTTTTTGGGGTGCAGAAGGAGGAAGGTCTGGTTTTTATAACTGCTTCTCTGCTGGACATGGGCATTGACATGTTGATCTGTACCCCCAGTCTAGTGGGGCAGGGCTCTGGAGAGGTGAGGTTTCAGGACACATTGGTGAGGTCATCTGCCCAGGAAAGTCAGGATGGAATCATGATAGTGTCTGCAAGTTGGTGGCTGAAGGTCAGTAAGACTAATGAACAGGAATCAAAAAGTAGGAATAGAGCTGATGAGAATAGGGATCTTAGGGTGGAAAGAAGTGAAGAAATCTCCTTTAGTCATCTCCCTACGAGCCAATAGCTATTGTAATCTTTGCTTGAGTTGATAGCTAACATGGAGGGGGACAAAAATACTGTCCAGGAATATAGTGTCAGGATTGAAAATAGAGTTAGAAAGTTGGATTAGAGTGCTTTGGGAG
Organism: Erinaceus europaeus; assembly: GCF_950295315.1. NCBI lineage: Eukaryota > Metazoa > Chordata > Mammalia > Eulipotyphla > Erinaceidae > Erinaceus > Erinaceus europaeus. The sequence goes on along the minus strand of NC_080174.1, from coordinate 66,896,026 downwards.
GTGGCACAGTGGCCAAGGCACTGGACTCTCAAGCATGAGGTCCTGAGTTTGATCCCCGGCAGCACATGTACTGGAGTGGTCTGGTTCTTTCTCTCTCTCTCTCTCCTATCTTTCTCATAAATAAATAAAATTAAAAAAAAAAAAAAGAAAGTTGGATTAGAGCAGAAAGTAGCTCCCAAACTTGAAGGAAACCTATGAATAAAATTAACTGTTTATCCCCATCCACCTGACCCAGGGCTCATATATATTGACATTTAGCGTAGATGTCTGTATAACTTCTGAGTCCCTGTTGGTCTGAGCTTACAGTTCATGGTTACATCTGGGGACATTCTTGGCTGCACTCATTTCAGGACCAGTCTTCCTCAAGTGTCAGGGTAACCATGCACTTCTGCCTGGTCTCAAAGAAAAATATATTTTATAAATTTATTGTAATCAAGTATACAGTGTTTATAAAATCTAGAGTAATATCCAATAATGTCCTAGGCATTCACTCTCACTACTGACTCACCCTTGGCAACTCCCAGTCTTGCAGGTGCCATTCACAGTAAGTCTCCTATAGAAGTATATCACTTTATGCCACTGGTGGAGCTTCACTTCTCTGGACCCACTTTTTCAGACAAAAAAAAGAGAATGTGACATAGATAGAGGGAAAGACCCCACAGCACTAACCTTCCCCTGTATTCACATGTGGTCTACAGGGGACTCAAACCTGTGTTCCATGCATAGCTAAATGTCTGCCCTCCTAAATGAGCTATCTTGCCAGCACCATTTTTTAATTCTTTCATACTGCATTTTTTTTTACTGTACCTCTTCTACATTTATGTATGCTTAGCCAACATACATCATTGTGTAAAAGTGCCTGCAGTATGTCCTCCAGCAACAAGCTCTACAGGTTTGTACAGGAGCAATAAGTTATAAAATACAGTGCAGGCATACACAGTAAGCGATAGCATCTGGGCTTGTGTAAGTAGCACACTATGATGTCCTGTGGTTCACACAATGAAGTCACTTAATACATTTCAGAAGTACCCCATCTTCTTCTTTAGTATACTCAATTCTGCATTAATCATGTGTAACTATTGCAACATTTAAAAAGTTTACTTATTTATTTATTCCCTTTTGTTGCCCTTGTTTTTTTATTGTTGTAGTTATTGTTGTTGATGCATTGTTGTTGGATAGGACAGAGAGAAATGGGGAAAGGAAGGGAAGATAGAGAGGGGGAGAGAAAGATAGACACTTGCAGACCTGCTTCACCGCCTGTGAAGCGACTCCCCTGCAGGTGGGGAGCCGAGGGCTCGAACCGGGATCCTTATGCCGGTCCTTGCACTCTGCGCCACCTGCACTTAACCTGCTGTGCTACCACCCGACTCCCCCCCACTCCTTTTTTTTTAACCACGGTACTGGGGCTAGGTGGTAGCACACTCAATAGAGCACACATGTTATCATGTTCAAGTTCCTGGGTTTGAGCCTCCGGTCCTCACCTGCAGGAGGGAAGCTTCATAAATAGTGAAGCACCCTTCCCTCTCAGTTTCTCCCATCCAGGTGCTAACCGGCCCGACCCTGCCTAGCTTCCGAGATCAGATGAGATTGGGTGTGTTCAGGGTGGCACAGCTGTAGACTCCTCTCTATTTCTATGTTTATCAAAACCAGAGAAAAGAAAGGAAGGAAGGAAGGAAGGAAGGAAGGAAGGAAGGAAGGAAGGAAGGAAGGAAGGAAGGAAGGGAGAAAGAAAGAGAGAAAGAAAGAAAGAAAGAAAGAAAGAAAGAAAGGAAGGAAGGAAGGGAGAAAGAAAGAAAGAAAGAAAGGAAGAAAGAGAGAGAGAGAGAGAAAGAAAGAAAGAAAGAAAGAAAGAAAGAAAGAAAGAAAGAAAGAAAAAAGAAAGACCGCCAGGAGCAGTGGATTAATCGGATTATTGTGTAAGCACCAAGCCCCAGTGGTAACTCTGGTGGGGGAAATATATATATATCTTCCAGAGCACTATTCAGCTGTTCAGCTCTGTCTTATAGTGCTGCTGGGATAGAAAGGTGGGATTCTGAGCCTCAGGCATGAAAGTCCACTGCATAAACCACTATGCTACCCCCCCATCTGGTTGCAAATATGAAATATTATTCATGCAAAGCTCTCAGCTGCAGTCATTCCTATAGTCTGTGATAGTGTTCCAGGATGTAGACACTATTATAATACTTGAAGGGCTGGGGTGAGTGCTGCATTCAAATGGACTCCAAGTACCTGACAACCCCTACACCCTGTAAGCCAAGAAGCTCATACTCCACAGAGAGAACCAGGAGGCAGCAAATCCTCCATTGCACCCCTGACTCCAGACATTCAGAAGGGACTAGAAACCTGCCCTCCACAAGGACACGAACTCACTCTGGGGGCCTGGCTAAGGGCACCTCCCCTGCTCTCCCTCACCCACATCCCCAGCCTCACCTCCGTGTGTGTGTGTGTGTGTGTGTGTGTGTGTGTGTGTGTGTGTGTGTGTATGTGTGTGTGTGTGTGTGGAGTGGGGGTGGGCGGGCAACCGGATGTCGCAGACCCGGGCACTCAGGAAGGGGTGGCTGGGTTGTCCAAAAGCCTCAAAGTGGCGGAAGGGAGGAAGCAGCCGCACCTGCATTGTGCTGGCCCCGCTCCCTGCTGAGCCTCTGACCCTGGTGGCGAGCCTTCTTGGCTTCACTTGCTGAGACTGACTAGGGCTTTCTGGGCAGAGAAGACCAAACCTGTGCATTCATTCATTGATTCATACATTCATTTATTTATGCATCCATCAGCAATTGAGCTGTAGCAGGAGGAGCCCATGATGGCAAGGACCACGACAGTTTGTGGCTCTGTGGTTAGATGACTGGCTTGGAATCTTGGCTCTGCCACTTAATAGCTAAGTAACTTGGGCAAATTACTTAACCACCGTGGGCCTCAGGGAGTGGGGTTGTTTGGTTAAATGAATTTCATATGAAACCATATGGAACAATGTCTGCAACTAGTAAGCATTTGTTAAATGCAGGGTTTATTAAAACAAAATTAAAATAAAAATATTTTAAGAGGGAGAAAGAGAATAGTCCTGGCATATTTTATTCCTGGGATCAAACCCATGGCTTCAGGCTTCAGACCTGTCCTCAACTGCTGAGCAACCCCCCACACACACACACTCATTAAACTGCCTCTGTGTAGTGTTTAATATATATATATATATAATATATATTATATTATTTATTTATTTATTTTTACCAGAACACAGCTCAGCTCTGGCTTTTGGTGAAGCTATGGATTAGACCTAGGACCTCTGATGCCTCAGGCATGAGAGTCTATTGTATATTTGTTGTTGTTGCAAAAGACCATTTTAGGAGTAGTGTGTAGCATGCACCAGAGACCCAAAGTTGCATATTGGAGACCAGAACAATGATTGTAAAAATTTAAAAAAATTGATTACCAACATATGAAATATATATATACATATATATACATATATATACATATATATACATATATATATATTAGAGGCATACATATAATAACATGTGCTCTATTGGGTGTGCCACCACCTGGCCCTAGTACTCTGGTAAAAAAAAAGTTGCTGGGGACCAGGTGGTAGTGTATCAGGTTAAGCATACACGGTGTGAAGTGCAAGGATCCTGGTTCAAGCCCCTGGCTCTCTACCTGCAGTGGGGGTGGGGTGGTTGCTTCACAAGTGGTGAAGCAGGTCTGCAGGTGTCTATCTTTCTCTCCCCCCCCATCTTCTGATCCTCTCTCCATTTCTCTCTGTCCTATCCAATAACAACAACAGCAATAACAATGATAATACCAACAACAACGATAAACAAGGGCAGCAAAAGGGGAAAAATAGCCTGTAGGAGCTGTGTATTCATAATGCAGGCATTGAGCCCCAGCAATAACTCTGGAGGCAAAAAAAAAAAAAAAAGTTGCAATAGTTACACATGAGGAACAATGAATTGGGTAAACTAAAGAAGAAGATAGGCGGGAGTCCGGCAGTAGTGCAGCGGGTTAAGCGCAGGTGGCACAAAGCGCAAGGACCAGCATAAGGATCCCAATTAGAGCCTCTGGCTCCCCACCTGTAGGGGAGTCACTTCACAGGTTGTGAAGCAGGTCTGCAGGTGTCTATCTTTCTCTCCCCCTCTCTGTCTTCCTCTCCTCTCTCCATTTCTCTCAATAACAACAATAACTATAACAACAATAAAAAAACAACAAGGGCAACAAGAGGGAAAATAAATAAAATAGAAAATAATTTAAAGAAAAAAAGAAGATAGACATAGTTCTGTGAAATGTGTATGCATATATATATATATCGCATGCTTCTTGCAAGTGTTGCTCACTGGCACACCAGAAAAAAAAAAAACTCTTGAACAATTCTGTTGCAAGGTGAGTTTATTTTGAAAGGTAGATATTGCATCTAAACTGGTTGGCTTTTTAAATGCCTTCTGAGACATCTTGTGTAAGAAAATATTTCTCAAATATGTCATAATTGGGGCAGCTTTGCCAGGGGGCCCAAGAAAATATGTCTGTGGGCCTTTGAGTTTTTAAAACTACTACAGGCCAGAAGTTATTTACTGGGTGGAAGAATTGGAAACCTCACTTGGAAGTGAAGTAGGAATGGATAAAAAAAGCAGACAGGTAACAGGCATCTAGAAAGTAGACTTTTAGTGTGCAGGCTATGGGGACAGTGAGGAGACAACGTGGATGCTGAGCTTTCTGGTCTGGAAGAATGGGTGAGGGCTAGAATGCACTGACCTGAGGTTCTAGGGCAGGTAAATGAGTTTGCTTTTAGCTACAGGGTATTCGAGGACCTGGGTTAGTCCTGGGATCTTGGTATTCTGGTACTCATGAAAGAGAGAGTTGGGCTTAAAATATTCTGTTGGGGGGCCAGGTGGTAGCTCACCTGGTAGAGTGCACACATTACCATGTACAAGGACCCAGATCTGAGCCCCTGGTTCCCACCTGCAGTGGGGGAAGAGGGGGAGCTTCAGGAGTGGTAGTGCAGTGCTGCAGGTGTCTCTCTCTCTTTTCCTTCTCTATCTCTCACCTATCAAAATGAAACAAAAGGAAAACAAAACAAAACAAAAGACCCTGGGATTAGTGGAGCCATGCAGGCATCAAGCCACTGTAATAATCCTAGTGATGGAAAAGAATCTGTTGGTGAGACAGGAGTAAAATCATCCCACAGTATGTGGGCAGAGCAGGAGGCCCAGGATGAACCTTGGGTTTTTGTTGTTGTTGTTTTTTTTTACTTTAAGGAATTAAGGATGTAGGAAGGCAGTTAATGAAGGAGAACCTGCAAGACTATGGAGCCCAGCTGCCTCCATCCTATAGGACTGGATCCTTCTCTAATACCCCTCTTAGAGGTAGGCTGAGCAATAGGTGGGGAAGATGGAATCTAGCCAGAGCCTGAAGTAGCCCACTAGTATATAAGTCAAGACTTGCACTCAAATTCAGAATACCAAAGTGCCCTTCAGAAGCGTCTTCCTGCCCTTTGGAGTTGCTTGGTGGACTTCTAAGTCATTCCAGGGAGGATGACTATAAAGGAAAGGCCATATGTAGGTCCTAAGGGTTGGAGAGTGAGCAGATAGGCTGCCTGAGACATTCTTCTCAGCTCTGGGGAAGCTGGGAGGCCAGAAGAACTTGGAGCTACCACAGGGACTTCTCAGCCTGGTCCTAGTGGGATACCTGCAGGTCAGTCTAGAAGTGCTGACCCTTGTGACCAGAAAGGATTGTAACTGTCATTAATCTTGCTTGAAAGCCAAGATCTGAACTTGGGGCAGGGTAGAGCTTTTTTTTTTTTTTTTTTTTTTTGGGGGTGGGGGCAGGTTGAGCTTTGACACATGCATTAACTCTTACTGTGTGCCAAACACCATCATATATGCCTATCTAATATTCATGAAAATCTCCTCAGAAGAGGAAACTGAGGCTTGGAGAACAGAAGGAACCCATCAAGCACACTTGGCTGGTGAGAGACAAGAATTGAGAGCAGAAGGCTAGAGCTCAGGCTCTGTCCCTGTGGTTTCTCCTGGGACAGTTCCTCTTCTGCAGTGACCTCTCAGCCTCCCTGATACTTGGGTTCTATCCTGGGTGTCCTGTTAACCTTCAGCCTCGCCCTCAATAAAACAATGATTATCAGATCCTGCTAAGCCTATTCTACACTTTACAGGCTCTCTCATTCTCTGCCAGAGTTTTTGCTAAGCCTTCATGTCTGCATGATTCCTAGTTCCTAGTGGACTCTTCTCCTTTTTAGTGCTTCTTTTTTAGATAAAGAGTAAGAGACAGAGAGAAAGAGAGGGAAGGAGAGACACTACAGTGCTGTTCCACTTTTTGTTAAGTTTCCCCTGTGCAGGTGCTCCCCTGTGGTGTCTGGGGGCTCAAACCCAGCTTTCTGTGTTTAGTAAAGTGTGCACTCTGTTGGATGTGAACCATATCCCACTACCTCCCCTTTTCCCACCTCCCAAATATTGTACTGTTCCCTACCTTCCATTCTGGAGTCACTTTCTCAGCCTTGGCTTCACAGTCTCCCCTGACTGTCACATCAGCCTTATTCTTCATCTCCCTTCCTTCTAGTACTCCTACTCATCCTCTAGTCCTTCCTCCTTGTCAGTAGCCAGATTGCTCCCCTAAAACCCAAGCCTGATCATATCACTTTCTTTCTTAACACCTTCTTATTCACCTAGTGAATACCATATTGCCCTCTGGATAAAGCCCACATTCCTGATCTGATCACCAGACCCTTTGGGCTCTAGTCACTCAAGCTCACTGCTCTCCTGACCTGCTTCACCTAATAGGATGCTGGCTCATGGTTCTCTAAACAGGATTTTTTTTGCCTCTGAACAACTACTTGATCTACTACAATCTCCCTCACCCAGTCATGTCAACTGAAGTTCTGGTTATCCTTGAAAATCCAAATTCTATTATTATTATCTTTATTTATTGGATAGAGACAGCCAGAAACCGAGATGGTAGGGGAGACATAGAGGGAGAAAGAGAGACACCTACAGCCCTGCTTCACCACTTGTGAAGCTTTCCCCCTGCAGGTGGGGACTAGGGGCTCGAACCTAGGTCCTTGAACACTGTAACATGTGCACTCAACCAAGTGTGCCACCATCCAGCCCCAAAAAACCCAACTTCTGATTGTAAAGATGGTATAATAGATGTGTTAAGTGACTTTCATGCCTGAGATGCCAAAGGTCCCAGGTTCACTCTTCAGCATTAACATAAGCCAGAGCTGAGCAGTGTTGATGAGATCAATAGAGAGAGAGAGAGAGAGAGAGATGGGAAAACCCAGTTTCATGGGTGGTATCAGTTAAGTTTCTTGTGTTCCTGTCTCTTTGCTCTACAAAGCTGTGTGAGCTCCTGTGTGTCCTTTTCCCTGTGCCTGGCATCATGCCTGACATACTGGAGAGGTTCTGTAATGTGGAGTGGAAGCGCTCAACCTCTACCTTTCACCTCTTCCATCCTACCATTGGCTCTGGGTTCAATGCCTTGCCCTAGCTTGAATTTGTTACAGCAACAGGTGCAACTCCAGGTTGAGCTCTTAACTTGGCACCAGCCCCGCTTCTAGCTATGACCTGCTTTAAACCTTTACCCCCAACTCCTAGTCTGATGCCCACATTGACTCAATATCTAGAACTCATATGGACTTAGACCACCACATCAGGTCCAAACTCACTACTTGTTCAACTGATGTCTACTTTTCCAAAGCCTGGCTCCAGTTTTCTGCCTTGGTTCTCCCCAAGTTAGAAGGAAGAAGACTGACAGAAGACTAGTACAGAGCCCCAAGTTCTGCCTACTGTTGAGGTAACTATCCTGAGCCCCTGAACATGCCCAGTTCCTGCTCTGGAGTTACTCTACTGCAGTGCTCAGCCCAACCTCAATAGCCCTACAGGGTGGCAGGTGACCTAAGGACATGGGTTCAAGCCCTGGGCAACCACATGAAGGCATCTTCAGGGTTTGAAACTTCACAGGAGGAGTGGTGTTGGACTGTCTCTGTGTCTCTCTCTCCCTCTCTGTATCTCTTGTTCTCAATATAGAGGGGGGAAAATGATTGCCAGGAGCAGTGGAGTTGTATAAGCACTGAGTCCTCTTGATGACCCTAGTGGCCCCCCCAAAAAAAAAAGAAAGAAAGAAGAAAGAATGAAAAAAATGGGAAAAAGGAAAGGAAAGAAAGAAAAGAGAAAGAAGGAAAAGAAATAGAAACATTCCAACCTCAGCAGACTGGCTAGTCCTATGAAGACATATAGTCCCAAGTTCAAAGCAAAATCTTACCAATTACTACCTGGGAGGTTCTAAGCACCTCCTGGGCTCCAATTCTCTTATCTGCAAAATGGGATAACAGTAATTGTAAAAATAACAGGTAGCATGCTGCCTGGTACAGAATACATGTCAACATGCCAGGCCTTTCTTCACCATTTCTTCAGGTTCATTGGGTCAGTTCATATAAGTTGCCTGTAGCTCCCACAGAGTCCATTGCATAAGAACTCTCCCTCCGAGTATAGATCAACCTATCAGTGCCCATGTCCAGTGGAGAAGTAATTACAGAAGCCAGACCTCCCACCTCCTGCACCCCATAATGATCCTAGGTCCATAGTCCCAGAGGGATAAAGAATAGAACAGCTTTCAGTGGAGGGGATGGGATGTGGAACTCTGGTGGTGGGAATTGTATGGAATTGTACCCCTCTTAACCTACAGTCTTGTCAATCATTATTAAATCAATAAAAATCATAAAAAAAGAAAAGAACTCTTCCTCCACTTTGACACTGGCAGTTCTGGCCAAGCCTTGCCCCAGGCTTCTGACTGCCACTTGGTGTCCCTAGGGCATATCAGGCAGTGAGGGCAGAGCCAAAGTATCAGACTAGATCTACTGCCCAGAACTCCATGTCCATGATGTAAGGGGCAAACATGGGTCCAGAGGGTACTAGGTGAAAGGCTAGTCTCCTCTCATTGCTGTGGACTGAGCACATGAACTTTGGGTTGGCAAGGTAATGGTGCTTCCTTTTTTCCTCCAACTGCCTTGCTGACTCTCTGTTCCATCAAAGTTCAGGAAGCAATAGCTCTTATGGATAATGGAATTTGGGGATCCTGTCCCCCCAACACAGGTGCCAACATCAGTGGAGTTCTGGGTGTACTGTGTAGATGACTGAGTATGCAGGCACGGATGCATTGTGAGAAGTATAGGCATGTTAGAATAGCTTGTGCAGTATGTATGCAATGTACACATCACAAGTGATGGGGTAGGGGGAGGGCTGCATGTGTATGTTGCATGTGTACATATAGTATGTGTATATGACTTTTTTTGTGGAACTGCATGTTTGGTTTCCTTTTTTCCAGAGAGAGAGAAGGAGAAAGAGGAGAGAAGGGATACTACAGAACTACTACACTGTGTGTGAGGCTTTCCCTTTGCACAGTGCTCCATGTGGTGGCTGCAGACTTGAACTCAGGCCCTTGTGCATGGCATTCTGCCAGGATAGCTGTTTCTCTTCCAGTTCCTTCTAAGTATGTTTGAGATAGATGTGAACCTGGGAATGCAGTCCAGGAAATGAGTTAATGTGTTTGTAGGTGAAGTATGTATGTCTTGAGTGATGTGGGATAGGGAAGAGTGGGCTAAAGAGCCCTGTTAGACAGCAAGGCGATGCTGGATATTTGGGATACACTGCTCATACTCTGAGGTGGCACGGAGCAAGGTCAATGTCCACAGAGAAGAGCACTAGTAGCAGAGAAGTGCAGTGTCCAGGGGTTGGGTCTATGCTCCAGAGAGCCAGGTTCTTCCTATCTTCCAACTGACTGCCTTGTCAAGGTGCCTACAAATACCTCAGGAAGACAAACATAACCTTTGGGAGACCTGGTTATGTGTCTGGGAGGATGCTGTAGCTGTAGTTCATGTGGGCACTGTCCTGCCTTGGGCCAGTAGAGGGGAGGCCAATGGCCTTGCTGCCACTAGTCCTGAATGATTTCTTCACTCTGAATCCTGTTCCAGAGCTTCCAGAGCCTCCCTGCCAAGCAGAGTGGTGCCAATTGCATATTGGTGTCTCTTGGAACTCCAGGGTAGAGGAGAATTCAGGAACTTCAAAAGCAAGCTAGATTGTTGACGTCTGGAAGAAACTGATTTTGACCCAGGCTGACTCCTCCCCACTTCACCTCTATGTGTGGCTCTTTCCTCAGAAGGGGCTGTGCCATTCCCTTCTGATGAGTCCTTAGATAATCTGAGCCTGTGTGTATGTGCCTTTCATCACCCCCTTAGGCTGAAGACAACCAGAACCACTTGCGTTTCCAAGGTGTTCTGCAGCCCACTGCTTAAATACTGTTCTACCTGGCTATGACTCATCCCTCAAAATTCAAGTTAAGCTTCATTTTATCAGGCTACTTTTTGTGGCTAAAAATAGCTGTCATCCACTAATATTCCATATCTTGCTTGTCTTTAGTCAATGAATCTTGACTTATTTCCCCCCACTGGGGTAACATGGTTGGCCAGGTGTTAAAAATTGTATTTTTTTCAGAATTCCTTGCAGTGAGATGTGATTTTTGTGACCATGTGTGGGTCAACAGTTTGTGTAACTTCTAGGATATATATATATATACATATATATATATTATGGGGGAGCATGCCATCATTTTTCACTCCTTCCTTTGAACTGACTGAGATGCAAATGTGATAGCTGGAGTTTGAACAGCCATACTGGACAATGAGCTAAAAACAACCTGTTTATGGCATAAGACTGGGGAAGCAAGAAAGCAGAATGCAATGGGGCTCTGATGATCATCCGTCCGCTACTCTACCTCTGGACAACTTACTTCCAGGTTCCTTACTGCTTACGGTAACTACTATTTGAGGTTTTCTGTCACCCAGAAACTCAAGCTTAAATTATACACATTTCCTAGAATCAACTGCCCCTACTCTTGCTCCTCCACTTTTTCTGCCAACACACTGTGTTCTTTATTTGATTTAAATTTTTATTAGTGATTTACAAGACTATAAAATATAAGGGGGTACAGTTTCACACCACACCCATCACCATAGTTCTGTCTCCCCCCGCAAATACCACTATAGTTCTCAAAGTCTTAGAGACAGTTTGTACAACACATTTAGTCCTATCTGTTAACCTGTGAGCTCACAGGACATGTCCATGTCATCTACCAAGCAGTGGTAGAGACATACCATAGAGAATGTTAGACATAACATAGAGAATGTTAGTAGTATTAAGACCTGTGAAACACAGGGGCTGGGAGTTGGCACACCTGGTAGAGTGCACACATTGTAGTACTTGAGGACCTGGGTTCAAGATCCTGGTCCCCACCAACAAGGGTGAAATTTCATGAGCAGTGGAGTACTGCAGCAGTTGTTTCTCATTCTCTCTCTCTCTTATTTGCTTCTTCTTTCTATCTCTATCAGTAAAGGAATAGAAATGACAACAGGAATGGTGGAGTCTTTGTGCAGGTACCAGGCCCCTATAAAAACTGATGGCACAAACAAGCAACAACCTGTGAAACACATATTCAGGTATCCAGATTTGGGTTTGGCTGGGAAGTTATTAGTGTAAATATGATCAGTACAGTGGTGGGAGGGGACAGCGAGATACTTCACTTGGCAGGGTGGCTGCCTTGTCACGTACAGGGAGGGACACAGGCTCATACCTAACCCCCACCACACATGGGGAAGCTTTGGTGCTAGGATCTCTCTCTTTCTCTATCTGAAAAAGTTGGTTGGAGTGGTGAAGTTGTTTTTTTTTTTTTTTTTTGCCATCAGGGTTATTGCTGGGGCTCAGTGTCTGCACCACGAATTCACTGCTCCTGGTTTTTTCCCTTTTGTTGCCCTTGTTGTCTTATCATTGTTGTGGTTATTATTATTGTTGTTGTTGTTATTGATGGCATTGCTGTTGGATAGGACAGAAAGAAACAGAGAGAGGAGGGGAAGACAGAGAGGAGGAGAGAAAGAGAGACACCTGCAAACCTGCTTCACTGCCTGAGACCCCCCCCCCGCAGGTGGGGAGCCGGGGGCTCGAACCGGGATCCTTACTCCAGTCCTTACGCTTCGTGCCATGTGCACTCAACCCGCTGTGCCACCACCCGACCCCCTCTGAGTGGTTAAGTTCTTGCAATGACAAAAGAAAAAGGAAAAGGAAAAGGAAAAGTAAGGAAAGAACATCGGAGAACATGGTGGGAGAAGAAAGGGTAAAGAGGGTGAAATGAAGAGGTCTTAATAGCTCTAACACTGCAGGTCATGTTGAGAAGAAAAAGTCATTGAAACAGGGCTGAGAAGCACCAGTGATCTGGCAAGGACTGGGCAAAGGGCTGCAGAGCAGTGACTTCAGAGATCACATGTGATTACCTGTTTTTATCTCACAGCTCACAGGAATCTGAGGTAGGAAGGAATCAGTTGTGGCTGATCCAGGGCGATATTTGGAAAAGGTGCAGGGAAGAGAAATGTTACTCCTGAGGTAGGAAAGGCAAAGTGAAACCAGGCAGTGTTGCTAGGCTGTGAGAGAATGGAGAGGCAGAGGAAAGGGAAGTGCTGCTGAGGTTGAAAAATAGGTAACATTGCAGCTGGAGAAAGAGCTCTACTGGTAGAGCATCAAATTTTCATACTTGAGGTTTGTGGTTTGATCCTTGGCATTGCATGTCAGAGTGATGCGCTGGCCAGTCTCTCTTCTGCTCTGTCTTATCTGAAACTCTCTCTCTCTTTTCCCCCCTAAATTTATCTTTACTTATTTGATAGAGACAGCCAGAAATTGAATGGAAGATGGGGGGCCATGGCAGTGGTGCCTCTGGTTAACAGCACACAGTATAGTGTTCAAAGTCCTAGGATCAAGTCCCTGGTCCCCACCTGCAGGCGGAAAGCTTCACAAGTGGTAAAGCAGGGCTGCAGGTGTCTGTTTCGTTCCCTCTCTACCTTCTCCCATTACAATTTCTCTGTCTTCATTAAATAATAAATAAGTAAATTAAAAAATAATTAAAATAATTTTAAAATTAAATAATTAAAAAATAGAAGTTGAGAGGAGAGGAAAGGAAGAGGTAGAGAGGGAAAGAGACAGAAAGACACTTGCTTCCCACTGCAGGTGGGGACCAGGGGCCTGAACCCGTATCCTTGTGCATTGTAACATATGCACTCAACGAGGTGTGCCACCACCCACCTTGCAGCCCCTTCTGAAACTATCTCTATTTCTCTCTCTTGTAATAAAATAAATATTAAAAAAAGAAAAGAAGAGCAAGTGACAACACAAGAGAGGTGACTCAGTATGTGCTTTGCATGTATGAGACTCTGGCTTCCATCCCTGGCAAGAAAGAGGTAAGAAGAGATGAAAAGCAGAAAGAAAAAGGAAACCAAGTAACATGGAAACAGGCACAAGAGAACTGAAGAGACTCTGACTTTGTTTTTTCCTTCAGTGAAACTGGAGCTTTGCCCATGTACAATTTTACCATCTCTGGGACACTTTTATTCATTCAGATAGAGAGACAGAAAATGAGATGGGTGGGGTATAGAAGACATTTTATCACTGGAGCTTCCTCTGTTGCTATAGGGCATTCCATGTTGTGTCCGGTTTTGAACCTGAGTTGTGCATATGACAATGTGCATGTCCTTCCAGGCAAGCTCTCTCTCTGGCCATAATTTCCTTTATTATTATTAATTATTATTATTAGGCTGCTACTCTCAAGTCCCAGGTGCAATCCCCCACACCTCCATAAGCCAGAGCTGAGCAGTGCTCTGGTTATTATTATTGTTATATTTATTAGATAGAGATAGTCAGAAATCAAGAAAGGGCAAGATAGAGAGGAAGAGAGACAGAAAGGCACCTGTAGTATTGCTCCACCACTCAAAAAGCTTTCCCGCTGCAGGTGGGGACCAGGGGCTCGAACTCAGGTCCTTGTGCATTATAACATGTGTGCTCAATCAGGTGTGCTACCACCCAGCACCCCCAACTTCCTTTTCATATATGCTCTTTGCCATACCTGTGATTTACTTTCATTCCTCATCTGCCTGGCAAACTTGCCCTTTGAACCTCCTCACGTGATATCTGGTTTTCTGGTCTACATGTCCCAGAGTGAATCAGATAGAGTCGCACATGACCAGAGACGTCTGTGTCGTTGCGCAACTCTGAGGGAGACCAGTCAGAAAAACTGTCAGAGTTACGCAACATGCCGATTTTGCCCATAATGCCCCTCCATTTCTATCATGTTATTTTTTACTTTTCTTTATATTTTTTCTTTATTCGGGGGATTAATGGTATAAAATCAACAGTAAATAGTTTGTACATGTGTAACATTTCTCAGTTTTCCACATAACAATCTGACTCCCTATAGTTCCTCCTCTGCTATCATGTTCCAGGATCTGAACCCCCACCCCCACCCCAGAGCCTTTTACTTTGGTGCAATACGCCATCATGATTTTTTATCAGACTCTTACTCTAATGATTTATTTACTTGTTGGTCTTCCCTCTGGACTCTGAACTCCACTTGAAGACTCTGCTTGACACTGTGTCTGCTTGACACTGTGTCTGCATTGACACAGGGCTCAGTCAGTGTTCATTTGAATGAAGGGATACTGGCCTAGTCCCTGCAACTTGGAGCTCCCACTTTAACTAGGGAGACAGAAGGAACAAACATGAAACATGTCAAAAACTGAGCATGATCGAGAGGGCCATAGTCCTGTATGTTTCAAACGGAGGCTTTTCTAGGACAAACAAGCAAAGCTGTAAGGAAAGGTGAAATGGCCAAAGTGCGAATTGGGACAGGACCTGAAGAAGGAGGATGTACTGGCAAAACCCAGTGCCCACACTGCTGAATTGCTCTTCTCAGGGGTGGGAAGAAACTGCAGCCTTGTATCAGAGGCAGAGCTCAGGACTTGCATATATGAGGTCCAGGGTTCAGTCTCCAGCACTGCACATGGAAATACGCTCTGCCTTTCTCTCTAAGTGCTTCATTAAATAAACAAATCTTTAAAAATTTTCAGAGAGGGGAGTCGGGCTGTAGCGCAGCGGGTTAAGTGCAGGTGGTGCAAAGCACAAGGACCGGCATAAGGATCCCGGTTCGAACCCTGGCTCCCCACCTGCAGGGGAGTCGCTTCACAGGCGGTGAAGCAGGTCTGCAGGTCTATCTTTCTCTCCTCCTCTCTGTCTTCCCCTCCTCTCTCCATTTCTCTCTGTCCTATCCAACAACGACAACAACAATAATAATAACTACAACAATAAAAAAAACAACAAGGGCAACAAAAGGGAATAAATAAATAAAATAAATATTAAAAAAAATTTTCCAGAGAGATGGCTGGGGAGATGGTGTGGTAGATAAAGTCTTGAACATTAAAGTATGAGGTCCTGAATCTGATACCTAGCATCACATGTGCCAGAGTGATGCTCTGGTTCCATTCTTCTTCTACTTCTTCCTCCTCCTCCTCCTCCTCCCCCTCCTCCTCCTCCTCCTCTTCCTCTTCTTCTTCTTCTTCTTCTTCTTCTTCTTCTTCTTCTTCTTCTTCTTCTTCTAATGATGATGATAATAATAATAATAATACTATTTTAAGTGCTGGGGAGATAGTGCACCAATTATGGTGCTTGTGGCCCAGGCCCAAGCTCTGGTTCCACATAGGAGGTGCAATGATACTAGAGGTAGCTCCCCATTGCTATGGTGTCTCTTCCACTCTCTGTCTCTCTATCTGAATTAAAAAGTTACCTGGAGTGGCTGGTGAGGTGGTATAATAATTAAAACACCTGACCTGTGAGCATGAGGTCCTGAGTTTGATCCCTGGCATAGCATGTGTCAGAATGATATTCTGGCTCTCTTTTGCTCTCTCTCTTCCTCCCCCCTCTCACTTTATCTCTCATGTATTTTTTTAAAGCTATCAGGAGGGGAGGCAGGTGGTGGTGCATCTGGTTAAGCATACATATTACAGTGTGCAAGGACCCAGGTTCAAGCCCCTGGTCCTCACCTGTAGGGGGAAAGCTTCATGAGTGGTAAAGCAGGGCTGCAAGTGTCTCCCTGTCTCTCTCCCTCCCTATCTTCCCATTACCTCTCAATTTCTCTCTGTATCTACCCAATAATAAAAAAAAGTTACCGACTTTTCTAACAGATGGCTGCACAAGGACAGAGTAGCTAGGCTGGGTGATTAAGAAGAAAAATGAAAAGCTCTAGGTAGACTTCTGGAGGCGGGGCTATGGAGCAGCAGGAGCCCTGTTTCTCTCCTCTCCACTCCTGGATCAACTAGGAATACCAAAGGATACCACCTGGGACTGCAACAATACAGGACAAGATCGACTTCAGGAACCCACCAAATCACTCGTGAGTGCAAACATGTGTGGCTGGTGATCAGAGAGGAGCCTAGGGAAAGATTAAGGGGCTGGTAACAGTCCAGCAGTTTGTCAGTAAGACACCACCTCCAGTCTGTTTCACCAGCAAGGGGACAGCTGAAGGGAGGAGAGGACTCCCCTGAGACTCACCAAATGCAACTCTGAGTCTCCATGGCTACTGCCCTCAGAATCTGGAGCAGTGGCAGGGAGGCCCTGTGCTGACACCAGGGGACAGAGAACTAACCAGGAAACTCAGGAGAAGACCTATACCTCATTGGCATAGCAGTGGGGCTGTGAGAGTCTCTTTGCATAACCACTGAATTATCTCTGCCACACCCTGCTTTATCTCTTGGTCAAGAGTCAGTGACTAAGCTAAGAAGCCTACTTATAGTTTAAAAGCCCTCAGGCTCCCATAGCCTACAGAGAAGAAAAAGCACAAAAGAGGCTTTTAAGCCACTGAACTCCAACTCAGGGATCAAAATACTATTGAAACAACTGTTAATGTCCACAACTGTGAACTCTTTAATTACCTTACTTAGACACAAGTCAATCCAGGCAAGAGTGATCAGTAATTTGAAAAGTACTGAGAGAGGGACCTCATAACATAGTATATAAAATGGTTAAACCAACAAGAAGAAATATTGGAGAAATGAACCAGGACAAGAGTCCAGCTAAAAGTCCCCCAAAGGGTGAAGCACAAAATAAAGAGGTCAACATCCAAACACTAGTTAAGGAAATAATCACAGGAGTGAGTAAAGAGTTTGAAAGAATTGTCATCAGAAATGCAGAAACAACAAATGAGATCCTGGAAGAAAACACTAATTATCTCAAGGTTATTAGAGAGCTGAAAGCTGAAATAGCTGAGCTAAGAGCACAACTAGCTGAACAAGTGAATACAGTGTCAGAACAGGGAAACAAAATAGATGAACTCCAGAAAACAGTAGAGGGGAGAGAGAATAGAATCAGTGAGCCTGAAGACAGAATTAGAAAGATCGAGGACGAATTAGAGACAACTAAAAAAGAAGTAAGAGATCTCAAAAAGAGATTAAGAGATACTGAAAACAACAATAGAGGCCTATGGTATAACTTCAAAAGAAATAAAATACACATTATTGGATTACCAGAGGAAGAAAGAGAGGGAGGGGAAGAAAGAATTCTTTCTTCCATAATTGCTAAAAACTAGAGGCCATAATTGCTAAAAACTTCTCTAGTCCAGACAACATAAAAGACATAAAGATTCAAGAAGCCCAGAGGGTCCCAAAAAGAATTAACCCAGACTTACAGACACCAAGACACATCATATTTAGAATGGAAAGGAATAAGGATAAAGAAAGGATCCTGAAGGCTGCAAGAGAAAAACAAAGAGTCATCTACAAAGGAAAACCCAAAAGATTAGCAGCAGACTTCTCCACACAAACACTATAGGCCAGAAGAGAATGGCAAGATATCTATCGAGTACTCAATGAGAAAGGCTTTGAACCAAGTATACTGTATCCTGCTAGACTGTCATTCAGACTAGATGGAGGCATCGAAACCTTCCCAGACAAGCAACAGTTGAAGGAATCAACTATCACCAAGCCTGCCCTGAAAGAAGTTCTGAAAGGTCTCCTATAAACAGTCAGACCACCATAAATAAGCCATATATCAGAACACTCTAGAACTCTACAACAATGGCATTAAAATATCTTCAATTTTTGATATCAATAAATGTCAATGGCCTGAATTCACCTATTAAAAGACACAGAGTAGGAAGATGGATCAGAAAACACAACCCAACAATATGCTGTCTACAGGAAATCCACTTAACTCAACAACACAAACACAGACTCAAAGTGAAAGGATGGAAAACTACCATACAGGCCAATGGCCCACAAAAAAAAGGGCAAAAACAGCTATTCTCAAATCTGACATGATAGACTTTAAAATAGATAAGATTTAAAAAGATAGGAATGGCCACTACTTAATGCTCAGAGGATCAATCAAACAAGAGGACTTAACAATTATTAACATCTATGCACCCAATGAGAAGCCATCTAAATACATCAAATGTCTACTGAAAGAGCTACAGCAATATATTAACAGCAACATAGTCATAGTAGGGGACTTCAGTATTCCACTCTCTCAACTTGACAGATTATCCAGACAGGAAATCAATAAAGACATAAGGGAGCTAAATGAGGAGATAGATAAACTAGAGCTATTGGACATTTTCAGAGTCATTCATCCCAAGAAGCTGGAAGACACATTTTACTCAAGTCCTCATGGGTCATTCTCAAGGATAAACCATATGTTAGGCCACAAAGACAGCATCAGCAAACTCAAGACCACTTAAATCATCCCAAGCATCTTCTCAGACCACAGTGGAATTAAACTAACACTTAACAATCAACAAAAGATGAGTAATAGTCCCAAAATGTGGAAGCTCAACAGTACACTCCTTAACAACTACTGGATCAAAGAGGAAATCAAGGAAGAAACCAAAATGTTTCTAGATTTCAATGAAAATGAAGACACAAGCTATCAAAATATTTGAGACACAGCTAAGGCAGTACTGAGAGGGAAGTTCATAGCCATACAAGCACACATTAGGAAACAAGAAAAAACACAAATAAACAGCCTGATTGCACATCTTAAAGACCTAGAAGAAGAACAAAGGAACCCTAAAGCAACCAGAAGGACAGAAATCACTAAAGTTAGGGAAGAATTAAATAACACTGAAAATAAGAAAACCATACAAAAGATCAATGAAAGTAAATGTTGGCTCTTCAAAACAGTGAACAAAATTGACAAGCCTTTAGCCAGACTCATTTCTGTTTTTGTTCTGATTTTAAGACAATGAAAAATAAGCAGCAATTACTTCAGTCTGAAGGGAAGAGAGAGTAAAGGAAGAAAGGACTTGGATTGGGCACAGGGACTAGTCTAAGATACAAGTGACACCAAGCAACCAAAGATGTGATTTTGGGAGGGATGGGGGGGTGGGGGGAGGATTCAGGTCCTGGAACATGATGGCATAGGAGGGACTAATGGGAGACATGTTGTCATGTAGAAATGTTATACATGTACAAATTATTGTATTTCTCTATCGACTGTAAACCATCAATTTCCCAATAAAAAAATTGTATAAAAAGGTGATTTTGGGGGAGAAACATATTCACACCCCCATCAGGTTCCTTCCCTGTGGCTGCATTTTAGGAGAGGAGCAGGGATATGATGTCTCCACAGCTTTCAGGGACCCCAGGTAGACCCTGCTCACCAGTTTTTTCCCCCATGACCTGGTGATGATAGGCTTTTGATTTCAGAAAGAACTCTGGGTTTGGGAGTCTGGCAGGTTAAGCGCATGTGGTGCAAAGCACAGGACCAGAGTAAGGATCCCTGTTCGAGCCCCCGGCTCTCCAACTGCAAGGGAGTTGCTTCACAGGCAGTGAAGCAGGTCTGCAGGTGTCTTTCTATCCCCATCTCTGTCTTCCCCTCTTCTCCATTTCTCTCTGTCCTATCTAACAGCAATGACATTAATAACTACAACAATAAAAAAACAAGGGCAACAAAAGGGAATAAATAAATAAATATTAAAAAGGAAGAAAGGAAGAAAGAAAGAGAGAAAGAAAGAAAGAGAGAGAGAAAGAAAGAAAGAAAGAAAGAAAGAAAGAAAGAAAGAAAGAAAGAAAGAAAGAATGAACTCTGGGCTCAGCTCTGTTCCAGCTTTTAGAAACACATCTGTATCCAGTTCTCAGCTGGGTGGGGGATGGAGGAGAGGCTCCCAGGAAGCAGCAGGGAAAACTTTAGTCTTCCATCCTTATGACATATGGTGGGAATTCACACTATGAACTTTTTTTTTTTTGGACTTTTAATGTGGCCTTCTGTTCTACCAGCTGGGAGCAGATCTGATACTTTCCTCTTTATTTTCCCAGTTTGTCTCCAGTTAATAAGGCTGTGATCTCCTTAATCCAAATGTATATAAACATGTATAACTTTGTTTTAAAAAAAAAAAACGCTCTCTTCCTCATTATGAATTTAGACTCTTGTGGTTGTGGAATAAACATATTTCGTGTGCTATGCATGTGTGTGCATGGTTCTTTTTTTTTTTTTTAGATAGAAGCAGAGAGAGAGAGTGAGTGAGAGGGTGGGGAGTAGATAGCATAATGGTTATGCAAAGTGACTCTCATGCCTGAAGCTCCAAAGTCTTAGGCTTAGTTCCCTGCACCACCGTAAGCCTGAGCTGAACAATGATCTGGAGAGAGAGAGAGAGAGAGATATGCACTGGAGTTTCCTTCAGAGCAATGAAGACTGGGCTAGAACCTGGGTCATGCGCATGGCAAAAAGCAAGACATGATTCAAATGAGCTCTCTCTCCAGTCTATGTGCATTCTTTACCTGCCTTTAGCCACCCCATGCCATCCCCAATGGCCTGAGAGGTCAAGTCTGAATAGTAAGGAGGAGGCATAGCTCTTCATTTCTCATTGATGGAAAGATTTTACAGGGATTGGACAGCATGTGCCAATCTGTCTAAGCCCACTCTATGCTGTTTGAAGGTCTTTTCCTGCATCCTCCTGGTGTGCTATTATTCTCAACTCAGACTGTGGGAAATACTCTGCTCAAGTGCTTCTTCTTCTGTTGATCTTATCCAGTGCTGCCTAAGGGGTGAGGCTTCCTGCACAGAGCCTGATGGAGATTTTTCCTGGTGGAAAGCTGAAAGGGTAGCAACTTGCTGTGGGTGTATGAGGGAAGGAAGCCTAAGACAGCAGAATAAAGTTAGGATCTTAGTGTTCTCATGAGGGAACAGCCTGTTAACAGATTTTGGTTGTTCTTCCTTTAGGCAGTCAGATGAGATATATAAGTCAAGATTTCTTCACTGCCCAGGAGATTTTGCAGTGGCTAGAACATGGGATTTACAGGCATGAGTCCTATTTTCTGTTCCCCATCATTGCATGGGCAGGAGTGATACTCTAGCTCTCTCCCTCTCTTCTCTCTCTATAATAAATATTAAAATTTATTTCTGGGGTCGGGTGGTGGAGCACCCAGTTGGTTAAGTGCACACATTTCCATGTGCAAAGACCCAGGTCCAAGTCCCCATTCCCCACCTGCAGGGAGGAAGCTTCACAAGCAGTGAAGGGGGGCTGCAGGTGTCTCACTTTTCTTCTCCCTCTCTATGTCCCCCTCCCCTCTCAGTTTCTCTCAGTGCTATCAAATAAAAATAAAGGAAAAAAAGAAAAGAAAAAAGCCAAGAGGAGCAGTGGATTTGTTGTGCAGGCACTCACACCCCAGTGACAATCCTGATGGCAATGTAAGTAATTATTAAATAGATAAACAAACAGATGATTTCCTCTGGTCATGCCTCCCACAGGAATTCCTGCATGTATGTGGGCCTTGAGTTTATGGAGCTAGAGGGGGTGAATCAGGAGGTGGGACAAGTAAAAGAAGGGAAGCTGGCCCAAGGACTCTTCTGGGAAGGTCTATGTTGAGGGAGAAGCAGTGTGGAGTGAGCCTGTTCAGCCAGTGGGCTGGAGAAGAATCCTGATGGGCAGGAGGCTCTGGAGCAGACAAGGGAGGAAAGGAACCTTTCTAGAAGGGGAGTAAACAGTGGAGTGGTGCATTTTTAAAATTTATTTATTTATTTATTTATTAACTTACTTATTACCACAGCACAGCTCAGCTCTAGTTTATAATGGTGTGGGAAGAATAGAACTGGAACCTCAAGAGCCTGAGGCATGAATCTTTTTGCATAACCATTACGCACTCTCCCCTCACCTGAGTGGTACATTAAACAAAACAAAACAAAACAAAACAAAACATCAGGGTTATGGGCAGGACTTGAGCAAATCTCTTGGAATTGCCTTTTTCTGGGGACCTAGAACTTCAAGCTCCACTACTGGTTGGAACAGAGGGTGGGGAATGAGGTAGGGAACGTGGGGAGCCCCCTAAGTCTCAGACCTGGATCCTAGTTGCTGCCTGCCCTTCAGACCTTCTAAGTACAGCCTGGGCTGGACTTGTGCTCCCTTTCTGGTGTCTGCTTAGCAAGGAGGCCTTTGACAACAAGCAGGATGGGTCCTGGCCACCTGCTCTATCTTTCACCTTGCATTTCTTCCCAGTTGTCAAAGAAGCCCTTAAGTGACTCAGTGGGGGGGCTACTTCACCTTCACTTTGACTCAATTTACTATGAGGAGGAGAAAAAGCTGAAAATCTCCAGAAAAAGGAGAGGGGTGAGATCAGACACTCAGAGAATTGCTATTCTCCCATCTGTGACTCCCCTAGTCCCACCCCACATAAGCAGAGTCTGGACTTACCATCTAAGGTCTAGAACCCAACTCAGCTCTAAAGTGCAATTCAGACAGTCTAGAACCCACAACCCAAACAAACCCAGTCTTTATCTGAAGTTCAGCTTAGAATTCAGAACCCAGATAACAGAACACAGACTCTGTTTAGGTTCAAATTCTAGTCAGAGCAAATATCAGAGCTTAGAATTTAAGAGCCTGGGCCTATAACTCAGCTGAATCTAGAATTCAGACCAAAACTGAGTCCAAAGTCTAGAGTCCACAGCAGTCTAGAGTCCAACTCAGAACCCAGACTAGTCCTATGTTGGCTTCAGAATTCAGAGACCAGTCTAATAGTTAGGGCGAGCTAGAACTCCCTCACCCAGTCCAGAACATAGCAGTTCTTTGATGTTCCTTTTAGCTGTAGCCCCAAAGGGAGAAGTTAAGGCTACAAACTGAGGAAGGGGATGGGGAGAGATGATGGTGGTGGTGGCGGTAGAGGAAGAGGAAGAGGAGTTCCACACCTCAATCCTACCCCCAGGAGAAGGGGACAAGGAGCAGGTGTTTGTGTGTGGCAGGAGGATTGCTCTGTGGTTCTGCTAACACTAGTCTTAGAGGGTTCATCCTGAGGAATCAGATACTGGACAAAACTGCCCACACTTTTTCTGCAAAGGCTGCCCCTCAAAATCCCAATGAGATTGGAAGCAAGATCCCACTGCTGTTAACTTGCTAGTGACAATTCCTTTCTTTGTTCCTATTTTTTCCAGAAAGGAAATCAGGAAGTGCTTTATTTAGATCTAGAAATATAGAGGAAGGGGTTATTATGAATAGCCCATACATTTATTTAGTCTTTCACTCAGCAAACATTTATTGAACACATGTATTATGTAGGCTTTAAACAAGGGGATGAAATGGTCATTTGTTAAATATGCTTTTTTTTTCTTAAAGATTTATTTATTTACTGGTGAGGGAGAGAGAGAGGGACCGGGGCGGCGGGGGGGGGGGGGGGGGAGGGAGATCGCCAGGTAGAATACTGGGAATAAAACTCAGGACCTCATGCTTGAGAATCAAATGCTTTATCCATTGAGTCACCTCCTGGGCCTGAAGTG
The DNA here is from genome assembly GCF_950295315.1 of Erinaceus europaeus. Lineage (NCBI taxonomy): Eukaryota > Metazoa > Chordata > Mammalia > Eulipotyphla > Erinaceidae > Erinaceus > Erinaceus europaeus. The sequence continues at coordinate 66,872,408 of NC_080174.1, read as the reverse complement.
GTCATTTCAAAAAAGTAACTTAGGAATTGGGCAGTGACACACCTGGTTGAGTGCACACATTACCATGTATAAAGACCTGGGTTCAAGTCCCAGTCTCCATAATCCTGGTGGCAATAAAAAATGTGAAATTAAAAATCAATGTATTTGTTTTTAAGGTGACCTTGTTTTACAAGGCCATGACTGTTTTAGAAGTATGTTTTATGGCCCAGGAGGTAAGGCAGTGAATAAAGCTTTGGACTCATAAGCATGAGGTCCTGTATTCAATCCCCAATACCACATGTGCTCTGATTCTCTATGTCATTAACAAATAAATTTCTGGCAATGCAATCTCCCTCCCAATTCCCTCAGGTAGCCTCATTTCTGCAATCCAAGTCCAAAGGGGGTCTCTTCATTTGACTTTACTGGTTTTCCCTTGTTTTGTTTCTTTAATCTATCTCATATGGGTGAGAAAATTCAATGTTTTCTTTTAGTCTATATACATATATATTAATATTTATTTATTTAATATTAGATACAGAGAAATTGGGGGGAGATAGAGAGGGAAAAAGACAGAGACATCTGCCTCCCTGCTTTACCACTCGTGAAGCTTTCTCCCTGCAGGTGGGGACCAGGGGCTAGAGTCTGGGTCCTTGTGCACTATAATGTATGCACTTAACTAGATGTACCACTACCTGTCCCCCAAGTATTTATATATTTTAAAAGATTCATTGTATTTATTTGTCATATGAGATAGAGAGTTTCACAAAACAGAGAGAGCGAGAGAGAAAGATGCCAAAGCAGCACTAAGTTATATGCAGTACTGGGGATCAAACTGGGGGCTTCACACATACAAGCTGCATGCGCCAAAGTATTTTCCTTTTATGTAAGTTTCACCAGCATTTTTTGGTAAGGTTAATTTAACAGTGACTTTTTTTTAATGCTGCTTGTCGGAGCTGGGTGGTGGCACACTTGGTTGAGTATACTTGTTACAATACGTAAGTTGGTGTATTGCACCAAAGTAAAAGACTCTGGGGTGGGGAGAGAGTACAGGTCCAAAAAGGATGACAGAGGACCTAATGGGGGTTGTATTGTTATATGGGAAACTGAGAAATGTTATGTATGCACAGACTATTGTATTTACTGTTGAATATAAAACATTAATCCCCAATAAAGAAATTTTAAAAAAGCACAGCTATATACAAGATACTGGGTATGATACAGCAAACCCTAACAAAGGGACTTTTCAAAGTTAACCCAATAGCCAAATAATGTGGTGATAACAATAACTATCCATTGTCTTCTTGAACCCTAAGACAGCAGGAACCTCACATTTCCACTATAGAGCCTATATTTCCCCCAGTCCTGGAACCTTAGAGTGGGACCCACTTTTCTGCATGCTTCTCCCAATTCATATCAAATAATATTGCATCCACTGATCACAACCTAATCAACACAACGAGTGCCACCTCAACATGCTTCACCTCAGACTGTGTCTAGAGACTTCAGGTGTGGAATGACAGCCTTTCAGTTTCATTACTCAGGTGAGACTTTTCCTTTCATAGTATTCTCTAATTCCATCCCAGGTAGTTCCATTCCTAACAAAGTCCCAAAACCTAGATATAGACCAGGTTCCGTGAGATAGAGCATATGTTCACATGTATCCATAAACTAGGGCAAAATATATACCTGAAAGCAGAAGTCCACTAGAGTCTGTAGTGAGTACCCCCCAACACTTCATATCCACTATTCCAAACTTTGGGACCATGATTGCTCAACAATTTTGGGGGGTTTGTATGTTAACTCTCTTTTCAGCCACCAGGTTCCAGATGCCATCATGATGCCGACCAGGCTTCCCTGGACTGAAGACCCTACCAATGTGTCCTGCAGCTCCGCTTCCCCAGAGACCCACCATACTAGGGAAAGAGAGAGGCAGACTGGGAGTATGGATTGACCAGTCAATGCCCATGTTCAGCGGGAAAGCAATTACAGAAGCCAGACCTTCCACTTTCTGCATCCCACAATGATCCTGGGTCCATGCTCCCAGAGGGATAGAGAATGGGAAAGCTATCAGGGGAGGGGGTGGGATATGGAGATCGGGTGGCGGGAATTGTGTGGAGTTGTACCCCTCCTACCCTATGGTTTTGTTAATATCTCCTTTCTTAAAGAAAAAAAGAAAGAGAGAGAGATAAATAAATAAAGAAAGAAAGCAAGAAAGCAAGAAAGCAAGAAAGCAAGAAAGCAAGAAAGCAAGAAAGCAAGAAAGCAAGAAAGCAAGAAAGAAAGAAAGAAAGAAAGAAAGAAAGAAAGAAAGAAGGAAAATGAAAAAAGTAAAAGACTCTGGGGTTGGGAGAAAGCCCAGGCCCTGGAAGACAGAGGAGGACCAAGTGGGGTTTAAATCGTTACATGAAAAACTGAGAAATGTTACACATGTACAAACTATCATTTTTATTCTTACTGTTGACTGTAAACCACTAATTCCCCAATAAAGAAATTTTTAAAAAATGCTTAAGGAGCCCAGTTCAAGCCCTCAGCCCCCACCCACCTGCAGGAGAAAAGCTTTGCAAGTGGTAAAGTAGTGCTGCAGGTGTCTGTCTCTCTCCCTCTCTATCTTCTCCTTCCTCTCGATTTCTGGCTGTCTTTATCCAATAAATAAATAAAGATAATAAAAAATATATTAAAAATATTTTGCCAACCCAGGTGTCCAACAACAGATGAGTGCCGAGTAAGTTGTGATATATTATGGAACACAATGGAATACTACACAGGTATAAAAAAATGGTTACTTCACCATTTTCAGCCCATCTTGGATGGAGCTTGAAGAAATCATGTTAAGTGAAATAAGTCAGAAACAGAAGGATGAATATGGGATGATCTCATTCACAGGCAGAAGCTGAAAAACAAGATCAGAAGATCAGAAGAGAAAACACTAAGCAGAACCTGGACTAGAGTTGGTGTATTGCACCAACTCTAAAAGTAAAAGACTCTGGGGTGGGGGGGGGGGGAGAGTGCAGGTCCCGGAAAAGGATGACAGAGGACCTAGTGGGGCTTGTATTGTTATGTGGAAAACTGAGAAATGCTATGCATGTACAAACTATTGTATTTATTGGTGGCTGTAAAACTTTAATCCCCCAATTTAAAAAAAAGATGTCACATTTGGATAGAGTACTTCTAGGTAAATGTCTCTTCCATTTAAAAGTTTGAATATAAAATAAATATTAAAACAACAAGGTCAACAAAAGGGAATAAATAGATAAATGTTTTTTAAATAAATAAAAGTTTGAATATATCTTACTAGTTCTTTATGTCTTTTAGAGTTTTGGTCAAGAAACCAGATATCAGTTTTATGTGGAAACACTTTGTATTTCTCTTGCTTCTTTTCTTTTCTTTTTAATATTTTATTTTTACTCTATTTAACTTTGATCATTGCTATTTTAATTAGTATGCATCTTGATGAGGTTAGCTTTGGATTTATTTTGTTTGCAACTTTTAGAGTTTCCTGAATCTGAGTGTCTATCTCCTTCAGCTTAAGAAAATTCTCGGGCCTTGTGGTGGCTCACCTGGTTGAGTGCACATGTTACAATGCACAAGGGCCCAGTTCATGCCCCAGGGTTCAAGCCTTGCAAGTGGTGAAGCAGTACTGCAGGTGTCTCTCTTTCTCCCTTCCTCTCTACCTCCCCCTACCCTCTCAATTTCTGGCTATCTCTATCCAATAAATAAAGATAACCAAAAAATTATTAAAGAAATCTCAGCTATGATTTATTCAAATAATGGTTCTGTCCCTTTCTCGCTTCTGGTACTCCACTGTTGTGACTATTGTTCCTTTGATGTTGTCCCATAATTCTTTTTTTAAAAACAAATTTTAAAAAATATTTATTTATTCCTTTTTGTTGCCCTTGTTGGTTTTGTTGTTGTTGTTGTTGTTATTGTAGTTATTATTGATGTCGTTGTTGTTGGTTAGGACAGAGAGAAATGGAGAGAGGAGGGGAAGACAGAGAAGGGGAGAGAAAGACAGACACCTGCAGACCTGCTTCACCGCCTGTGAAGCGACTCCCCTGAAGGTGGGGAGCCGGGGCTCGAACCTACACCCTTGCCGGTCCTTGCGTTTTGTGCCACGTGTGCTTAACCCACTGCGCTTACGCCCGACTCCCCTATAATTCTTTTATGATCTTCATTTGTTTTAGTTCCTTTTTAGCTTTTCATATGTATGTATATATATATATATATATATATATATATATATATATATATATACCTTTTTTTTTTTTTCTCACCAGAGCATTGTTCAGCTCTGGATCATGGTGGTGCTGGAGATTGAGCATAGGACCTCTGAAAGTGAGACATGAAAGACTGTTGCTTAACTAATGTGCTGCTTCCCCAGCCCAGTTTTTTTTTTTTCTTTTGTATGCCTTTTTCTTTTCTTTTTGCCTCCAGGGCTCACTGGGGCTGGGTGCCAGTACTACGAATCCACTGCTCCTGGAGGCCATTTTTCCCATTTTTGTTGGCTTTGTTGTTGTTGGATAGGACAGAGAGAAATGAAGAGAGGAGGGGAAGACAGAGAGGGGGAGAGAAAGAGAAACACCTACAGACCTGCTTCACCGCCTGTGAAGCGACTCCCCTGCAGCTAGGAGTCAAGGCTCCAACCGGGATCCTTATGCTGGTCCTTGTGCTTTGCACCATGTCCGCTTAACCCGCTGTGCTACCGCCCAACTCCCTAAAGTTCATTTTCTTGATGAGCTGAGGACACCTGGGTTGGCAACATCTTTTTAATATATTTTTTTTACTATCTTCATTTATTTATTGGATAAAGACAGCCAGAAATCGAGAGGAAGGAGAAGATAGAGAGGGAGAGAGACAGACACCTGCAGCACTACTTTACCACTTGCAAAGCTTTTCTCCTGCAGGTGGGTGGGGGCTGAGGGCTTGAACTGGGGTCCTTAAGCATTTTTTAAAATTTCTTTATTGGGGAATTAGTGGTTTACAGTCAACAGTAAAAATAAAAATGATTCAGGCAGAAGTTGAAAAACAATATCAGAAAAGAAAACACAAGTAGAACCTGAAATGGAATTGGCGTATTGCACCCAAGTAAAAGACTCTGGGGTGGGTGGGTGGGGAGAATACAGGTCCATGAAGGATGATAAATGACATAGTGGGGGTTGTATTGTTAAATGGGAATCTGGGGAATGTTATGCATGTACAAACTATTGTATTTACTGTTGAATGTAAAACATTAATTCCCCAATAAAGAAATAAATTAAAGAAAAATAAATAAATTAAAAAAATAAAAATGATAGTTTGTACATGTGTAACATTTCTCAGTTTTTCATGTAACGATTCAAACCCCACTCAGTCCTCCTCTGTCTTCCAGGACCTGGGCCTTCCCCCAACTCCAGAGTCTTTTACTTTTTTAAAAAATTTCTTTATTGAGGGATTAATGTTTTACATTCGACAGTAAATATAATAGTTTGTACATACATAACATATCCTCTAGCTTACCACTTTGATACGTGATTTTTGTCTTTCTGCTGGTGTCCCTCTTTACTGTATTTTCAGCTTAGCTACTATGTTGCTTATTTCTCTGATTTGTTACAACTTCCCTCACATTTTATCTCATATTCTTTCTGACTTTGTGGAAGTTTTCTTCAACTGAACTTCTCATTTTGATGAGCATTGTTAGGGCCACAGTTTCAATGTCCTCTTTAGAAAGTTTAAATAATTCTGTTGAATTTGGCTTTTTATTCCAGTTGCTATACTGTGTTGTTAAAATTCGGAGCTTCAGCTGGCCGGGCTAGCTTCACGGGCGGGTAACAGAGACCCGAGGACAACGGCTGGGCAGGGAAGCTGTATTTCTTTATTCAGGAACAACTATTCATAAACTAAACCAAACTAATCACCAAACAGAACTCTGCTGCCTCTCTCCACCGCGGCAGCGCCAAGCACTCTCGAACTCTGGAACTCTCTCGGGGTTCCTTGGGGCGGGGACAAGCGGCCCGCGAAACTAGCAGGACTGAACCAATTTTCTTGGCAGGGGGAGAGCTAGAACAACCCAATGTAAAGCATACAACAATACTGGTTTAATAGTGTCTGATTTCCTATATTCTCATTATGTTTGATGCTCTGTGAGGACCTGTATCTGGGGTGTTGGTTTTGACTCTGGATAGTGACCAGAAGCTCTTGTTAAGAGTGCTCAACTGGGATGGGGAGATAGCATAATAGTTATGCAAAAGGCTTTCTTTCTTTCTTTCTCTCTTTCTTTCTTTTTAATTATGTACTTAATTTGATAGGATAGAGAGAAAATGAGAGAGAAGGGAATATAGAGAGGAGAAAAGAAAGACAGGCACCTACCACACTGGTTCACTATTTGTGAAGCTTCCCCCTATGAGGGGGGGGAGTCCTTGGCAAAAGACTTTCATGCCTGAGACTCTGAAATCCTAGATTCAGCCTCCAATATTACCATAAGCCAAGGCTAAGCAGTGCTCTGGGGAAAAAAAAGTCACAGACACTGTGTTGTCATGGGCAGAGGTTCAGGTATGACACGTGGCTGTAGCCTCAGACCAGATATTGACAGCTAATAGCTTTGGGCCAACTGTAAATTGACATGGAAGCTTCCTTTTCAGAATCTGCCCACAGAATCTGGGAGAACTCAATTCCAGTATTGTATTCACCAGAGCTTCAGCAAGTTACTGAGGTCATCATGAGGATTGCTGCCTCTGCCCCCCCCCCCACTTTATAGCTTTAAATTTTCCAGTTTAAGTTGAAAAGTTGTAGGAATAGGATTACAGTGAAAGAATTTCAGTATAACTTGCCCTTTGTTTGACAGATTAGTCTTATACCTTTTTAAAAATTATTATCTTTATTTATTTATTGAATAGAGACTGACTGAAATTGAGAGAAGGGGGAGATATGGAGGGAGACAGAGACAGAGAAACACCTGCAACACTGCTTCACTGCTCACAAAGCTTTCCCCCAGCAGGTGGGGACTGGGGGCTTGAACCTGGGTCCTTGTGCATTTTAACAGGTGCACCACCACCCAGCCCCTAGTCTTTTAAAAAAATATTTATTTATTTATTTATTTCCTTTTTGTTGCCCTTGTTGTTTTTATTGTTGTTGTAGTTATTATTGTTGTTGATGTCATCATTGTTGGATAGGGCAGAGAGAAATGGAGAGAGGAGGGGAAGACAGAGGGAGAGAGAAAGACACCTGCAGATCTGCTTCACTGCCTGTGAAGTGACTCCCCTGCAGGTGGGGAGCCGGGATCCTGCAGGTTCTTGTGCTTTGCACCGCGTGCGCTTAACCCACTGTGCTACCGCCTGGCTCCCCAGCCCCCTAGTCTTATATCTTACAGGTCTCTTCCAGCAAGTAGAAGGAACTTTCCTTCCTGAAGGAAGCTCATCATACAACCTGAATGTCAGCATTTTTGTCCCTTGTTGTATAAAGTGTGTGTGTGTCTCTCTCTCTCTTTCCCTCTCTCTTAGAGACAGAAAGTCAGAGAGAGAGAGATCACAGGACAAAAATCTTCCTTCAGTGCAGTAGGGACTAGGCTTAAACCTGGGTCAAGCATTTGGCAAAATAGTACACCATCCAAATGAGCTATTTTGTAAAGTCCTTTTTTTTTTTTTGGCCTCTGAATCCACTGCTCTTGGCAGCCATTTTGTCCATTTTATTGAGTAGGACAGAGAGAAATTGAGAGAGGAAGGGGAGACAGTGAGGGAGAGAGAGGGCGGGAGTAGATAGCATAATGGTTACGCAAAGAGACTCTCATTCCTGAGGGCTCCGAAATCCCAGGTTCAATCCCCCAGACCACCATCAGCCAGAGCTGAATAGTGCTTGGTAAATAAAAATAAAAAAGAGGTAAGTTTCAAAATAAATAAATAAATAAATAAAAGAAAGGGAGAGAGAAAGATGGACACCTGCAGACCTGCTTCACCGCTTGTGAGCATCCTCCTGTAGGTGGGGAGTAGGGCTGGAACCTGTATCCTCACTCAAGTCTTTGTGCTTAACCAGATGCACCACCACCCAGCCCCCTTTAATTTTTCTTTTATTAGCTCGGACAGAGAGAAATTGAGAGTGGATAGGGAGATAGAGTGAGGGAGAGAAAGACACCTCTTCACACCTGTTTCACCGCTTGTGAAGCATTCCCCCTGCAGAGAATGGGGGCTCGAACCCAGGTGCTTGCGCTTGGTAATATGTGTAGTTAATCAGGTACAACACTGCCTGGTCCCTAGAAAGTTCTGTTTTATGTGAATTTTTTCCATAAATTGTTGTGGCTTTGCTATTGATGCAGAAAGGAGGGAAACTTTATAGATTCTCTCAATTTGGTCACTTTGCCCCACCAATACCTTGTGAATACTATTATTATTATTTAAAATTTATTTATGAGTGAGTGAGACAGAAAGAGTAAGATCGGGGTCAGGCAGTAGCGCAGCGGGTTAAGCGCATGTGGCACAAAGCACAAGGACCTGCATAAGGATCCTGGTTCCAACACACACACACACACACACACACACACACACACACACCGCCCCCGCTCCCCACCTGCAGGGGAGTCGCTTCACAAGATGGGAAGCAGGTCTGCAGGTGTCTATCTTTCTCTCCCCCTCTGTCTTAACCTCTTCTCTCCATTTCTCTCTGTCCTATCCAACAATGACAAGATCAATAACAACAACAATAATAACTACAACTGGGAGTCAGGCGGTAGTGCAGCAGGTTAAGCACAGGTGGCCCGAAACGCAAGGACTGGAGTAAAGATCTGGGTTCAAGCCCCCAGCTCCCCACCTGCAGGGGAGTCGCTTCACAAGCGGTGAAGTAGTTTTGCAGGTGTCTCTCTTTCTCTCCCCCTTTCTGTCATCCCCTCCTTTCTCCATTTCTCTCTGTCCAATCTAACAATGACAGCAATAATAACTACAACAATAAAACAAGGACAACAAAAAGGGAAAATAAATATATATTTAATAATAATAATAACTACAACAATAAAACAACAAGGGCAACAAAAGGGAAAATAAATAAATCAATAAATATTAAAAAGAAAGAAAGAAAGAAAGAAAGAAAGAAAGAAAGAAAGAAAGAAAGAAAGAAAGAAAGAAAGAGATCGCCACTCTGGCACTTACGATGCCAGGGATCAGGCTCGGTATCTCAAGTCTGCTGAGTTTTTTTTTTTTGGTTTGTTTTTATTTATTTATTTTAGTATGATGTTTTATCCATTGTGCCATCTCCAAGACTAATATCAATATTATTACAAGAGTACTGCTAAGCTCTGACTTATGGTGCTTCTGGGGATTGAACCTAGGTCCTTAGAGCTTCAGGCATGAAATCCCTTTTGTATAACCATTATGTTATCTCTGTGCCTTCCTTTAAAAATTTGTCTGTTGGAGACTGGATCAGAGGGGACCGGTTTGGGCATTACCATAACACATGCAGGGTGAGGGTTTGAGAATAGCAGGTGGTAGTGTCATCTTTATAAAGCACAGATGTTATCTTCTATCTTTACCTCTCTGCCCAGAATCTGTTTGATAGCTCCCTCCCACCCCTGCCACCAGTGTTACCACTGTGGCTGGGAGCCTGCAAGACTCCACTACTCTCATCAGTAGTTGGTTTTTGTTGTTGTTTGTTTGTTTTTCTTTCTTTCATCCAAATAGAGGTTGAGAGACCGAGAGTGATAGGGAAAATGACACCTCAGCATTGCCCCAAAGCTTCCCCCCTTGAGGTTTCCCATGTGGTGGCCTATTGGTATGCATGAGACCCCTTCTGTTTCATTTGGTTTAAATCCCCCCTGCTTAACACTATTCTATTTACATAACCACTTCATTCTATTTACATAACCACTGTTAACAAGTTCCACCCTCCCTCCAGGGCATTTGTGGTTCAGTGATAGGATTCTCGCCTAATCTGCCCCCTCTTTGTCACACTCTGATTTTCACCAGTCACTTTTCTCTCCACCCTCTCTATGTCACATCCTGTTTCCACCTTACTTGGCAAGTATATATAAAGACAGCATTGTGAGTTTTACAGTACTGTACCTTGAGTTTAGCTTAGCTCGTCTTAGATTGTGCTGCGTCCTGCATGAATAAAGAGATACTGCCTACAGCTCAACCATGAGTCCCTGGTCGTCTGTTACCCGCCCGTGAAGCCAGCCCGGCGAAAACAACATAACCCGTCGAAAACAACAGTGGCCTGGGTCTTGAACCTAGGTCCTTGCACATGGTAACATGTGTACTCTACTGGGAAAGCCTAATGACTCCCCTTCAATCCTTTAATGACTCCCCACCACTGTCAGGATAAGGATGCGAGGCCTCAGCTTCAGTGCTCACTAGTTTCCCATCTACTGAATATTCAAGTCAGTTTAAGCTGCTTTCTATCACTGTACTCACTATCCTCCATTAAACCTGTCTGTTTTGCCCCTTTTCCTGCATATTACTTTCCCTGTCTTAAGAGTTTCTTACCTTCCTCTCAGAGTTTAATTCCATCATCACTTCTTCTTTGAAGCCTTCCCAGACAGACTCATTATGCCCTTATTCCTCTTTGTGACTAGATGTGTTTTCCCTGCCCCTGCCCAGGGGGGAAAAAAAAAAAAAAAAGAACATACATGCCTTAGTCATCTTTGTGTTGCTGGGTGGGCCCAGAATTAGCTCAATGAGTACACTAGCAAGCCTACTTTTACCACCTTCTTCAAAACTTAAGTATCCTTTTTTCTTTTTAGATTTTTGAGTTTTTTTCCCCATAACAGATCATTGGTTTCCCCCTCCGCATTGTCTGTTAATCAAAGACATCCTGTTGTATGCACATGCCTTTATCTCACCTGATCCTCAAACAATAACATTGTAAAAGAGTAATCCAGATCACATAAATGAAGCTCAAAGAAATGACCTACCTGGCATTACATAGATGGCTAGAGATGACCTAGTCACAAACTCTATTGAGGCTACCTCTAGGCCCATACTCTTTAAGCACCCTGACTACACACCATTATCTTGTGTTCCTAGTTAGCATGAGATTATGGTGTTATGAAAGTCAGATGGTAGCCACAAAAAGTCAGAGGTTTCAGCTTACCATAGTGGAAGTGGGATAGAGCCATTACACAGTGGGCTATCTTATCTCTCTCTCTTTCTCTCCCTCTCTCCCTGTGTGTGTGGGGGGGTCTAATGTGTGTTTGAGCATGGATGGTTGACCCCCTGGAAGCTCATCTATCAAACTCCCCTTGGCATGCCAGCCTTGTGGTCGAGCAAGATGTGGCCAGAGTACGCAGGGGAATTCCAACCTTCCTATCAGCCTTGCCGCATCACCCCACCCCTCCTCCCTCTGGTGGGCTTCATCTTCCTTAAATTTCTATTTCCCTGTTCCTGCATCACCATTCATACCTTCTCATTGCCTTGCTCTCTTTTCCCTGATAAGGAGATATTGGTCTCCTTGGCCAGCTTGGCTACTTAACCTGCACAGCTACCCCTTTATAAACTTGTAACTGTGACAATAAAAGGTTCCGTCCTCCGCCACAGTACCCTGAGGAGGTTTGTTGTATTGTCCACCACCACGATATGCTGGAAGACCCCTCAGCGAAGTCATCCCTGCCTCTGCTGGCCCATGATTCCCTGCTCTCTGTCTGTTTCCTGGTGACCAACAGGCCAGATGGACAAGTGGGAGCTGGGCTGGCTCATCCCCCCCACCCCGAGGAACCCGACATCTGGTACCCAAACATGGAGCACCCTGAGGAAAAGTTATACACAGCAGAAGAGGCCTGATGGCTACCAGGTGAATTCCCCGAGATCTGGACTCGGGATTAAGGGCTCCTGAGTCCCCAGCAGCTCCTGAGCCCTCGGTGGCCCCAGTCTGTCAAGGTGCCACAGATCTTTTATTTTCTATCCCTTTTATTTCTGAAGTAAGGGAACCATCACAAGAGATGCGATACGAGATGTGATAATTCGAAGGTCATGTCTCCTCGGTCCTGTCCTTGACAGCCTGTACAAGTGTCGGACCCCTTCCCACTTCTCCTCTTAAATTCGGACGTCAGACTTGTGTCTAGGGACTGTATGTTGGCCAGCCCCAAAGCACCTCTCTTTCTGTCTATCATGGGCAATCTTCCCACAAGCCAACGGGACCCCCAACTTAGGTGCCTTCATGCCTTCCTAGAAACCTGCGGTATTAAGCTCTCTAGAAAACAAACCCTTTCTTTCTGGGATGTTGTCATCCGAGTTGGCCCCTGGCTATCCGCAGATAACATCTATGAATTGGAAACCTGGGTCCGGGTAGCTTACTTAGCTGGCAAGGAGGGAATTCTTGAACTTTCTTTACATTTTATGGCCATTGTCATGGCTCTCCACCATTGCACCAAACCCACTGAATCAAAGCCCCCTGCCCCAGACACCAAGCCCTCCCCCATTAGTGGAAAGGTTGAATCAGACTCTGACGAGGAGGATCATGATCCACTGTCCATAGAGGCAGCAATAACTTAAAAGATCAGATCGCTTGTCTCGCTGAGGCCTACAAGGCACCTCAGACCCCTATGGGCCCCCCTCCATCCAAATAAAAATATCCTCCTCTGCCACCTTATGCTGAGCCTTCCACCCCATCTTGTGATCCCCCATCTTTGCCGGCTGCTCCACCTTCTGACACGGAGTGCCTGTGCTGCCTCCGCGATCAGAACCTTCACAGCAGTCTCATTCTGACTATGCCTGTAAACTTGACTACTAATCATCAGAAGCCCCTCCCCAGTCTGGGTCGAGCAGTGGCCTCTACCTAGGGAGAAACTGTCAGCTCTTAAAGAGCTGATCCAAGAGCAACTTGTTCTGGGGCACATCCACCATTCTCGTAGCCCTTGGAATATTCCAGTACTTACCATCCAGAAAAAAAATCCAGAAAATGGTGGTTACTTCAAGACCTCTGTGCGGTCAATAAGATGATACACATCTGGGGCTCCCCCCAGAGAGGCTTACCTCTTGCTTCAGCCATCCAGACCAGAGTTCCTATCATCGCTATGGAAATTTAGGATTGTTTCTTCTCCATACCCTTACACCCCCACGACTGCAAATGCTTTGCTTTCTCTGTTCCAGTGCTCAATAACTCGGGGCCGCAGACTAGTTGGAGTGGGTGGTCCTGCCCCAGGGAATGGCTAATAGCCCTACCATTTGCCAGGAGGCAGTGAAAGCTGTCCTACTCCCACATATAAAGAAGGGACTTTACATTTACCATTTTATGGACGACTTTCTTGTATGGGAGGGACCTCACACCAATCCTATCTCCCACCATGACAGACTTATTCCTGCCCTCGCAGCTGCAGGCCTTAAGGTTGCTCCAAATAAGGTTCAGCTTATCCCACCCATCCAATTCCTGGGTACAGAGATCACTCTGACCAATGTACATCCCCTGAAACCTGTTCTTTCATTTTCCATTCTCTCACTGTCTTCTCTACAAAGCTTCTTAGGTAACCTTAGTTGTTTGCACCCTTGGATATCACTGCCCACAAGCACTCTCCAACCCCTCTTTAATCTACTCAAAGGTGATAAGAATCCTGCCTCCTGCAGGCATCTGACACCCACTGTCTATAAAGCCCTTCTTCTTCTAGCGTTTGCCCTTCTTCCGTAGCCAGTCAACAGCGTCAGGGTTGAAAGCTGTCAGGAGCTGCTTGTTGCTGGCTTTGAAAGTGACTGGGATCCATGTGGATTCAGAAGGCTAGGAAGGATCGTCAGTTTCCCCAATGAATGGGTACTCACGGGATGCACCATGAGAAGGTCGATCCAATGCATCCCTATAAAGCCCTCAGACAGGTTAATCAGGCCCTATGAGATATGGAGCTGGCCAGATATGATCCTCCCTGCCTCTCCAGATGCTGGTCTTTAATACCTCCCCTGTCTGCCCTGGGTGGGCCCCAAACTCTTCCAGGATTCCCTTATCCCAAACACCACCAACGTCTTCACAGATGGTGATTCTTGGGGAGCCACTGCAGTCATTTATTATGATCCTGACCATCCCCACCCCACCCCCAATTCTCTTTGAGGAACTCCCTGAAGTTCCTCTCAATTTAAAGAATTATATGCCGTCTATCTCATTCTTCACCACATCAAAGACCCTTTCAATCTTTTCTCTGATAGCCTATATGTCACTAACCTCCCTTGGCTCTGCCCTCTCCTTAGGCGGGGGGAGTGCTCTGTGAGTCAGAGAAAAACTGTGGCATTTAAACACCAGCCATTTTTCTTGGTCTTCAAGGCCTCTGTTTTAAATAAGGCCCCTTCAAGATCTAAAGGGTTTTAATAAGACTATAAATATCCAGGGGCACACAAGGCTTGTTGCTGGCCTCTGATTTTCCAACAAACATGCCCATATCAGAATTTTAAAGTGTAAGATCTAGTAAAGTTTTATATCCACTTTTACTCATAACCACTCAAAGGGTGTTACATAAGAAATAAAATACAGCTAAAATATAAGAGTATGAACAAGTAATTAAATAAACTTGTGATAAATTTATAATAAATAAATTACTAAGATCCTAGCAGTAAACTAAGTTCTAATATTGTGCTTAAATTGTTTAAGCAATTTTAAATCATACTAAAGAGATGATAATCATTTTATTGTTGGCCTCCCAAAATTATATAAAGATATTTAAACCAATTCTAATCATTGAGTTATCAATTCTAGTGAACTTCTAACTTGGTACAAGTTTTTTCTTCATGAGTGAACGATTACAGCTGTGACAAGCCTTCACATGAAGAACCGCTATGTTCCATCGCTGGGGAGCCAGAGACGACCCGAACTGCCTCTGCGGCTCCAGCCAGACTATGACCCACATAGTCAATGACTGCCACCTCTCCAGATTCAAAGGAGGTCTCGAAACTTTACATCAGGCTCAACCTGATGCTGTTGACTGGCTACGGAAGAAGGGCAAACGGTAGAAGAAGAAGAAGAAGAATGAAGAACCAACTGCTCATATGGTAAGATCTTAATATAAGAAGTTCCCCTATGAAAGCTTCACAAGTGGTAAAGCAGTGCTGCAGGTGGCTCTCTGTCTCTCACCCTCTCTATCCCTCCCTCCCATCTCAATTTTTTACTGTCTCTATCCAATTAATAAATAAAGATAATGAAAAAAATTTAAAAAAGAAGTTCCCCTATATGTAGTCCAATTTCAGCTTATGTGACTTAACAACAATATTCTTATGTTTTACTCATGGGTGTGTACTGACCCCTAGGGTCACTAATATCCCTAGTTTTTTTTATACTCCCCTACATACAATTAGCCATAGCCTTAGCTACACTTAATCTTTTCAAAATTTACAAAACTTTACATTTTCAAACTACCCCCCAATGCCTCTCGTTGTTTTGTGTGTGCCTCTCTCCGAAAACCCATTCTTGTTACTGTACCCATACCAACCTTAAAGGCTTACAAGTGCATTTCCCAGACATTCCTATAGCCCAGCTTAAATGCATAATTAAAACCTGATCCTCCTGCACCTCCCTTATCAGAACACCCGGGATCCAAGCCCCTGGGGTCAAACCCCATGGCCTTAAGGCCAATACTCTGTGACAAATTGACGTCACCCACGCCCCACAGTTTGGCAGGCAAAAGTACGTCTTTGGAACAATAGATACATACTCCAAGTTCATCTGGGCTATAGCCCAAACTGGTAAAAATCCAAAGAAACTTGTATCCCATATGTTATCTTGTTTTGCCATTATGGGTCTCCTCTTACAGGTCAAAACTGATAATGGTCCTACATTTACTAGCCAACAGTTCAAAGCCTTTTGCTCACTTTGGGGTATAACTCATACCACAGGTATTCCTTATAATCCACAAGGCCAAGGTATCATCGAGAGAGCTCACCAAACACTAAAAAATCAATTAATAAAAGAAAAGGGGAATACACCCCTGAATGTTCAGCTGGCCATGGCTCTTGCTACACTTAATCTCTTTAATATTTATAAAAATTCTGAAAAACCCCTATAGTTAACCACTGGCAAGCTCCCCACTCCATCCCTGCTATACAGGTCAGATGGAAGGACCCCTTAGATGGCATTTGGAAGGGACCAGACCCCCTGCTAACCATGGGAAGGGGATTTGCATGTATTTTTCTACAGGACTCTCTGAAACCCATCTGGGTCCCTGCCCACCATGTCCGGCATTGTCTGCAAAATGGCATGACTCTCCCTGATGAAGAGCAGGAGGAGCCAGAAGACCTGACGTAGGACAAAGGCCCCCGGAACTTATAACACGACATGGCATGACCTGAAGGGCCTAATATGCAGAGCCCAGGGACAAAGCCTCCCTATGGCCCCCCTTTCACCCCTTGCTCTTTCCATATATCTTGTCTTACTATCCACTCTTCCCACCTCTGCTGCACCTGCTACTCTCTGGCAGTTTCAGTTGTGGGAGACTTACAATGGGGTTAACAAGATTATAGGAACTGAGAATTGCTCCATCCAAGGGTGCCAGTTGGCTGTTATCATCCCAGTCACCCCTGCCTCCACGACACCTTGCTCCCACTGAGCCCAAAGGTGTCCCTATGTCTGCTTCCCCTTTGACAATACCAGGAGCTGCCTACAGTGGGTAAACTACTATGGAGGATGCTGCTATTGGTTATGTAATATTCATGGGGTCCCCAATGCTTACAACCAATATTATAGCTCATACAGGCCCAAGAAACAGTGTTTCTCTGGCCTAGGCTCCCTCAAGTTCACCATCCATGACCCATGGGATAACAGATGGGCTAATGGAGTTACCGGAAAACTATACTATAGCATGTTTTCCTCCTCCCCCATAGCCAGTATTTTTATCTCCCAACTGCTGATCCCTGTCCCCAGAGCTGTCCAAACCCAGACTAAGATAACCCAACAAGAACAAGCCCTCTCTCACGCTCTCGCCTCACCACCCAGCCTTGATCTTTCATCTTGGCCTGTGTATCTGCACTATGCCATCTCTCTCTTTAACCAATCCTCCATCCTTCCCAAAACTTTCAGCTGCTTCCTATGTGCTTCCCTCAACAGATCTCTCCTTGCCACCATGCCACTGAACATACTCCATTGGATCTTGCTAGCTTACCTAACTCTTCCTCCTCTGCTGAACTGCCCCCTCTCACTTCTATCCCTCTCTACACGAAAACTATCAGCCCCAACTTCACCACTCTATGTCTGTTGACCTCCTCCTCCTCTCCCAACATTCCCCATTGTTCAAAGAACTTCTCCCTATCCTCTAATGTGTATGTCCCCCTCTTATGCTCTGGTGTAACTTCACCTTGTCCTTCCATGTCAACTCCTCATCATGTGGTCCCTGCCTCCTACTCTCTCTCATTCCACAGCTCACCTTATACGAACAAGGCGAGTTCTAGTAGCTAACCTCCCTCACCAAAACAAAACTAGTGGTGTTCCTCCCTCTGGTCCTTGGCATTGGACTGACTGCCTCTATCAGACTTGCTGGCGGTGCCCTCGGCCACTCCCTTCACAACACTGGACTCCTGGAAGAATAAGTTCAGCAATCCCTAGACTTCATGGCTGAGAGCCTCGAGTCCTTACAATGACAGATCACTTACTTCCCTTTCGAGGGTGACCCTTCAGAACCAGCATGCCCTAGATCTTCTGACAGCAGAAAGAGGGGGTACATGCCTGGCCCTCCAAGAAGAGTGCTGTTTTTTCATAAATGAATCAGGACTGATAAAACAAAATGTTAAGACTCTCCATGAACTCAGTCATGATTTTAAAAAATGGCTTGCGATTCGACTTCCGGAGGTGGAGCTACGAGCAGCAGATTGCTTTCTCTCCTTTCCTCTCCTCTCCTCTCCTCTCCTGGATCAACTAGGAATACCAAAGGAGACCACCTGTGACCGAAACAAAACAGGACTAGAATGACCACAGGAACCCAGTAAATCACCAGTGAGTACAAACACGTGGCCGGTGACAGAGAGGAGAGAGGAGCCTAAGGAGACATTAAGTGACTGCTAACAGTTCAGCAGTTTATCAGTGGAGACACCACCTCCAGTCTGCTCCACCAACAAGGGGACAGCTTAAGGGAGGAGAGGACTCCCCAGAGACTCACCAAGTGCAACTCTGAGTCTCCATTGCTACTGCCCTCAGAATCTGGAGCAGCGACAGGGAGGGACACTGGGGGACAGAGATCTAACCAGGAAACTCAGGAGAAGACCTATACCTCGGTGGCATAGCTGAGGGGCTGTGAAAGTCTCTGTGCATAACCACTGGATTATCTCTGCCACACCCTGCTTTATCTCTTGGTCAGGAGTCAGTGATTAAGCTAAGAAGCCTATTGATAGTTTAAAAGCCCTCAGGCTCCCATAGCCTACAGAGAAGAAAAAAAAAGAGGCTTTTAAACCACTGAGTTCCAACTCAGGGATTGAAACAACATTAACTTCCACCACTGTGAACCCTTTAATTAACTTACTTAGACACAAGTCAATCCAGGCAATAGTGATCAATAATTTGAAAAGTACTGATAAAGGGAACTCATAACATAATATATAAAATGGTTAAAACAACAAGAAAAAATATTGGAGAAATGAACCAGGACAAGAGTCCAGGTAAAAGTCGCCCAGAGGGTGAAGCACAAAATAACGAGTTCAACATCCAAACATTAGCTAAGGAAATAATAACAGGAGTTAGTAAGGAATTTGAAAAAATTGTAATCAGAAATGCAGGAACAACAAATGAGAATATGGAAGAAAATACTAATTATCTCATGGTTATTAGAGAGCTGAAAGCTGAAATCACTGAGCTAAGAATGCAACAGGCTGAACAAGCTAAAACAGTATCAGAGCAGGGCAACAAAATAGATGAACTCCAGAAAACAGTAGAGGGGAGAAAGAATAGAATCTATGAGGCTGAAGACAGAATTAGCAAGATTGAGGATGAATTAGAGACAACTAAAAAAGAAGTAAGAGATCTCAAAAAGAGATTAAGAGATGCTGAAAACAACAACAGAGTCCTATGGGATGACTTCAAAAGAAACAATATGCGCATTATTGGCATACCAGAGGAAGAAAGAGAAGGAGAGGAAGAAAGCATTTTCCAGGCCATAATAGCTGAAAATTTCTCTAGTCTAGACAACATCAAAGACATAAAGATTCAAGAAGCCCAGAGGGTCCCAAAAAGAATTAACCCAGACTTACAGACACCAAGACACATCATATTTAGAATGGAAAGGAATAAGGATAGAGAAAGGATCCTGAAGGCTGCAAGAGAAAAACAAAGAGTCACCTACAAAGGAAAACCCATAAGATTAGCAGCAGACTTCTCCATACAAACACTACAGGCCAGAAGAGAATGGCAAGATATCTATCGAGTGCTCAATGAGAAAGGCTTTGAACCAAGAATACTATATCCTGCTAGACTGTCATTCAGACTAGATGGAGGCATCAAAACCTTCTCAGACAAGCAACAGTTGAAGGAATCAACCATCACCAAGCCTGCCCTGAAAGAACTTCTGAAAGGTCTCCTATAAACAACCAGACCACCACAAATAGAACATATATCAAAACACTCTAAAACTCTACAAGAATGGCGTTAAAATATCTTTAATCTTTGATATCAATAAATGTCAATGGCCTGAATTCACCTATTAAAAGACACAGAGTAGGAAGATGGATCAGAAAACACAACCCAACAATATGCTGTCTACAGGAAATCCACTTAACTCAACAACACAAACACAGACTCAAAGTGAAAGGATGGAAAACTATCATACAGGCCAATGGCCCACAAAAAAGGGCACAAACAGCTATTCTCATATCTGACACGATAGACTTTAAAATAGATAAGATTTAAAAAGATAAGAATGGCCACTACTTAATGCTCAGAGGATCAGTCAATCAAGAGGACTTAACAATTATTAACATCTATGCACCCAATGAGAAGCCATCTAAATATATCAAACTTCTACTGAAAGAGCTACAGCAATATATTAACAGTAACACAATCATAGTAGGGGACTTCAACACCCCACTCTCTCAACTTGACAGATCATCCAGGCAGAAAATCAATAAAGACATAAGGGAGCTAAATGAAGAGATAGATAAACTAGAACTACTGGACATGTTCAGAGTCATTAATCCCAAGAAACTGGAATACACATTTTACTCAAATCCACATGGGTCATTCTCAAGGATAGACCATATATTAGGCCACAAAGACAGCATCAGCCAATTCAAGAGCATTGAAATCATCCCAAGCATCTTCTCAGACCACAGTGGAATTAAACTAACACTTAACAATCAACAAAAGATTAGTAACAGTGCCAAAATGTGGAAGCTCAACAGGGAAGAAAAAAAAAAAAAAGAGGATTTTAAACCACTGAACTCCAACTCAGGGATTGAAGCATCTGTTAACTTCCACCACTGTGAACCCTTTAATTAACTTACTTAGACACAAGTCAATCCAGGCAATAGTGATCAATAAAAAATGGCTTGCTCCCTCAGCCCTGGACTCTTGGATATCCTCCTCTTGTTATCTTGGATTCTTCCCCTCCTGACCCCTCTTTGCTATTGGTGCACTGCTCCTTATTGCCCCATGCATCCTGCAGTTCCTAAAGAACTGCCTCCAGGACATGGTCCGAGTAATGATCCAGAGAGTCTCAGTTCAACCCTACTCTCCTATCCCCATGGCTGACTTGGAAGTCATGGCTGACCTTCTTTAACAAAAGAAAAAAGGGGAAATTGTGGGTCTAATGTGTGTTTGAGCATGGATGGTTGACCCCCTGGAAGCTCATCTATCAAACTCCCCTTGGCATGCCAGCCTTGTGGTCGAGCAAGATGTGGCCAGAGTACGCAGGGGAATTCCAACCTTCCTATCAGCCTTGCCGCATCACCCCACCCCTCCTCCCTCTGGTGGGCTTCACCTTCCTTAAATTTTTATTTCCCCGTTCCTGCATCACCATTCATACCTTTTCATTGCCTTGCTCTCTTTTCCCTGATAAGGAGATATTGGTCTCCTTGGCTGTTGCTGAGGAATTATTCTGATGCAGTCTCCGCCCCCAGGTTTTACTATGCCCCGCAAAATCCTAGCAGTGCCCCCTTCAACCAATCCTGGCCCCACATGTCACCCCTGGTTGCCGCCCAATAAAAAGCCCCCTCACTCCCCCCCTGGGCTCTCAGCTCCCCCTCTCTCAGATCTCGCTCCCTTCTCTCACCCTGTGGTCAGGTAGTGGGGACAGCCATTGTCGGCTGACTCCACGTGGCCTGAGCCACCCCCCCATCCTATAACAAAGATTTGTGTACCCCTTTGCTCCGGACGTCCACTCTCTTCTCCGCAGTGCAGCCCGACACCTGACCGCTACAACATCTGGCACCCAACGTGGGGCTCGAACACATGACCCTGAGATTAAGAGTCTCATGCTCTACCAGCTGAGCAGGCTGCACTTAAACCTATGAGATGAGTCTCTCCAGGTAAGTCTCTCTCTCTAAAGAGGGGTTGAGGACACATAAATCTCACAAGGTTGGCAGCCATTTAAGCCTTTCCTCCTCCACAGAAAGTCCTACATCTTACCACCTGAGCACGGCATTCCTTAAAAACATTTAAGCCTGCTCCATTCCATTTTTCTTTACTGTGTCCATTTAGATATAAAGGGATAGGAGGAGATGTTGCTGAGGAATTATTCTGATGCAGTCTCCACCCCCAGGTTTTACTACACCCCGCGAAATCCTAGCAGTGCCCCCTTCAGCCAATCCTGGCCCCACACGTCACCCCTGGTTGCCACCCAATAAAAAGCCCCCTCACCCCCCCCTCTGGGCTCTCAGCTCCCCCTCTCTCAGATCTCGCTCCCTTCTCTCACCCCGTGGTCAGGTAGTGGGGACGGCCATTGTCGGCTGACTCCGCGTGGCCTGAGCCACCCCCCCCATCCTATAATAAAGATTTGTGTACCCCTTTGCTTCAGATGTCCACTCTATTCTCCGCGGTGCAGCCCAACACCTGACCGCTACAACACTTGGCCAGCTTGGCTACTTAACCTGCATAGCTACCCCTTTATAAACTTGTAACTGTGATAATAAAAGGTTCTGTCCTCCGCCACAGTACCCTGAGGAGGTTTGTTGTATCATCCACCGCCATGGTATGCTGGAAGACCCCTCAGCAAACTCACCCCTGCCTCCACTGGCCCATGATCCCCTGCTCTCCGTCTGTCTCCTGGTGGCCAACATGCCAGACAGAGAAGTGGGAGCCGGGCTGGCTCATTCTCCCTCGAGGAACCCAACGTGTCTCTGTGTGTGTGTGTGTATCTCTGTGTGTGTGTGTGTGTGTGTGTGTGTGTGTGTGTGTGTCTGTGTGTGTAGATGGGGGTAAAAGGAAGTCCAATGAGAAGGCTTCTGCCACACTGGCTTAAATCTAGCAAATCATTTATTCTGACAGACACTGAGAGGGCCAAGGTCAGCAGACCAAAATGGGGCCTCTAAGTAGGAATGTGGTGGCATGGAACTGAGGAGAGCCAGGGCATAGTCCTGACCAGCCGTAAGGAAGAAGTATTGCTAGCCACTAGTTCTCACTCCTGCCTCTGAGGTCAGGCTCTGGCTCTTGTCCAGAGAGTACCTCACCTAATCTTGTGGACTTGGAGGCCACCTGGCATTTTAGTTCACCTCTTGGAGCTCCCTCAGAATTGCACCATGGCCTAGAGTGGTGTGATTCTCAGAGCCAATGCTGACATAACCAGACTCTTACTAATCTGTCATTCGTCTTTATCTTATTGCCGCTGGGCTTTGCTGAGGCCTTGTACCTGCATGATTTCACCACTCTCACTGGATTCTTCTTCCTCTTCTTCTTCTTTTTTTTTTTTCTACTCTAAGTGGAGAGTAAAAGACAGAAAGGGAGAGACCGAGCAAGAAGAAACACCACGGCATTGGTTGCAAAGCTTCCCCTTGCATGTGCTTCCATATGGTGACAGGGACTCAAACCCAGGGCTTTGACCATAAAATATTTGGTCTGCCTAGTAAGCTATGTCTGGCCCCACACTCTGTCATGCTTTCGTCTTCTCAATGAATTAGGATGTTTCTTTTCTTTAATATTTATTTATTCCCTTTTGTTGCCCTTATTGTTTTATTGTTGTAGTTATTGATGTCGTTGTTGTTGGATAGGACAAGAGAGAAATGGAGAGAGGAGGGGAAGACAGAAAGGGGGAGAGAAAGACAGACACCTGCAGACCTGCTTTACCACCTGTGAAGCAACAACCCTGCAAGTGGAGAGCTGGGGGCTCGAACTGGGATCGTTACGCTGGTCCTTGTGCTTTGTACCATGTGTGCTTAACCCACTATGCTACCTCCCAGCTCCCAAATTAGGCTGTTTTATCTGGGGAGGATATTGAACCTGAGGATGTCTAGGATTAAATAAGGACACTGATTAGTGTATGTATTAGGGTGGTGGTGGTGGAGGAGGTAGGACCAGGTATCCCAAGGAACCTCAGGGTATATTCCATGCTCTTCAAATTCCTGAATACTGAGGTTCAAAAATCAAAGTCATCAGCCAGCCCAGTCTTGAAAACCAGGACTGGGGGCTTCTAGAGTTGTATATAGCCTCATAGGATCAAGGTTTTTTTGTTTGTTTGTTTTGTTTTGAAGTTATTATTAGTGATTTACAATAAGACAATAGGGGATATAGTTTCACACCACTCTTACCACCAAAGTTCTGTGCCCCCCCAGCAATAACCCCTATAGCTCTCTTAAGATCTTAGATATGGTTTGGCTCTTTTTTTTTCTTCAAGTTTATGCGTTTCAATTGTCTATATTCCACATGAGTGAAATCATCTAGTAGTTGTCCATTTCTGTACTTATTTCACTAAGCACAATCACTTCCAGTTCTATCCATTTTGTCCCAAAGGATACAATATAGTCTTCGTAATTGCTGAGCAGTATTCCATTGAGTATGTAAATCCCATAATTTCTTCTTATCCTTATCCTCCTCCAAATTAGTGGTTTTTATTCCATTCTTTTAAAAAATAATTAATTAGTTAATTAATTAATTTGCCTCCAGGGTTGTTGCTGGGGCTCAGTGTGCACAAATCCACTGCTCCTGGAGGCTATTTTTCCCTTTTGTTGCCCTTGCTGTTTTATCATTGTGGTTATTATTATTTTTGTTGATGTCGTTGTTGTTGGATAGGACAGAGAGAAATGGAGAGAGGAGGGGAAGACAGAGAGGGAGAGAGAAAGAGAGACTCCCCTGCAGGTGGGAAGCCGGAGGCTTGAACAAGGATCCTTGTGGCTTTCCTTGCGCTTTGCGCCATGTGCGTTTAACCCACTGTGCTACCACCCAACCCCCCTTTTATTCCATTCTTAAAGGCTCTCCCCACTCCCTGCTCTATCATTGTCTTCTTCATAGTTTTTTTCCCAGATATTTTAAACTTTTAATCAG
Organism: Erinaceus europaeus; assembly: GCF_950295315.1. Taxonomy (NCBI): domain Eukaryota; kingdom Metazoa; phylum Chordata; class Mammalia; order Eulipotyphla; family Erinaceidae; genus Erinaceus; species Erinaceus europaeus. Next base: position 66,848,120 of record NC_080174.1, on the reverse strand, counting down.
GAAAATGAAATGGCATGCACCAGAGAAACACTTGGGTTATTTGGGCCAAGATGGCTGATCAACCTTGAGACCTCTCCTCCCCGTCACTATTTCCCAATCAACATCCAGACAGGAACAGGCAGCCTTGGGTGACTTCAAGTGCCCTCAGCTACTTCTCCAAAGAGCCTCTCTTGGGACCCTGAAGAGTTCTTCCTTCTGATCTTTTGCTCTGCCTCCTCTCCAAAGGCAAACAAGGGGTTTTAAGGGAAACAGCCTAAGGCATCCTCATGACAGCATCTGTTCCAGGAAGCCCTTCCTCTAGGGCCTGCCCTGCTCCTACCTCTTCAACCTGGCTATTCCTTCTTCTTCTAGCATTTGCCCTTCTTCCGTAGCCAGTCAACAGGTCAGGTTGAAAGCTATCAGGAGCTGCTTGTTGCTGGCTTTGAAAGTGACTGGGATCCATGTGGATTCAGTCGGCTAGAAAGGATCGTCAGTTTCCCCAATGAATGGGTACTCACGCTCTTCCTTGAGCCTTATTAATACCTCCACTTAGCTAGATTAGACACTTACTAATGGTTATAGAACTAAGTGGGATTTTTATTGCTGTTATTGTTTTGTTTTGCTTGCCTGGGCTTTGCTCTCTAAGATGATTTATCAGAGAGACAGAGACAGATATATATAGAGAAAGACACCACAGCACTGAAGTTTTGTCCAATGTGGTGGGGATCAGCCTTGAACTCAAGTGAAATGCATGTGCACTATCTAGATGAACTATTTTGCTGGCCTGAGTTAAATATATTTTAAGACATGGGCTAGGTTCCTTTTCTCTAGAAGTCAAAAAGTGGAATAGAAGAGATCTTACCACTGCATATTAGACTACACGCTAGTATACTTGCCCAAACTGGTGTCAGGCAGCATTTTCACTTAGCAACGGCTTCCTAACACCAACACCCCAACAGCTCCACCTGGTAATGCCTCCCTGGCACAATCCCACTCTGCTAGGAACACAACCTTGAGTCACCACACATAAATCTAGCTCCCAGCTATCTACATCGAATCCTCTCCTTTCTTAATTATGCTGCTTTACCTGGTAAGGTTTTAGCCAGGTATTGTAACAACAACAGCAATAATAAAAATATTTGAAGTGCTAACAAAGTGTCAAGCACTGTTTAAGCACAGCACTTCATCCTCATACCAAACTTGTAAGGTAGGAATAATTACTAGTCCCATTTTATCAGTGAGAAAATTGGGGTTTTCATAGTGATTTGGTAATTTTCCCAAGAGTACACTGTAATGGCAAAACTGGGCAATTAATCTAGCTAATCTGTCTCTAGGATCTTTGCATTTAACTCTGCTCCTCTCCCACCAACAAAGATCCTCGGGGTAATATGATAAGGCATCTAAAGAAGCTGAGCTTGGTGCCTTATTAATTCACAGGGAGTTGGAAAGCAGTAAGGCCGAGCTCTTCAGTTCATTTGCTCTAAGCTGTAAGGCTGGGCTAGACCCCAAAAAGAAACAAGGATGTCCAGATGGGAGATCCAACTGTAGAGTGGGGAGTTGTCTGGCTGTTCCTGTTCTCATAGGCAGAAGAAATGGTGCTCCAGAGAATGAACTAGGAGTGGGGGCAACAAAATAGCTCACTTGGATAGTTTGCTGCTTTTCCATGTGCCTAAGACAGGTTCAGAGTCCAACCCCTACCACATTGGAGGACTCTTTGGTATTGTGGTCTCTTTCATTCTCTAGCTCTATCTAAAAAGCAAAAGCAGAAGAAGAAAAAAAAAAAAAAGAATGAACCTCTGGTGCAAGCTTCTGAAGTTAATAGAGCTACTGAGGCTGTTCTCTACTCCCAGTGAGCTGGTGCTTCAGCAAAGCCCTTGTACTCCAGGCTCCCTCTCCTAGCTTCACATTCTACATCTATAAAGTGAGGAGATAACGCATTAGCTAGAGTGCACATCTTATCATGTGCAAGGTATTGAGTCTGAGTCCTAACACCATGAGGGTGCAGCATGGATGATGGGTGGGGGAAGTGCTGTAGTGTCTCTCCTCTTTATCTGTCTTTTCCTCTCTTCTCTCACTCTCTAAGAAGAATGAAAAAGTTGGATTGGGAAGATACTGCTCATATACAAGGCCCTGGATTCATGCATTCCAGGGGCATACCTAGGAATTCCATTCTACCAGCATACAATATATATAAATGAAAATAAAAATTTACCCTGTGAGGGAAATAGCTCAACGGTAAAAATACAAGACTTCGTACCTGTAGTATGATCCCCAGCACCACATGTACCAGAGTGCTGCTCTGGCTTTTCTCTTACTCATGTGAAATTCTCTCTCTACTTTGTATAAAACAAGTCTATTTAAAATTACCATCCCCAGTGCAATTATGAGGAGTAGATGACTATTGAGCAATATGAACTTGAGCCACATGAATCCACTTATACAGAGATTTTTCTGATAAATAGAAGATTTCAATTTATGGGACTGAGGACTGGCATGATATCTCAGCTAGACAGTATAACATGCTTTGTCATGTGTATAAGTCAAGTTCAAGCTCAGCCCCCAGTGCACTGGAAGAAGCTTTGATACTGTGGTGTCTTTCTCTCTCTCCCTCTGTCTCACTGCCTCTGTCTTTCTGAAAATGGTTGGAGCAGTGAAGCTCTGGAGATAAAATCTAAAAAATTAAATTTATAATATTGCTAAATACAGAACTGTAATGCATTTTCTCTTCCTTATTTTCTTTTTTTAATTTAATTTAATTTATTTATTTTTCCTTTTTGTTGCCCTTGTTGTTTTTATCATTGTTGTGGTTATTATTATTGTTGTTATTGCTGTCGTTGTTGTTGGATAGGACAGAGAGAAATGGAAAGAGGAGAGGAAGATGGGGAGACCTGCTTCGACGCTTGTGAAGCGACGCCCCCTGCAGGTGAGGAGCTGGGGGCTTGAACTGGGATCCTTAAAGCGGTCCTCGGGTTTCATGCCATGTGCGTTTAACCCGCTGTGTTACAGCCCAACCCCCTCTTCCTTATTTTCTTTTTTTTAAATACTTATTTCTTCCCTTTTGTTGCCCTTGTTTTATTGTTGTAGTTATTACTGTCGTCGTCACTGTTGGATAGGACAGAGAAATGGAGAGAGGAGGGGAAGATATAGAGAGGAGAGAAAGACACCTACAGACCTGCTTCACCGCCTGTGAAACAACTCCCCTACAGGTGGGGAGCCAGAGGCTCCAACCAGGATCGCTATGCTGGTCCTTACACTTTGCGCCACCTGTGCTTAACCCGCTGCACTACCGCCTGACTCCCTCCCCTTCCTTATTTTCTTAATAGCATTTTATTTTCTCTAGCTTAGTTCATTGCAAGAAAAAATATGACTTATATAGTAGGTAGTATAAGCATATTTGTATATCATATATAATATAAATGACATGTAATTTATAGTATATGCAAAATATATACAACATGTAAAATATGTATTAACTGATACTAATAAAGTTTCTGGTCAACCGAACATAGTAAGTACCTACGGTTCGGTGAAGTTAAAAGTTATACTCTAGGAGTTGGGGAGGTAGCTCAGGGGTAGAATACACGCAAGGCTTATGTGAAGCCCTGAGTTCAACCCCTGGACACGGGCACACACAGACACAGACGCGCGGGCACACATACACACACGCGCACACACACACACACACACACACACACACACACACACACACACACACCACACACACACACGGTCAGGGAGATAGTTCAGCCTGAGGTCCCAGAGGTTATACGTTCGATCTCTGGCACCAGCTTCAGTCAGAGTTGAACAACACTATGGTCCTTTCATTCACTCAAATTCCCCCTTTCAAAGGCTCTAAATAAATAAACAAACAAATCTAAAACAATACAGATGGTCAGGAAAATGCTTCAATTAGCATAGTGCAGGGTTTGCATGCTAAGGATCCTAGTTAGATCTTTGGCATTACATGTATCAAGTAGTGCTCTGACTTCTCTCTCCTCCTCTCTCATGTGAAATAAAATAAATATTTTAAAAAATATAATAATTAGAACATCATAAAAATGGAAGGACATTGTCTTTTGTAATTAAAAAGATGGACTAACTAATTAAAAAATTAATCTTAGATTTTCCACTGCACAAGGGGGAAGTTGGATTTGACATCCCTGTGTTATTCAAGGATCATCTATATAAATCACTTAGCACAGTGCTTGCCAGAAAAAAGTGGATGCTTAGTAACTGAGTGCTTTCAAACTGGGAGATAGTACAGTGGCGAGAACACTGAACTTAAAAGCATAAGGTCCTCAATCCAATCCCCTGCACTGCATGTGTCAGAGCAATGCTCTGGTTCTCTTTCCTTCTCTCTCTCTTTCTTTCATGTTAAAGAATATCTTTCAGCAGGCTGGGGGTACAGATCAACCTGCCAATGCCTATGTCCAGAGGAGAAGCAATTACAGAAGCCAGAACTCCCACCTTTTGCACCCCAAAAGTAACTTTGGTCTATAATTCCTGTGGGGGAGAAATGATAGGAGGAACAGGATCTGAGGGCTCTGAACCCCAATTCCATCAGGACCTGGAGAAAGAAGAGGAAAAAAGGAAGGACATTCAGAAGTAGTAATAGATATAGGTGTGACTTAGAAAGGAAGAGAAAATGGGACCATGGAAAAAGTGGGCAAATACATATAAATATAGACTGAGAGTTATAGAAATAATAGTCAATCCTTATCTGCAACCTTGGGAATGAAGAAATTGGGGACACAGAACTCTGGTGGTAGGAATGGTGTGGAAGTATACCCCTGTCATCTTATAATTTTGTAAATCAATATTAAGACACTTATAAAATCTTGGATGGACCTTGAAAAAATCATGTTGAGTGAAATAAGTCAGAAACAGAAGGATGAATATGGGATGATCTCACTCTCAGGCCGAAGTTGAAAAACAAGATTAGAAAAGAAAACACAAGTCGAACCTGAAATGGAATTGGAGTATTACACCAAAGTAAAAGACTCTGGGGGGGGTGGGTGGGTGGGTGGGGAGAATACAGGTCCATGAAGGATGATAAATGACATAGTGGGGGTTGTATTGTTAAATGGGAAACTGGGGAATGTTATGCATGTACAAACTATTGTATTTACTGTTGAATGTAAAACATTAATTCCCCAATAAAGAAATAAATTATAAAAAAACACACAAAAAAAAAGAATATCTTTCAAAAAAAAATTACTAGGAACTATTGTGTTAGCAGTGACCTGACTGCTAGTGGCCTGGTGATGTGTTACTGGGCTCTGTCCTATCAACAGTATAGCCAGCTAGTGCAGTTGAAGTCACAAGGAGCAGCCTGGATTTACACTTAGAGAGGGAAAGAAAACAGTAGGCAATAGAACCAGTATTCAGAACAATTTTGACAGGCTGAGCTCAGCAAGATGACACTACCCTTCTGTGAGTTTCAAGGCATTATACAAAGCAGACCTGACTTGACCCCAGCTTCAGTGAAAAGGATCTGAATGATTTAGTTGATTACAACCTGATGGGAACTAATCATGGGAGAGAGAAACTCAGAATCCCAGCAGTCTTAGCCTGCATTAACAATGTGTCCTGTCCAGACTGGGGGAAATAATGGGCCTATTGTGCTGGCTTGGTCAGGCCATATCTGGAATCTTGCATTGCTATACTGACACACTGGAAACATGCCAGGAGGAGGACTAGATTTAGCTTCCAGGCACTTGTGCCGAGCATTTTTCTGCACATTTTCTTGTTTAATATCCCAAACTAATTTATATCCTCACTCTACATACACAGAGGTTAACAGAGTTAGTGCAGATCAATTACACTGCGTAAACGGAGGAGCCCCAGGGTTTTTCCAAATGGGCTCTCCTTGTTCTTGTATCCCCCGGAAGACTAAGCATGCGTCATTGAACACATATTTGTTAAGTTCCTACTAAAAGTCAATCCCCTAGCTAGTCAGTGGGGGATATGGTAATGCAAAAGATGTGCTTCGAACCTTCCAGGAGTTCATGCTCTGACAGAGGGTTCAAATCACTTGTGATTGCAGTGTGATCCTACAGTAATAAGGATTCTAGGGCTGGAAGGAACAGTAGAGTTCGCTTTAACTGAGTCAAATGCAGAGAGGGAAAGACAGAACAGTGTCACATAGCTCATGGGAGTCAGTCTGTGCCCCTTTTCACAATATTCTGTTGTCTCACATTGGGTCTCTTCTGCTTATCAGTAGCCAAGAGCTACATACCAGGATGGGATCTGCTTGGGTACACGAGAAAACTTGGTGTGGCCATCCTGAGGCAGTAAAACCTTATCTCTTCTCCCTGAAGCCAGAGATCTGAGTGGAAAAAAAAGAAAGGACAATGACATTGAATAACCACAGGTAAAGATGGTCTTTGAGAAACCTAGGAGTCTCTTCATTACTGAGTGAACTGGCTCCCACCTGGCCTCTTGCGTAGCCAGATTGTGAAAAATGTTTGCATAAGGGACCCAGGACTGGGCTGGGGAGATAGCACAATGGTTTACACAATAGACTTTCATGCCTAAGACTCTGAGGTCTCAGGTTCAATTCCCAGCACTACCATAAGCCAGAGCTGAGTGGTGCTGTTGCCAAAAGAACAAAACAACCACCATAACAAAAAGGGATCCAAAAGTAGCAGAAAAGATTGTTTTCTGTTCCTGATCTGTGTTCTAGATAGTCTTCCCATCTTCTTTTAAGAATGTGATTACAAAAAACAAAAACAAAACAAAACAAATAAGCAAACAAAAAAGAACCTGATTACTCAAAGTCTTCCTTGATGATTCTGACCCATGTTGTCACTGCAGCTCTATCCTTTCTCTGTTCAGCATGTGGTTGTTTTTTGCTGAGAGGGTAGAAGCAGTACTGCTAAGAGAGAAGTCTTTGGAATCAGCCAGAACCTTCCGGGCCTAACTCTGCCATATAACAGCTGCTTCACTTCTTTGAGTTTCGTTTTCCTCAGCTGGAAAGTGGGGATAATAATAGTACCATTCTTGAATAGTGGTGGTGAGGAAGCACCCCATAAAAGGCCAGTTATGATCATAGCGAACCAATGGCTATGACTCCTCTTGACAACTGAGGAACTCCCAGGCCACAAGGGCAGCCTCACTCCCCCCCACCCCCACCCCCACCCCCATAGCTGAGTGCCCTAGAGATTCCAAAGATAGGAAGAGGGAATGGTTGCTCTTGGGAGATGACAAAGGGGCATCTTTAAGAAAAGTGCCAGAAACAACATGAAAAAAGTGATAAAGGGGAGGGGGTCATTGAAATAGCTCACTTGGATAATGTGTTGCTTTTGTCATGTGTGCACCAAGGTTCGGGCCTGGTCCCCACAGGGTTGAAACAAATTTTGGTACTGTGGTCTCTCTCTCTCTCTCTCTGTGTGTGTGTGTGTGTGTGTGTGTGTGTGTGTGTGTGTGTGGTGGAGCAGCCGTTTGACCGCACACGTTGTCATGCCAAAAGAAATGAGTTCAAACTCCCAGTCCTCAAGGACCGAGGTGGGGGGGTGGGAAGCTTTGCAAGCGGTGTCTCTCTGTCTCCTTCCCTCTCCATCTCCTCACTTCTCTTGATTTCTCTTTGTCTCATAAATAAATGGAAAAAAGACAGAAAGTGTAGGAGGAATAATGCCAGAATTGCTAGACCTGATTTTTTAAAATCTTCTCAGGTTTTGCGTCAGGAGATTATTTTATTTTCCTTTCATTCGCAGATAGAAACAGCAGGAGAGGAGAGAGAGAGAGAGAGAGAGAGAGAGAGAGAGAGAAAGAAAGAAAGAAAGAAAGAAAGAAAGAAAGAAAGAAAGAAAGAAATGAGACACACCACAGCACCGCCCCACTGCTGGTGAATCCTCCCCGTGTGCGGACTGGGGAGATCGAACCCTGGGCACAAGTGGGAAAGTGAGCGCTGAACTGAGTGAGTTATCTCCCAAGCCAGCTTTAAACGAGGGGGGGGGGGGCAGTGGGCTTCAGAGAGAAGATCAGAAGTCCTGGACTGGAGGTCTCACTCTGGAAGGACTCACTCTGGGGGAAGCTAAGGCAGGACACTTGCAGCCTGGGGTTTTCCTCCTCCGTGTCAGGTGAGTCTCTTGGCGCCGGAGCAAGCGCAGTCGGATGCGGGTTCTGGGGTTTGGGGAACGTGGCTCAGTGGCAAAGCGCCTGGGGCGGGTTGGGCTGGAGGAAGGGCGAGGAGATTGGCTGGAGGCGGGGCGCCCGGCGCTCCGGGATTGGCCGGATCCGAGAGGGCCTTTAAGAGGCGCGAGGGGGCGTGCGAGGCAGTGTTTGCGCTCCAGCCCGCGAGCGGCCGGGCGGCTTCACTAGCGCTCGGCTACCGCGGCGGCTGCAACCCGAGCCGAGGCAGAGCAGAGGCCCGCGGGGAGAGACGAGTTGCACCCCGGGGTCCCGGTCTCAGGCGGCGTGGCCCGCGGGTGATGGCCAAAGGAGAGGGCGCCGAGAGCGGGCCCGCGGCGGGACTGCTGCCCACCGGCATCCTCCAAAGTGGTGAACGCCCGGCCCAGGTGAAGGTGAGGGCCCGGCACCCCTGGTGGACAACCAGGGCTTAGGAGGTTATGGTGGGGGTATCTAGGGGTAGGGGACCATTTGACTAGCCCGGGACAGGGGCGTATGGGGGGGCCAGGGAGCCCTGGAGAAAGGGATGATAGAGAAAGTTTGCAGAAGCCGCCGGCGTCTCACCCCCCAGCCGGCATCTGTGCCGAGCGGCCCCGCCGCCAATTCCACGTGGTGCCAGGCTCTGCCTGGCTGGTGTCCCTTCTGTAACCAGCGGCTTAGGTTTGTGGCCCTGAACTACAGCTATGTGGGAGAGCCCTTGGTTCCCCCATCTCTCGCGCCCCCTTCTCCCCACAGCCACTTGCGAACACTCGCGCCCCCACTCTGTCGCAAGGGCCATTCAAGTTCATTCATAAGAACAAGGGCTCCTGCTCTTAAAGGAGCCGCGCTCCACCGGCGTTTTTGTGAGGGTGGGTGATGGCTCCCGCGTGAAGTTTTTGGGCCTCGTGGCTTTTGCCTTATCTTCAACTTTCTGGACGTGATGAAAGACTGAATGAAATCCGGTGGCCCCAGTCGGGGAATCCCAGCCTATATATATATTTGGGAGGCCACTGCCTTTTTTAAGAAAAACTCATCCTTGCAAGGAGTCAGAGTGAGCAATTACTATGCAGTGCTGCTATGGTATGAGTAATCTCTACTTTCCCTGAGCAACTTCAGCCCTCCTTAATGCCGCACCCATAGAGGGCTCAGCCCTGCACCTAGAGGCCTTTTCTCCCCAAGATCCCCTAGGAGCTGGGGGGGGGGGGCAGAGGAAGGAGGGTAGGATAGAGCTGGGTTTTGCCTGGATCTCTGGTTGCCTGTGGGGACTGGGGCGCTCTGGGACAGATGGAAGGAACAGCTGTGTCTGCAGCAGCTAGCTGGGCTGGGTCCCTGCTGCTCTCTAGAGCCCTCAGGCAGGTGTCTCCTGGTGGGAGCCAGGGCTGGGTTTAGGCAGCACTCAGCAGCCAGATTTTCAGGTTGTGGCAGTTGGTACCTGGTGGAGACAGGTCTCCTGCTGGAGCTTGCTCCCCTAATATCTTAGACAAGACTATGACTGAGGCCTGGGGTGGGGGGTTGCTGGGAGGGGCTGATAAGTTTCTTCACAGTCTGGGCTGTGGGTAGGGTGGCTTAGGGGAGATATGCTCAGTGTAAGTTCCCCCTTTCCCAACTAGAATAAGAACAAAGAACATCTTTATTTTCTTGTGGAAGTGGGACCTCTCTGGGTGGGAACAGGTCAAGGCAGATTTATTTCTCCTGAAAGAGTTGGCTGAAGGGATGGTTCTGCCTCTAGAACCTCTCACCTTTTCTTCTTCTTCTTCCCAGAAAGAGACAAAGAAGAAACAACAGTTGTCAATTTGCAACAAGCTGTGCTATGCAGTTGGGGGAGCCCCCTACCAAGTGACAGGCTGTGCCCTAGGATTCTTCCTACAGATCTACCTGTTGGATGTGGCTCGGGTAAGTAAGCTGAACCCATCAGGTTCCTCCAGCCTCCTGAGGAAAGACTAGTGACTCCTGGGTAGGTTCAGTTTCCCCCACCTGTGAGATGAATTCCTCCTTGTTGCTTCTCAGAATCACAGTGGATGAGAAACAAGGTTTGGAAAGTATTCAGAAGGGGAGTCAATCGGCCCTAGAGTCTTAACTGGCAAGGTCAGTGTCAGTCAACTCCTTCTTGTCTGGAAACAGAGATTGCTGGTGATGCTGTTCTCAGAAGAGGCTAGCACACTGTGTCCCTGGCTGGACAATAGTAAGCTGGCTCAGTTTAAGGGTTGGTGGTTGTTACCAGGCTTATGGATGAAGTGCAGCTACCATCACCTGAGCTGAAGAGGTATATCGGTGGGCATAAGCACCCTGGAGGCTAAGTTAGGGTGCCCTGGTACACATGGCTTTTCACTGTTAAGGACACTAAGGGCAAAGCAGGGTCTCTGTGCCTCTGAATCCTTGGCCAGCAGCCTGGAATTCTGAGAATCCACCTTGTCTGAATGGGAGAGTGGGAGTCTGCACAGCCTGGCTCTTGGCCTTTGTACTAGTTGTCTTTTCTGAGAGCATCTGACTTTGCAAGCCAGGCTTCTTGGTTGTATCCATTTATAGGTGGGGAACACAGAGCTTCCAGAAAGGACAAATAACTGCATCCAGCTAGTTTTTGAGCAATTCCCCTGGACTGGGCCCCGAGTGGGGTGGCAAATGTGAGACGTCTGCAGTCAAAGTATAAAACTATGTTGTTGTGAGTTTTAGAGCTGAAAGAGCCTTATTGGAGAGACTGCAGTGTGGGAGAGACCAGTAGGACCTGGTGGATGAGGAAGAGTCCAGAGAAGTCATTAAGGCTTAGAAAATTTGGGGCATGAGGGGAAGGACAGTTTGAGTGGGTAGTGACAGGCTACTTTTTACTTTTGAAAATTTTTCCTTTACTTATCAATAGAGACAAAGAGAGAGAAGGAGAAGGGGAGATGGAGAAGGAGAGAGAAATAGATGCCTGCAACACTGCTTCACTAACCATGATGCTTCCTCTCCTGAAGGTGGTTATTGGGGACTTGAACCCTGATCCTTGTGTAATATGTGCACTCTAGTGGATATGCCATCACCTGAATTTTTTAGGTGTATTTATTAATGAGAGAGATATATCTTTGGCATATGTGATACCAGATATTGAACTAAGGACCTCATATTTGGAAGTCTAACACTTAATCCATTGTGGCACCTCCCAGGTCACTATTTGAAAGCATCTGTAGGTTTCTTTTTCTATATCCAAGAGAGTGTGACCTTCTTTTGGGGTCAAGATCAGAACCATACATCCCATTATACAGATATTGAGACCCACTGTGGTCATCTAGCAATCCTATTTCTGATTTTAGGTGTTAGGGCCTCAGGGGTATGGGAGTGGGCCAAGGAAATGAATCTGGGCTCATTCTGATTGGTAGGAGTGTTTCCAAGGGCAGAGAAAGGCATAAGGGGACAGACCTGGGGCCATTTCTAAGAAAGCACAATCTGCCTGGCATCAGAACTGTTACTGTCATTATTGACAAGGCAAGAGAAGGTGCTTACGGCCTAGGTGGGAATAGCACTAGATTCCCAGGGCCTGGCTGAGACAGAGTGAGAATCCCTGATTTTGCCCATCAGTTGTTGAAGTGAGTAGAAGGATGAAGGGCTCTTTCTTTACCTCTTCCAGGTGCACCCTTTCTCTGCCTCTATCATCCTATTTGTGGGCCGAGCTTGGGATGCCGTCACAGACCCACTGGTGGGCTTCTGCATTAGCAAATCATCCTGGACCCGCCTGGGCCGCCTCATGCCCTGGTGAGTAGACTAGTTCCCTTCAAGGTGGTAGAAGGCAGGACTTTTGGCATAGCTAGCATTTGACCCTTCCACCAGGCCGCTCACATGCTGGAGGACGAGAAAGAATGAACAATAACAAAAATGTTGAAACCCCAGCTGAGGTGCTGAGATGCATGGATGGATATAGGATGTTCTGTAGACTCAAGCTGAGGCTGGCCAAACTGATAGACTGAGTAGCTTCACCAACCCAGGCCCTGCTGCTTTCCCAAAGTCCATTTTATTCCCTTCATTGAAGTTGGAATTCTAACCTTGGCCCCACTCAGTCGCCTCCCATGGCAGCAAAGGTAGATATTATATATTGCTTGAGAGGTTACACTCTGGAGCTAGCCTCCCTCTGTTTGAATCCCAGCTTTGCTACTTATAGCTGTGTAACCTTGGGCAAATCACTTAACATTTCTGAGTGTCAACTTTTCCATCTGCAAAATGAGGACAGTAATCATGCCTATCTCACAAGGTATTGTGGTGAGGATAAAATGTTTCTTTGTATGCTTCTGGAATCGTGTCTGGTGCCTATTAAGTGATACCTACTTTGACATCACTTCAGACTGGCTCCTGGTGGAGCAAGAGTAAAGGTATTAATACCAAGTGTGTATAACGGGCCCATGACCTCTGGCCCCTTGGTTGATGTGAACTACCTTTTTCCCTTGGTACAAAGCCTACACTTCTGAGTCCTAGGGGCAGGGGTGGGGGAGTAGGGTGAGGGGTGTGTGTGTGTTACATCAAACAGCAAAGGGATACACAGTGGACAAGCTGCCTGGCCAGAACTCTAGTTCCTCCAGGACATCCTGCTTGGTGGGGGGGGGGGGTACATACCACTTTTATCTCCAGCCCATCCAGGCTCAAGTGGGCGCCTTCCTGCCCCAGGGGTGCCCATACCTGGCCTCCGGCCTTCAAAGCTCTTTCCTTTCCCCCTACTCCCCCTCCCCACAGTTTCCTTTCCCACGAGGCCCCCCTCACACCACAATCCCCGCCAGCCCCTGGCTGAGGCCCAAACTGAGGCCTTTGATCCAGGCTTGAGAGCCTGGGGGCAAGACAACCAGCCTTACCTGGGCAGGAGATTCAGAGACTCCTAGCAAAGACTACCCATGAGACTGGGCCTAGTACCCGCCTCCCTGGCAGCTGGTGGGAGGCGGGGCTCTGCTGCCACATCGCCTCATGAGGCCCAGCCAATGGGAGGCGGTGCTTTAGCCAGCAGCACACAGCCCCTCAACCGCCTGGGTTACTCCCAGTCACATTCAGTTTCACGGTGCTGCATACGGAGGAGAGGATGGAGTGTCTGATGACGTGTTTGACAAAGGCTGATGGAAGAGCCCTTGCTCTCTGAAGAGACATGTGGATTCAGGAGAGCTAGAGAAAGGCAGGAAGGGAGAACACTGAGAGCACTCCTCCCCGCCCCCTCCCCCCCCAGCGGAAACTGAGGGCCTCTCGCTGGGCTGGTGAAGTTGAGGAGGGCCCTCTAAACTAGTTTATTGTTCAGCACAGTGGCTGTGTGCGTGTCCTCACCTGCCTGGTGATGGCTTCACCTGGAGATGCCTCTGGAGTATCCACACCCCTGGGTCTCAGCACCCATGCCCCCTGGGCCACATGTGGGCTGAGGAAATACATGAGTGTCACTTCTCCTCTCCACCAGTTAGAACCTGAGATCAGTCCCTTTTCCCCTTTCCATGTGGGAAGAGGTTGGGCCTCCTGGAACTCTTAAGCCCTGTGGTCCACTTTCTTCCTGATCTTCATGCCAGCCCCTTCCCTCACCCAAATCTCTCCTTTCAGATAAAGGAGACGGAAAGACTGACAGGTGTTTTTATCTGAAGTTGCTGAGGCTATCTGTTGAGAGGCAGCGTGTCAGCAGGGGGACACAGGGAGGCCAAGATGACCTGGAGCTGAGAATCTGATTCCTTGTCTGATGTACCCATAATTCCTAGAAACTCATTTGAGCCTGTATTCTCCCACAAACTTACCTAATGACATAACCACAGTAAACACTGTTGTAAGCACTGTTCTGCATTATATCAACTTATATAAGTCTCAGAACTGTATCAAACTCTGTGAAAGAGTCCTTCAAATGGGCTGTGAGGTTCTACATAACTGGCTGTCCCACTTCACTCCAACGTCATCTCCTAAATCCTATTCTGTTGCTCATGCCACCCCAGTTCCACAGCCCTCTTGGCTATTTCACAGACTTGTCAGGCTCTCCTCCCACCTGGAGACCTTTTCCCTGACTGTTCTTGCCTGACTTGCTCTTACTTCATACATCTGCATGGCCAATTCCTCCCTCTCATTCAAGTCTTGGCACAGAGAGCACTTTTCAGTGACGGCTACCCTGGCCACTGGGTTGTCCATTGCATACCCATGCTCCAAATCCCCTTTAGCCTACTTTATTCCTTTTCTCTACAGCACTTGTTCATGTCCCACTGTTGTATAACTTGTAAAAATTATTGCAAAATATGCATGGCATAAAATGTACCATTTTCAGTATACAATTCAGTGAAAGCTAGTATTTCCACATTGTTTTGTGATAGTTGCTATCTATCCATCCATCTCCAGAACTTTCCTTCTCAAATCAAAATTCTATGCCTATATAAAAAGAATTCCCCAATCTCTCTCCCCAACAACACCTGACAATTACCTTTCTCTCTCTCCTTGTCATCAGAGTTATCATGGGGGCCTCATGCCTGCCCTCCCACCATTCTGATGACCATTTTTTCTTCTCATTCTCCTTCTCCTTCTTCTAATTCTTCTTTATCTTCTTCTCTCTCTCTCTCTCTCTCTCTCTCTATATATATATATATATATATATATATATATGTTAGTGATTTAATATTGATTTACAAAGCTTACAAGATAACAGCGGTACAATTCCACACTGTTCCCACCACCTAATTCCTCCATTATAAGCTATAGCAGTTCTCCTAAGGTTACAGATATGGGTCAAATATTATTTCTTTTTAAAAAATATTTATTTATTCCCTTTTGTTGCCCTTGTTGTTTTATTGTTGTAGTTATTATTATTATTTATGTCATCATTGTTGAATAGGACAGAGAGAAATGGAGAGAGGAGGGGAAGACAGAGGGGGAGAGAGAAAGATAGACACCTGCAGACCTGCTTCACCGCTTGTGAAGCAACTCCCCTGCAGGTGGGGAGCCGGGGGCTCGAACCAGGATCCTTACACTGGTCCTTGCACTTTGCACCACGTGCGCTTAACTTACTGCACTACCGCCCGACTCCCTCAACTATTATTTCTACAACTATCTGTCTATATTTGTATATAATTACCTATTTTTCCCTCTTTTTTAAAAAATATTTTATTTATTCCCTTTTGTTGTCCTTGTTGTATTATTGTTGTTGTTGTTGTTGGATAGGACAGAGAGAAATGGAGAGAGGAGGGGAAGACAGAGAGGAGGAGAGAAAGATAGACACCTGCAGACCTGCTTCACCGCCTGTGAAGCGACTCCCCTGCAGGTGGGGAGCCGGGGTTCGAACCGGGATCCTTATGCCGGTCCTTGTGCTTTGCGCCACCTGCGCTTAACCCGCTGCGCTACAGCCCGACTCCCAATTACCTATTTTTTTTTAAGTTTTTTTTTAAATATTTTATTTATTTATTTTCTCTTTTGTTGTCCTTGTTGTTTTTCATTGTTGTTGTAGTTATTATTGTTATTGATGTTGTCGTTGTTAGATAGTACAGAGAGAAATGGAGAGAGGAGGGGAAGACAGAGAGGGGGAGAGAAAGATAGACACCTGCAGACCTGCTTCACCGCTTATGAAGCGACTCCCCTGCAGGTGGAGAGCCGGGGGCTCGAACCGGGATCCTTATGCCGACCTTGTGCTTTGCGCCTCCTGCGCTTAGCCCGCTGAGCTACAGCCCGACTCCCCCAATTACCTATTTTTTTAAGGTCCCATCTTCTCTTCCTTTCCAAGTCACACCTACACCTCTTACTACTTCTGAATGTCCCTCCCCTTTTCCTCTTCTCTCTCTGGGTCCTGATTACTGCTTCTGAGTATCCTCTGGAATTGGAGTTCAGAGCTCTCTGGTCACTTCACCTATCATTTCCACTTATTTTATGCATCAAAATTCTATTTGGGGTGCAGAAAGTGGAAGGTCTGGCTTCTGTAATTGCTTTTCCACTGGACATGGGTGTTGGCAGGTGGATCCATACCCCCAGCCCGTTTCTATCTTTCCCTAGTGGGGTAGAGCTCTGGAGAGGTGAGGTTCCAGGACACTGGTGAGGTCATCTGCCCAGGGAAGTGAGGATGGAATCATGATAGCATCTGCAACTTGGTAGTTGAAAGGTATCAAGATATAAAGCAGTACAAAATAATTAATGAACAGGAACAAAAAGTAGGACCAGAGCAGATGAGAATAGGGATCTTAGGGCGGAAGGAAGCTAGGAAGTCCATTTAGGTTTGTTCCCAGGGGCCCACAGCTATCATCGTTTTTGTTTGAGTTTGATAGCTAGCATGGAGCTAGACAAAAATATTGTCTTATCCTTCTCCTACTCCTCTTCCTTGGCCTTTCCCTTCCTTTACCCCTTCCCCCCTCTCTCTCTTCTCCTCCTTCTTTTTGATAGAGAAGGAGAGAAGTAGTGAAAGAGAAGGAAAGATACCTGCAGCACTGCTCTACCACTCATGAAGCTTCCAACCTACAGGTCCAGATTGGAGAACTGGGTTCTTGAAGAGTGGCTTCAAATACCTTTCCTATCATGACTGCATTCTGCTGCCTTTCATACTGATGCATTTAGTCCATCCTGAGACCTAACCACTTAAGGATGGTATGAGACAAGCCAGGCATTTACCTCTCCTCAGTCATTTCACTATGCCTTTCCCTGAGGCCTCTCCAAAAGGAAACCCTTTGCTTGGAGGTCACCACTTCCATCCAGTGCAGTATGTGTGTATGGAGTGTGTGTGTGTGTGTGTGTGTGTGGGTGTGTGTGTGCTCTCATGTGCAAGCATTGGTGTTGGGGTTACTCCTTCTCCCAACCCCACCAGCTTAGGTCTTGGCCTGCATTCCCAGTTTTCCTAGTCCATAGGAAGCCCCTGCTCTGTGTCTCTCCTCCTAGGGAAATGTGCATGAGATTCAGGGCCCTGTGTCGTGCTCCCAGTCTGTGTTTCTGAGCTTGGCCATTAGCTCTTTCCCAGAGATGGTAGGGTGGGTGGATTCAGGGGGAGGGGTTTACTTTTTAGTGTGTACCCTGTGGGGCAGGGGTTTTGGCTTCCAGTCCCCCTTCCCTCCACCGAGACATTCCCCCTTTCTCAGGATCATCTTCTCCACACCCCTGGCCATCATTGCCTACTTCCTTATCTGGTACGTGCCTGACTTCCCACAGGACCAGACCCTGTGGTATCTGCTTTTCTACTGCCTCTTTGAAACACTGGTCACGGTGAGTATGGACATCTCCCCTGGGGGCAAGGGTGAGGGAAGATCCTGGACGCCTCCATGTGTGGTCCCCAAAGTCCCATCTGCTCATGGTCTGACTGACCAGACCTTTTCTTCCATACCAGTGTTTCCATGTTCCCTACTCAGCTCTCACCATGTTCATCAGCACCGAGCAGAGTGAGAGGGACTCTGCTACTGCATATCGTAAGTCTCTCCCAGGCCACTGACCCCGCCCACTCTTCCCCTGGTCTCTCTTTCACCTTGATTCTCACATGCGCCCAGATCTCAGCTCTTCCCTTAGGTGTGAGTGTAACCTCATCTTGACATCATAACATCTCCGGAGCCAGGTGATGGTGCACCCAGTAGAGAGTACACATTACCATGTGTAGGACCTACGTTCAAGCCCCCAGTCCCCTCCTGCAGGGAGAGACACTTTACAAGTAGTAGAGCAGTGCTACAGGTGTCTCATTAAAATAATAATAATAATACTCATCCCCAGGGAGATAGTACTGTTTTACAAAAACAGTCTTTTATGTCTGAGACTCAGGTCTTAGGTTCAGCTCCTGGCATCAGCCCAAGCTGAACAGTGCTCTGGTTTTCAAAAAAAAAAAAATAAGATGCACTTGCTGCTCTGGTGAGCTCAGAGAGGTGCAGCAGTCTCACAGCAAGGCCATGAGTTTAAGCCAAAGTGCCATCTACCCTATCTCTCCATGCCCAGCGTACCTGCAGCTGCTACGACCACTGGGGCTCATCTAGAGCTGAGCTTCTCTTTGTCTGACCTTCCCCTGTGGAGACCTTCAATCTCTGAAGGGCCCCTAAAAGGCCTCCATTTCACTGTGCAGGGATGACTGTGGAGGTACTGGGCACAGTGCTGGGCACCGCAATCCAGGGGCAAATCGTGGGCCAAGCGAATACACCTTGCCAGAACTCAAATGGCTCTACAGTGACCTCGGAAGGTATCAATCGCACACACAGCACCACCTCCCTCAAAGAAACGGTGAGCCCCCTGGATGTGCAGGGATCTGGGACAAGGAGGACTATTGGGGTGGTCTGCATTATTCTCAGCTACTGTACTACATTGAGGATCGTATAGATGGGGGGTTATGATGCCAGACATTGGACAGATTAGGAAAGGGAAGCATATCGAGATTAGAGAACATGCTCAGTGTCTGAGCTATTGAGCTGTAAGAGCTGGATTTGGGTGGATTTGGACTGTGGATTTCACAATCTGGCTTCTTAACATTTTGTTCTTCCAAGCTTTGCCCAGCCTGGGGAAGTTGCAGCAGGTCCTGGATTCTTCCCTCATTTCACAGATGGTGACAGTGAGGCCCCTAGAGAAGAAACTGGCCCAGGATCACTGAGTAGAGCTCACACACTGTCTCTCTTCATCACCTTTACAGCAAAATGCATATCTGCTGGCAGCAGGAGTGATTGCCTCCATCTATGTTTTCTGTGCTGTCATCCTGATCCTGGGTGTGCGGGAACAGAGAGGTGAGAGATCCTGGGGAGGGCGGCCAGGTCCCAACACACAGTGGCTTTGTCCCATACTCAGGCCTTTTCTTGACTGTCAACCTCTGGCCCACAGAACCCTATGAAGCTCAGAGGGCTGAGTCAATGTCCTTCTTTCGGGGTCTCCGGTTGGTCATGAGCCACGGCCCATATATCAAACTTATCGCTGGCTTTCTCTTCACCTCCCTAGCTTTCATGGTGAGTAGGGGCCTTGCAAACTCAGCCTAGAATGGAGATGCTGATGGAATGGATGAGGCTGGGGACTAGTGATGGAGCCTGAGGGGCAGGTGCAATGGGGGAGGTGACTCCCTGGCACAAAAGTGCCATCTTGGGAAGGCTGGACTCTACATCACCTCTTCCCTTACATCTCCTTCCCCCTCCCTTCTCAGCTGGTAGAGGGGAACTTCGCCTTGTTCTGCACCTACACCTTAGGATTCCGCAATGAATTTCAGAATCTGCTCCTGGCCATCATGGTGTGTATGGGCTTGACTGGGAAGGGGGGGGTGGCATCCTGGACTGAACTGGCAGGAACTGAGAGGTAGCTCTCTGGGTAGAAGAGAGACATCTCTCAGTCTGGCCCACCAGCACAAGGAGAGGAGGGAGGCGTCTCAGAATATCTGAGACATTGTGAAAGAAGTCATTGCAGAGTTTGAGGTTAAAGGTCCTGGTAGAGAAGCAGATGAGAACAAAGATGTGGAGGTCAAAAAGTTTGGAACTCCAAGTTCTGAGAAGCCAGCAGATAGAGTTAAGACTGGCTCTCAGCTCTCTGATTCATGTGCCCGTCAGCTTCCTCATTGCAAATACTATCAGGCAGGGCTGGGAGCAGGCCAGGGAGCACCTGAGAGGTTCTGGGAAGGACTGGAGAGATTCCATAGCTCCAGTCCAGTTCCATCACCCCTTTGTCCATCCACAGCTCTCAGCCACATTCACCATTCCCATCTGGCAATGGTTCCTAACCCGGTTTGGCAAGAAGACAGCTGTATATGTTGGGATCTCCGTGAGTAGGGAAGAGGGGTAGAACTGGACTGGGCTAGGGAACTAACTGCTGGTGGAACCCCCTCAACTATCACCTGCATCTGCTCCCCTAGTCAGCAGTGCCTTTTCTGGTCTTGGTGGCCCTCATCGAGAGTAACCTGATTGTCACATACATAGTCGCTGTGGCTGCCGGCATCAGTGTAGCAGCTGCCTTCTTACTACCCTGGTAAGTACATGTAGGCTTACCTGGGTGTGTTCCTTAGCCCCCTCCACCCCTACCCCAACATCCAACTCCAAAATTCCTTGGGTAGTCTTCTGTCTTTGCACGGTTCAGAGTTTAGAGTGGGGCAGGCTGTACAAGTTGTGAACTGTGCAAGAACACCTTCATTAGAATGTGGGTTGCGACCTGGCTAAACTGAGTGCTGACAGTGAAGCTGTTTTATCTTGGAGGAAGGGAGCTCTTTTTTTCCTTCCTCACAGGGAGGGGCAATCTCCCCACTGAGCTGTGTGCCCATTGGGCTGCAAGCTCCCACTGCTCCTCATGGACTTGAAGGCACCTTATGGGTTAGTGGGGCCTGGCAATGCTAGGTGGATAGGTCCTCATGACTGCCACCACTCCGTATAGGTCCATGCTGCCCGATGTCATTGATGACTTCCACTTGAAGCAGCCGCAGTCCCATGGAACCGAGCCCATCTTCTTCTCCTTCTACGTCTTCTTCACCAAGTTTGCCTCTGGTGTCTCCCTGGGCATCTCCACCCTCAGTCTTGAGTGAGTGATCTAGGGACTTGGGCCATGCTGTGGGAGGGTGAGGGCCCAGGCGCCGTATCCTCACCTCTCCCCTGCCGCGCCCCCCCCCCACCCCTGGGTTCCACAGCTTTGCCGGATACCAGACCGGTAGCTGCTCCCAGCCGGCAGGTGTCAAGTTTACTTTGAAGATGTTGGTGACCATGACTCCCATAGTCCTCATCCTGCTGGGCCTGCTGCTCTTCAAACTATACCCTATTGATGAGGAGAAACGGCGGCAGAACAAGAAGGCCCTGCAGGCTCTGAGGTGAGTTTAATGGGGCTTCTAGGAGGAGGGGGGCATCATCCAGTTTAAACCCCTCAACTCATGCCTCCTATGATCAGGTCCAGACCTCTGTGCTGCATGTCTTCCCGTGACAGCTCCTTCTCTACCCCTTCCACTGCCAATTCATAATAAGGGTAGGGGGGCCAGGAGATAGCTCACCCAGTAGGGCAAGCACCTTATCATAAGGGCAGCAGACTTTAAAAAATTATTTGTGAGGGGAGCAAAGAGAGAGAACCAGAGCACCACACTGGTGCATACAATACCAGGGGCCTAACTCTGGATCTTGCACTTGAGAATCAAATGCTTTATCCACTGTACCACTTCCTGGGTTGCACAGCTGACTTTTCTTGAGCATTTATTTGCATACCAGACACTGTTCCGAGTGATTTTTTAATATTTTTTAATACTTATTTATTTTCCCTTTTGTTGCCCTTGTTGTTTTATTGTTGTAGTTATTGTTGTTGTTGTTATTGATGTCATCATTGTTAGATAGGACCGAGAGAAATGAAGAGAGGAGGGGAAGAGAAAAATAAACACCTGCAGACCTGCTTCACTGCCTGTGAAGACTCCCCTGCAGGTGGGGAGCCAGGTGCTCGAAATGGGATCCTTACGCCGGTCCTTGTGCCTCCCGTCACGTGCGCTTAACCCGCTGTGCTACTGCCCAACTCCCTGGTCCAAGTGATTTTACATTTACTCATTCAACAGATACATACTGTAAACCTGTTATGGGACAGCTATTGTGCTAGTGAATGAATAAACAAAAATCTTGCCTCCAAGGCATTTCTTTTTTTAAAAGGAATATGCATTCATGTTCCCCCAACAAGCCTAGGTGTTAGAAGTCCTAGGTGTTAGGAGTTTCTGTGATCCCTGTTCTACAGATGAAGCAGCCAAGGCTTAGCCAGAAAGAATGGCTGGGCCTGCTGTAAAATGGGTAGACCCAGGGCCAGGTAGTGGCTCACCTGGTTAAGCACACATTACCAAGTGCAAGGACCCAAGTTCAAGCCCCCAAACCCCACCTGCAGGGAGGTGGCTTTATGATTGGTGAAGCAGGGCTGCAGGTGTCTTTCTTTCTCTCCTCACCCTCCCTTCCCTCTCAATTTCTATATTTCCTATCAAGGAAAAGAAAGGAGAGAAAACAGAAGAAAATGGCCCCTAGGATAGCAACAGATTCATTGTACAGACACTAAGCCGCAGTGGTAACTCTGGTGGCAAGACAAAACAAAACACACAAAATAACAACAGAAGAGGATAGGGCCAGGATGTGAAGCCCATTCTAACTCAAGAGCCTGCGCTCATCCTGGCTTCCCTGGCATGCAGGGCCTGAGGTGTGGGCTGAGCCCTGTTTTGCAGGAGACCAGAGGGCGGGGTGGAGTGAGTCACCAATCCACCAGCCTGCTCAGGCCAGAGTATAACCTTGTGGGCAGCAAGAACAGGAAACAGACTAATCAACAGTTTCTGAGCTGAAAGTGGGAGCGAGCAAAGTGACTAGCTCCCGGCAGGGACTGGCAGCTCCCATGAGAATGGAGCAGGTGGGGTCTGGGAGGGCTAAGGATGCTCCCTCTGACCCATGTCCTGGTTCTTGCAGGGAAGAGGCCAGTAGCTCGGGCTGCTCGGACACGGACTCTACAGAGCTAGCAAGCATTCTCTAGCACCTGATGAATTGCCTGAAACCACATCCACAGGACCTGGGATTGCAGGCCACATGAGGCATCTGGCATGCTTGCCCGCTCGATGACAGTTGGTCTCCAGGTGCCAGGAAAGGAGCCAAAGAGTGAGCAGTCCAGAAGACCTCCTGTGCCCACCGTGGAGCTGGCCGATCATACCGCCACACGCCGCCCCTCAACCCGATGTAGGGCTGAGCCTAGGGGCTGCTACTGTGAATATGCCAAGGACTGATGGGGCTAGGCCCAGAACACTAATATAGAAATGTTTTTTACAGAGACTAATTCATAACTTAATGACCATGTACATAGCAATGTGTGTGTATGTTTATGTCTGTGAGCTATTAATGTTATTAATTTTCATAAAAACTGGAAAACAGAACTGCCTATTTCTGTCTTTATCCTCAACCACTCACTGTGTGCTATGCCCAGACTTAGAGAGCAAGAGAGCACTAAACTGCAGGTTCCCTGAATCTGGTGGCGTGATAACAGCATCAGCAAACATTTGCTAAATACCCACATGTACCAGGCACCGCATTGAGGCTTTACTTTCACATTGCTGCTTTCTCCATTAAGCTTTGAAGTCATCTAGAAACAGAAAGGCTATCCTCCCTTTATTTCAAAACATACTTATTAACACAAAGGAGAAAACTAGAGCACCGTTCTGACATATGCAATACTAAGAATTGAACTATGACCTCATGCACATAAGTGACACTCCAGCCACCGGACCATCCCCAGGCTGCATAACTGTCCACTTTCTTTTTGTCTTCTCTGCTCTTGGCTGACTTTTTCAGCTAGAAAGAGAGACAGAGGGAAAGGCACCACAGCTCTGAAGTTTTCTCCAACGTGGCTGGTGCTTGGTTCGTATGTGTGTGACACTCACTACAAAGCTGGTGAGTTATGCCTGGACCTGAAGAAGGGTAAAGAGGCCTAGTTTGTGATCTGTAACTATTCCTACCATAGTCAATTTAAATTTACAAGATTGTTCTATTTTATACAATTCACAAAACTGAATAGGTAGATAGGATGCTGACCCAGCAAATCACTGGGCTTTGCACACTTTATGTCAAAGCTCCAGAAATCAGGAGAACAAAGCTGGCAGCACCAGGGGCTTAATTTATGTACATCCTCTTTATGAATGAACTGAGGGCCTAGACAAATGCTTAGATTATTTAGACTTGTTATTTTACTTTATTCGTTTTTATTTATTTATTACAGGAAAGAGAGAAATGGAGAGGGAGAGGGAATAGAGAGAAAAAAACACCCGTCGCACTACATCACTGTTTATGAAGCTTGCCCCCTGCAAGTGGGGACTGGGATCTTGAACCTGGGCCTTTGTACATGGTAATGCATATGCTTAATTGGATGTGCCACCACCCAGCATCCTAGGCTTGGATATATAAAGATTTGTTTATGAGAAAAGGGAGACACACAGAGAGAGAACTAGATCATTACTCTGGCACATGTGATGCCTAAAATCAAACTCAGGACCTCATGCTGGAGAGTGCAACACCTTATCTATGGTACCACCTCCCAGTGCATAGGGTTCATTTATATTTTAGTTGTGGGTACCACTTTTTTTAAAGGAAGAAGTATGTCTATTTTTGCTGATAAAATTATACCAAATCAATTTCGATTGTTTGAGAACCAAAGCTTCACTCTAGCACTTGTGATGCCAGGTTTCAAACTCGGGCCTCTCACCTGAGAATCCAATGCTTTATCCAATGTACCACCTTCAGGACTGCAGTTCTATACATTTTAAAATAGTTTTGTAGTGTTGGTTCACAATACTGTGTAAGTGGAGGCTGTCCGTGTCTCACTGGGTTAAGCGCACATAATACAATAGTGTGTAAGTTTCAGGAATGCAGATTAACACCTCAGCAAATACACCATGCTATATCTACCACTGTTGGTCTGCTTCTAAATTCTGCTTCTAAGAACCCTTCTGTTTCATTGGTTTAATCCCCTCTGCTTAACACTGTATTCTATTTACATAACCACTGTTAACTAAGCACAACCCTGCCTCCAGGGCATTGGTTTAATCCTCACTGTTTTGCACGCTTTTTCCTTCTCCCCACGCCCTATCCTACGTACATCCTCTTTGGACCTGACTCTTCCACCTCAGGATATATAAGGACAAGATTGTGATTAGAGATAGCTTAGATTACGCTGCGTTCCACATGAATAAAGACTGAACTGCATACCACTCAGCCATGAGTCCCTGGTCGTCTCTCCCTCCTGCCCACAAAGCTAGCCCAACATACCACCAGAGGATTAGTTCCAGTGCTGCAAGATAGCTCACCTGGATAGTGTGCTGCGTTGCATGCACATCACCAGGTTCAAGCCTAACCACCACACTACAAGAAACCTCTGTGCTGTAGACTGACTCTCTCTCTCTTTCTCCCTATCTTTGGAGCTGTGAAGTCCCAGAAATGACAAAAAAAAAAAAAAAAAAGAGGGGAAGGGGGATCTTAGTTACCATTGATCATCATCTGTTTTACCCTTTACCTCTTTCTCCTCTGATAACAAATATTCGGTTGTCAGAATCTATGGGTTTGCCACCTGGAAGGTTGCACAATGGCTATGGCATCAGACTTGAGAGCATATGGTCTTGAGTTCAATCCCCAACATCACTTATGCCAGAGTGATGTTCTGGTTTTCTTTTCCTCTCTACTATGTTATTAAATAAATATATCTTTTTAAAATCTGGATGGACAATAGATGTGAAAAACTGCTCAAAAATCACTGGTTGTCAAAAATATAGAACAAGATAACAATCTCACCCCTATTTAAAAAACATAGAAAAAAACAAGTGCTGGTGAGGATGTGGAAAATGGTAGTGGAAATGCAAATTGGTGCATGTGGGAAATAGTTTAGAAATTCCTGAAAATATTAGAAATGAACCTACACTTTGGCCTGGGAGGCAGTACAGTGGCTAAAGTGTTGGACTTTCAAGCATGATATCCTGAGTTCAATCCCTAGCATCATATGTGCCAGAGTGATGCTCTGGTTCTCTTTTAATTAAAAAAAAAATTATGATATGATCCAGCAGTTCCTCTTGTAGGCATCTATCCAAAACAAACAAACAAACAAGCAGCAAAACACCTGTCTGAAAAGATCTATATACACTCATGTTCACGGTAGTGCTATCTGTAATGAATGGTTACAGAAATGTTGGTATATATAAACAGTGGATTGACTCTACAGAGCTTTCAGAAAAATCTGGATTCTCCATTGCTACAACATGGATGAAACTAAAGATAATCCTGTTGAGCCAAATAAGTGATCTCATTCACAGATGGGAATCTAAGAAACAAAATGAAGGACAATACAGGGTGAATCCGCAATGCACTGTGGTCTAGTGCAACAGATCTGGGGACTCAGGAGGGAGAGCAAGGAGGGCTGAGGGGATACTGGGGATCTAAGTCTTTATGGTGGAATAGGGTGATGGTTTTGGTGGAGGGTAAAATGTACTGATACCTATCTTGGGGAAATGTGACAATTTGTGACAATAATGCTGTAAACCAATATTCCCTCAATAAAGCAACACTGAAATTTGACTTTGTTGGTTTATTTTCTCTGTTTAGTACTCCACATGAGTGGCTTTAACATCTCCCTTTTTTTTTTTTATGTTTAGTTTCCATTCTCATTTTCTTCATTGTTTCTGCTGTGGATCTTTGTCTTGAGGTTCACAATAAGGCTCTATATTTGTGATCCATTGTAAATTGACAGCAAGCTAATCTTTTTGTAAATGTTTAATACATTTTATTTATTTATTTACTTTTATTGTTGTTGTTATTGATGTCATTGTTGTTGAATAGGACAGAGAGAAATGGAGAGAGGAGGGGAAGACGGGGGTTGGGGGGAGAGAAAGATAACACCTGCAGACCAGCTTCACTGCTTGTAAAGCTACTTCCCTGTAGGTGGGGAGCTGGAGGCTTGAACAAGGTCCTTGTGCTTTGCGCCATGTGCACTTAACCCGCTGTGCTACCACCCGACTCCAGCAAGCTAATCTTGAACTCATTCTAGCAGTTCACGTATTTACCCCTCCCCTTACTTTCTATGATTTTTATTTTAGTTTTTTTGGTGGATCTGAGTCTTGCACATGTATAATTTCACAACTCTTGGGTCTCTTTTTCATTCATATGTATATATAGAGAGATCACAATCCCAGAACTTTCTCTGGTGTCATGGCATCTCCCATGTGGTGCCTGGATTTGAATATGGACCATGTGTATGAAAAGGCATGAACTCTACCTAGTGAATTATGTTTCTATCCCAATCTTATGTTTTGTTTCTTTGTTTTTTTGTTATTGCTTCTAACCAGAGCACTGCTCTACTCAGGCTTATGATGGTGCTGGGAATTAAACCTGGAACCTTGGAGCCTCAGGCACAGAAGTCATTTGCATAACCACTATACTATCTCCCTAACCCTTCCAATTCTATGTTTTTAATATCCTATCCCCTTTACTTTAAATAATATTTAACTGGTTACTATGATTTTTACTTTTAGTGTCTCCTTTAATCTTCATGTTAGCTTCTTAGCACAAGTGTTTGATCTCCCACATCCATTGTTTGTGTTCCTTTGTTAGTGAGATTTTAAATACTTCTTGTAAGAACAATCAAGTGATGATGAATTCCTGAAACTTTTTTTTTTTTGCTGATGAAGTCCTGCCACACCAGTTTGACAAATTTTATATTGTTAATAATAGATACTGTGGTATATACCTAAACATTCATTTCAATCAGTTCTTATAGCTTTCCTGTGAGGTAGGATCTTTGCCACTCCAGGCTGGTTTTTTCAAACAGAAATAGGTAGAAAGAGATAGAAAGAGAAAGAAACCAGACCATCAAAGTTTCCTCCAGTGCAGTAGGGCCTAGGCTGTAACCTGGGTTGTGCATATAGCAAATCAGGCTCACTACCCAGGTGAGTTAGTTTCTTGGGCCAAAGTAGGTAGTTTTATTGTGCCCATTTATCAGATAAGGAAACTGAGGCATAGAGCCGTTTGAGCAACTTGTCCAGGGTCATCAGACATTAAGTGGGGGAGCAGATTTTTGAATTTAGACTGTCTGGCAGTGGGGTCTGTACTCTGAGACTTTGAGCTGTTTTGTGCACTCAACTTTGATATGAACAGATTTGCTGCCACTGAGCCACATCCTGCTGCCCTTGCAGCCGCCACCTCAGGGTCAGAGGCTGCCTGGGAGTGGCAGGAGCTTGGACTCTGGTCTGGCCTTTGTCGTTGAAGCACTCGAGAACAATCAATAACCATCAGATCCTGTTCTCTACTGTAATTACTATTTACAAACGTTTTATTTATTCTGTGAAGAGACCAGAGCACTGTTCTGTCCCATGTGGTGCTGGAGACTGAACCCAGGACCTTCTGCATGCTGAGTCCTGTGCTCTGTCTGCAGAGCCACCTCCCCTGCTGCAAATCCTGCTTTTAAAGGAGCATTAGTTTTAATGCCCTAAACCACTCAAGCTTGCTGCTTTCCCATCCCAACAATTACTTCTCAAGTCTTATCTACTCTGGCCTGGAAAATTACACCCCCATTCTTACTGGCCTCTTGGTCTTTGATTTGATCTCCTCACATTCCTTCTGCAAACTATCCAAGATAACTACATAGGGCTCCTGTTTACAGACTCTTTCGTGAGTTCCCATTGCCTTCAGGAGCAAGGCTGAGGCCCTGCCAACCTCCCAGTCCCAGGTCTGGATGCACTTCTCATGGTGAGCCACCAGCCTGCACCTGGAATAAACTTCTGGTCTACGTGGCAGACACTTGGCTCCAGCATACCAGTTCAAAGTTGAACCCCCACCCCACCCCCACACCTACACATCCTTTGGGGCTACAGTGAGAGAATCCATGCTCTCCTCATCATGGTCTTCCAAATGGAGCCCAAGGCTGGCCAGCTGTGGCAGGGTAGGTGGGCCAAACAGAGATGAATGAATGGGAACTGTGACTACAGAGGGATTTGTGAACCAGAGCCAGTGTCCCCTGACCTACTATGATGCTTCTCTCTCTGATTTTAGTTTCCTTCAATTGTACAACATGGGTTTAGAATTAAAAATCCTTTCTGGGGGTTAAGCCCACACATGAAGCTCAAGGACCAGGTGTAAATATCCTGGTTCGAGCACCTGGCTCCCCACCTGCAGGGGGGGGGGGTCACTTTACAACGTGGTGAAGCAGGTCTGCAGGTGTCTATCTTTCTCTTCCCCTCTCTGTCTTCCCCTCCTCTCTGTCCTATCTAACAACAATGACAGCAACAACAACAATAATAACTACAATAATAATAAAAACAACAAGGGCAACAAAAGGGAAGAAAAAAAATCCTTTCTTGCTCCCTGGGGAATTTGCACAATAGTTAGAGTGCCAGACTTGCAAGCATGAAATGCCAGTTTTGATCACTGGCATTGTATGTGTCAGAGAAGCTCTGGGGCTTTCTCTCTCTCTCTAATAAGTAAACAAATATTTTAAATTATTTATTGAAAATGCTTTTCTATCTCCAATTTCAAATTCACAGACATTTGTTCTCCTCTTCAAAGCAACTCCCACCCCTACTCCCGCAGACCTCCTAAGGTGGGGAGTTACTTGGGATCAGGACAAAAGGGGGAGAGGAAAACAAGTCTGAAATTCCAGAACCCCATTAGGTCACTGGCTACTCCAGGTCTTTTCTGGATATCTCATACCTTCTCACTTTTTTGGAGAAGGGCTTCTTGACTTCTTCGATATTTAGATTCAATGCCACAATAAACTCTCACTATTTTCTGAGTCCTTATACATGTAAATCACACTCTCCACAACCTTTACTAAGGCCCAGGTATGGCTTTGGCTCCACCTGCTGGAAGAAAGGGGTGACATCTTCAGTGTTGTGAAAAAGAAATCCCAGAGACTGCACCAACAAAATTCTGTGGATGGAACACATTTTTACTCTATCCCGACCCCTCCCCCCCCACCCCGCCGCCCTTTCTCTCAACCTCTCTTTCTCCTTCCCTGGGTCTATGAAAACAAAGCATAACATTGGACCAGCGAGGTGGTTTATTGATATGACAAGTGCATGTGGTGTGGTGTGGGGATAAAGAAATTCCAGATGTTACTGACCTTGGTTAGCCACTTAACAAATAAATATTTATAATGGGCCTACTGTGTGTTATGCACCAGTTAAGTTCTGAGGATAGGTTGTCTAGCAAAACAGGCCTTATGTTCTCAGAGGGGCCTAGTGACAAATATGTGGACTTATAAATAAATAAGATAATTTCAGATGGTAGTAAGACCTATGGAAAAGAAAAGGTGATTTTAATAGAGGAAATTGGTATGGATGCTGTTTTAAACTGGGTGTTCAGGGGGGAAAATGTGCTGAGAATGTGACTGAATCATAAAGGAGAAGAATTAGCCAGGCATTTGAAGAGTTTGGAGAAAGCATTGTAGGAGAAGGAGTCAGCAACTGCAAAGTCCCTGAGGCAGGAGTGAGCTTGTTAAATCAAAGGACTAAAAGGAAACAGTGCAGTTTAATGTAGTGAGTGGGAGGGCAGGTGGAATGAAGTGGGTGTGGAGAGAGATATGTAGGAACTACATCATCCAAGGCCTGGTAACCACAGGCGTGTCTGAATTTTATTTTGATGAGAGCCAAAAAGCCATGGAAGAGATTTGAGCTAACAAGTGATTTAATTGTGTGTGTGTGTGTGTGTGTGTGTGTGTGTGTGTGTGTGTGTGTGTGTGTGTGTGTGATTTCACTACTCTGGGCTTACTTTTTCCAAAAGCCTCCTCTAGTGCAATGGGGACCAAGTTCAAACCTGGATCACACATATGATGAAACAAGAGTGTTATCTAGATAAGCTATCTTGCAAGCCCAAAATTTTTTATTTTTTTATTTTTAAATATTACCTAGGAACCAAGAGATAGTGCACATAGTAGAAGTTGCTCTTTACGATGTGAGGATCTTGGGTTTAAGTCACAGCACCACAATACCACGCAGCATGGAAGCTCCATGGATGGTGGGGCAATGCTGTGTCATCTCTCTCTCTCTCTTAATCTCTCTCTACCTCTCTCTGTCCCTCACTCTAAAATAAAAAGAATGAAAACAGAATTAATCTGGGAGGGGAGATGGGCGGCAGCGCAGAGGGTTAAGTGCACATGGCGTGAAGCACAAGGACCAGCGTAAGGATGCATAAGGATCCCGATTCGAGCCCCCAGCTCCCCACCTGCAGGGGGGTCACTTCTCAAGCAGACGGTCTGCAGGTGTCTATCTTTCTCTCCCCCTTTCTGTCTTCCCCTCCTCTCTCCATTTCTCTCTGTCCTAGCCAACAACGACATCAATAACAACAACAATAACAACAACAATGATAAACAAGGTCAACAAAAGGGGAAAAATGGCCTCCAGGAGCAGTGGATTCATAGTGTAGACACTGAGCCCCAGTGATAACCCTGGAGGCAAAAAAAAAAGACTTAATCTGGGAGTAGCAAAATCATGCATGCATGTGTGAGGTCTCAGTCACACACACATACACATTGAAAAGAATTGTTGTCCTGACCAAAACAGACAAAATAAACAAAAATACATCTACAGTGTGATACTAATAATGCTGCCTTCTTCCATTTAGCTGAGGCATGTGCAAGACTCTTGTGCATTACGGTTAAGGGAAGATTACTTTATCCAACAAGTATCAAGCGAGCACCTACTGTGCTCATCAGGCCCTTTTCTCAGTGTGGGGTACAGAATAGAGTCTTGCCTTTATGGTCTAATTTTTTCTTTTCCAAGAAGATTTATTGGGGTAGTCCGGGAGGTGGTCACAATGGATAAAAACATTGAACTCTCAGGCATGAGGTCCCAAGTTCAGTCCCCAGCAGCACATGTACCACAGTGATATTTGGTTATTTCTCTCTGTCCTCCTATCTTTCTCATTAATTAATTAATTAAGTTAACTAATTAATAATAGCTTTATTGGGAGAAATAATGATTTACAAGAGTGTTGTCACACAAGTAGCTTTTGTGTTAAATTCTATGGTTTTATTTGTAAATCTGGAAAAAAACCCAAGATTAATTGACTGAATATAAATGTCATTAATATTACAAGAAAGAGCAAGAAATTGTGAAAGTGGGGCAGGGGTAGATAGCATAATGGCTATGCAAACAGACTGTCATGCCAGAAGCTCCAAAGTCCCAGATTCAATCTGCAGCCCCACTATAAGCCAGAGATGATCTGGTAAAAAAAAAAAAAAAAGTGAAACTGTGTGAGACTGGAGGCCAGGTGATGGCACACCTGGTGGAGCACACACACATTAACATGCATGAGAACCCAGGTTCAAGCCCCCAGTGTCCACCTAAAGAGAGGAAGTTTCATGAGTGGTGGAGCAGTGTTTCAGGTTTCTCTTTTTCTCTCTCCCTCTCCCCTACCCCAACTTCTCTATGTCTCAGAAAAAAAAGAAAGAAAAGGGAGTAAAATGGCTTCCAGGAGTGGTGGAGTGATTGTGTAGCCCCTAGCCCCAGTGATAACCCTGGTGACAAGAAGAAAAAGGAGGAGGAGAAGGAAGAGGTGTAGGGAGAGGAGGAGGAGAGGAAGAAGAAAACAAATACAATCAGAGACGGAACTTCCGGAGGTGGGGCTACAAGCAGCAGCAGATCTGTTTCTCTCCTCTCCTTTCCTCTCCTCTCCTCTCCTCTCCTCTCCTCTCCTCTCCTCTCCTCTCCTCTCCTCTCCTCTCCTCTCCTAGGATCAGCTAGGGAAACCAAAGGAGACCACCTGGGACCAAAACAAGACAGGACTAGAACAATTTCAGGAACCCATCAAATCACCGCTGAGTGCAAACATGTGTGGCTGGTGATCAGCGAGGAGCCTAGGGAGAGATTAAAGGGCTGGTAACAGTCAGGCAGTTTATCAGTTGAGACACCACCTCCAGTCTGTTCCACCAACAAGGGGACAGCTGAAGGGAGGAGAGGAATCTCCTGAGACTCGCCAAGTGCAACTCTGAGTCTCCATTGCTACTGCCCTCAGAATCTGGAGCAGTGGCAGGGAGGCCCTGGGCTGACACCAGGGGACAGAGAACTAACCAGGAAACTCAGGAGAAGACCTATACCTCATTGGCATAGCAGTGGGGCTGTAAGAGTCTCTTTGCATAACCACTGAATTATCCCTGCCACACCCTGCTTTATCTCTTGGTCAAGAGTCAGTGACTAAGCTAAGAAGCCTACTTACAGTTTAAAAGCCCTCAGGCTCCCATAACCTACAGGGAAGAAAAAGCACAAAAGAGGCTTTTAAGCCATTGAACTCCAACTCAGGGATCAAAATACTATTGAAACAACTGTTAATGTCCACAACTGTGAACTCTTTAATTACCTTACTTAGACACAAGTCAGTCCAGGCAAGAGTGATCAGTAATTTGAAAAGTACTGAGAGAGGGACCTCATAACATAATATATAAAATGGTTAAACCAACAAGAAGAAATATTGGAGAAATGAACCAGGACAAGAGTCCAGCTAAAAGTCCCACAAAGGGTGAAGCACAAAATAAAGAGGTCAACATCCAAACACTAGTTAAGAAAATAATCACAGGAGTGAGTAAAGAGTTTGAAAGAATTGTCATCAGAAATACAGAAACAACATGTGGTCCGGGAGGTGGCGCAGTGACAGGGCCTTGAACTCTCAAGCATGAAGTCTGGAGTTCGATCCAAGGCAGCACATGTGCCAGAGTGATGTCTGGTTCTTTCTCTCTCCTCCTATCTTTCTCATACATAAATATAATCTTTAAAAAAAAGAAAGAAAGAAATACAGAAACAACAAATGAGACCCTGGAAGAAAACACTAATTTTCTCAAGGTTATTAGAGAGCTGAAAGCTGAAATAGCTGAGCTAAGAGCACAACTAGCTGAACAAGCTAAAACAGTATCAGAACAGGGTAACAAAATAGATGAACTCCAGAAAACAGTAGAAGGGAAAGAGAATAGAATCAGTGAGGCTGAAGACAGAATTAGCAAGATCAAGGACAAATTAGAGACAACTAAAAAAGAAGAGATCTCAAAAAGAGATACTGAAAACAACAGAGACCTATGGGATGACTTCAAAAGAAACAATATACACATTATTGGCTTATGAGAGGAAGAAAGAGAGGGAGAGGAAGAAAGTATTCTTTAGGCCATAATAGCTGAAAACTTCTCTAGTCTAGACAACATCAAAGACATAAAGATTCAAGAAGCCCAGAAGGTCCCAAACAGAATTAACCCAGACTTACAGACACCAAGACACATCATATTTAGAATGGAAAGGAATAAGGATAAAGAAAGGATCCTGAAGGCTGCAAGAGAAAAGCAAAGAGTCATCTACAAAGGAAAACCTATAAGATTAGCAGCAGACTTCTCCATACAAACACTACAGGCCAGAAGAGAATGGCAAGATATCTATCGAGTACTCAATGAGAAAGGCTTTGAACCAATAGTACTGTATCCTGCTAGACTGTCATTCAGACTAGATGGAGGCATCAAAACCTTCTCAGACAAGAAACAGTTGAAGAAATCAACTATCACCAAGCCTGACCTGAAAGAAGTTCTGAAAGGTCTCCTATAAACAGTCAGACCACCATAAATAGGCCATATGTCAGAACACTCAACTCTACAACAATGGCATTAAAATATCTTCAATCTTTGATATCAATAAATGTCAATGGCCTGAATTCATTTATTAAAAGGTACAGAGTAGGAAGATAGGTCAGAAAACACAACCCAACAATATGCTGTCTACAGGAAATCCACTTAACTCAACAACACAAACACAGACTCAAAGTGAAAGGATGGAAAACTATCATACAGGCCAATGGCCCACAAAAAAAAAAGGGCACAAACAGCTATTCTCATATCTGACATGATAGACTTTAAAAATAAATAAATTAAAAAAGATAGAGATGGACACTATTTAATGCTCAGAGGATCAAACAAGAGGACTTAACAATTATTAACATCTATGCACCCAATGAGAAGCCATCTAAATACATCAAACGTCTACTGAAAGAGCTACAGCAATATATTAACAGTAACACAGTCATAGTAGGGGAATTCAACACCCCTCTCAACTTGACAGATCATCCAGGCAGAAAATCAATAAAGACATAAGGGAGCTAAGTGAAGAGATAGATAAACTAGAACTATTGGACATTTTCAGAGTCATTCATCCAAAGAAACTGGAGTACACATTTTACTCAAGTCCTCATGGGTTATTCTCAAGGACAGACCATATAATAGGCCACAAAGACAGCATCAGCAAAATCAAGACCACTTAAATCATCCCAAGCATCTTCTCAGACCACAGTGGAATTAAACTAACACTTAACAATCAACAAAAGATGAGTAATAGTCCCAAAATGTAGAAGCTCAACAGTACACTCCTTAACAACTACTGGATCAAAGAGGAAATCAAGGAAGAAGTCAAAATGTTTCAAGATTTCAATGAAAATGAAGACACAAGCTATCAAAATATTTGGGACATAGCTAAGGCAGTACTGAGAGGGAAGTCCATAGCCATACAAGCACACATTAGGAAACAAGAAAATGTACAAATAAACAGCCTGATTGCACATCTTAAAGACCTAGAAGAAGAAGAAGAACAAAAGACCCCTAAAGCAACCAGAAGGACAGAAATCACTAAAGTTAGGGCAGAAATAAATAACATTGAAAATAAGAAAACCATACAAAAGATCAATGAAAGTAAATGTTGTTTCTTCAAAACAGTGAACAAAATCGACAAACCTTTAGCCAGACTCACAAAACAAAAAAGGGAGAAGACCCAAATAAATCAGATTGTAAATGAAAAAGGAGATATCACAACAGACATGGCAGAAATTCAACATATCATGCGAGGCTTCTATGAACAACTATATGCCACCATGCTAGAGAACCTGGAAGAAATGGACGATTTCCTAGATACCTATGAATTTCCAAAACTAAGTAAAGAGGAAGTAGATGACATGAACAGGCCCATCACAGCTAATGAAATTGAAACAATTAACAAAAATCTTCTCAATAATAAAAGTCCTGGACCAGATGATTTTACAAATGAATTCTACAAAACCTTCAAAGAAGAACTAATACCTCTACTTTTTAAGAATCTTCCAGAAGATTAAAGACACTGGAATACCCCCTGCCAGCTTCTATGAAGCCAACATCACTTTGATACCAAAATCAGACAGGGACACAACCAAAAAAGAAAACTACAGACAAATATCTCTGATGAACATAGATGCGAAAATATTGAACAAAATTCTAGCCAACCGGATACAGCAGTATATCAAAAAGATTGTTCATCATGACCAAGTGGGGTTTATCCCAGGCATACAAGGTTGGTTTAATAAATGTAAATCAATCAATGTGATCTACCACATCAACAAAAACAAGACCAAAACCCACATGGTCATATTAGTAGATGCAGAGAAAGCCTTTGACAAAATACAACATCCCTTTATGATCAAAACACTTTAAAAATGGGAATAGATGGAAAATTCCTCAAGATAGTGGAATTTATACATAGCAAACCTACAGCCAACATCATACTCAATGGTGAAAAACTGGAAGCATTTCCACTCAGATCAGGTACTAGACAGGGCTGCCCACTATCACCATTACTATTCAACATAGTGTTGGAAGTTCTTGCCATAGCAATCGGGCAGCAGTAAGGAATTAAAGGCATAAAGACTGGAAGAGAAGAAGTCAAACTCTCCCTATTTGCAGATGACATGATAGTATACATAGAAAAACCTAAGGAATCCAGCAAGAAGCTTTTGGAAATCATCAGGCAATACAGTAAGGTGTCAGGCTACAAAATTAACATTCAAAAGTCAGTGGCATTCCTCTATGCAAACACTAAGTTAGAAGAAATTGAAATCCAGAAATCAATTCCTTTTATTATAGCAACTAAAACAATAAAATATCTAGGAGTAAACCTAACCAAAGAAGGGAAAGACTTATATACTGAAAATTATGAGTCACTACTCAAGGAAATTGAAAAAGACACAAAGAAGTAGAAAGATATTCCATGTTCATGGGTTGGAAGAATTAACATCATCAAAATGAATATACTTCCCAGAGCCATCTACAAATTTAATGCTATCCCCATCAACATCCCAACCACATTTTTTAGGAGAATAGAACAAATGCTACAAATGTTTATCTGGAACCAGAAAAGACCTAGAGTTGCCAAAACAATCTTGAGAAGAAAGAACAGAACTGGAGTCATCACACTCCCAGATCTTCAATTGTATTATAGGGCCATTGCCATCAAAACTGCTTGGTACTAGAACATGAATAGACATACTGACTCACCAGTGGAATAGAACTGAGAGCCCAGAAGTAAGCCCCCACACCTATGGACATCTAATCTTTGACAAAGGGGCCCAGACTATTCAATGGGGAAAGCAGAGTCTCTTCCACAAATGGTGTTGGAAAAAATGGGTTGAAACATGCAGAAGAATGAAACTGAACCAGTACATTTCACCAAATACAAAAGTAAATTCCAAGTGGATCAAGGACTTGGATGTTAGACCACAAACCATCAGATACTTAGAGGAAAATATTGGCAGAACTCTTTTCCACATAAAGTTTAAAGACATCTTCAATGAAACAAATCTAATTACAAAGAAGACTAAGGCAAGCATAAACCTATGGGACTACATCAAATTAAAAAGCTTCTGCATTGTAAAAAATGGTGACTTCACCGTTTTCAGCCGATCTTGGATGGACCTTGAAAAATTCATGTTAAGTGAAATAAGTCAGAAACAGAAGGATGAATATGGGATGATCTCACTCTCAGGCAGAAGTTGAAAAACAAGATCAGAAAAAAAACAACACAAGTAGAACCTGAAATGGAATTGGCGTATCACACCAAAGTAAAAGACTCTGGGATGGGGGTGGGTAGGTGGGGAGAATACAGGTCCAAGAAGGATGACAGAGGACCTAGTGGGGGTTGTATTGTTATATGGGAAACTGGGGAATGTTATGCATGTACAAACTATTGTATTTACTGTTGAATGTAAAATATTAATTCCCCAATAAAGAAATAAAAAAACATTTAAAATTTTTTTTAAAAAAGCTTATGCACAGCTAAAGAAACTACTACTCAAACCAAGAGACCCCTCACAGAATGGGAGAAGATCTTTACATGCCATACATCAGACAAGAGGCTAATAACCAGAGTACATAGAGAACTCGCAAATCTCAACAACAAGACAACAAATAACCCCATCCAAAAATGGGGGGAGGACTTGGACAGAATATTCACCACAGAAGAGATCCAAAAGTCCGAGGAACACATGAAAAAATGCTCCAAGTCTCTGATTGTCAGAGAAATGCAAATCAAGACAACAATGAGATATCACTTCACTCCTGTGAGAATGTCACACATCAGAAAAGGTAACAGCAGCAAATGCTGGAGAGTTTGAAAACTGTTCATCATCCTGGCAGTCAGCTCCGACACCCAGCTCCACACAGCCATATACTTCTTCCTCTCTAACCTGTCCTTGGTGGACATTGGGTTCACCTCCACCACTGTCCCCAAGATGTTGCAGAACATCCAGACCCAGAGCAAAGTCATAACCTACACAGGATGCATCACCCAGAAGTAGTTTTTCATCCTCTTTGGAGAGCTGGACATCTGCTTCCTGGCTGTGATGGTCTATGACCGCTTTGTGGCCATCTGCTGCCCCCTGCACTACCAGGTGATCATGTACCCCCAGCTCTGTGTACTCTTGGTTCTGCTATCATGGCTCGTCAGCGGCCTGCATTCCCTATTAGAGAGCTTACTATTGCTGCGACTATCTTTCTGTAGGGTCTTGGAAATCCCCCACTTTTTCTGTGAGCTTAATCAGATGGTCCAGCTAGCCTGTTTGGACACATTTCTCAATAACATGGTGATGTATTTTGGGACAGGGTTGCTTGGGGGGTGGCCCCCTGGCTGCGATCCTCTACTCTTACTCTAAGATTGTCTCCTCCATACATAAAATCTCGTCAGCTCAGGCAAGTATAAGCATTTTCCATCTGTGCATCTCACCTCTCTGTGGTCTCGTTTTACTGTACAGTGCTAGGCGTGTATCTTAGCTCTGCTGTGACTCACAGCTCACACTCCAGTGTGGTTGCCTCAGTGCTGTACACTGTGGTCACCCCCATGCTGAACCCCTTCATCTACAGCCTCAGGAACAAAGACATCAAGAGGGCTCTGAAAAGGGTCCTGGGAATGACAGCTCTAAAAGGGTCACTTGCCTGGAAACTGAAGAAGCGCCTATGATAGCAGATTCACAGTCCAGGAGCCAGAAGTTACTATTATTTGATCAGTGTGTGGAAGCAGTGCTTTCCTCTAATAATCGCTTCTTGGAATTTCCATTTTCTATACAATAAATAGCTTACTCTGTAAAGAAAAACAAAAAGATATTTTGAGGGAGGCCAAGCAGTGGTACACTCAGTCAAGCACAGGTAGTATCACCATGAGTAAGGATCCTGGTTTGAACCCCTGCTCCCCACTTTCAGGGAGGATGCTTCATGAGTTATGATACAAGTCCTCAGGTGGCTATCTTTCTCTCTCCCTCTCTATCTGCCCTTTCCTCTCAGTTTCTCCCTGTTCTGTCAAAATAATAATAATAAAATAGAAAGAAAAAATAGAGAAAATGGCTACCAGGAGCTGTGAATTTGCAGTGCCAGCACTGAGCCCTAATGATAAACTTGGTGGCAAAAAAAAAAAAAGTGAAAAAATATTTTGAGAAAAAGGTAGATTGCAGTATCAATCACCTCCACACCCTCTCCCTAAACCCTCAGTGACTAGAGAGCCCCACATGGTTGACCATTTAAAGTTTTTGACAGTTTGTGGCTGGTCACTTCACACTCATGGGGCACCCTGTGACTTGCATAGCTAAAGGCAGGGGAGACTGTGAGCTCATAGGATATGCAGATGTTCTTAAGAAATGAAGTTCTGGGACCAGGTGGTAGCACATATTACAGTGCATGAGGACCCAGGTTCAAACCCCTGGTCCCCACATGCAGGGGAAATTTTTATGGGTGATAAAGCTGGGCTGCAGGTGTCTCTCTGTCTCTCTCCCTCCTCCCCTCTCAATTTCTCTCTGTCTCTAGCCAATAATAAATAAATAAATAAATAAATATTTTTTAAAAAAGAAATGAATTTCTTATATTCTCAGGTCCACCAGCCGGCCAAAGAGTCATAACTGTTAACTAATGCCATAGCATTTCATGCCTGAGACTGAGGTCTCAGGTCCAATTTCTAGCACCTCCACAAGTCAAAGCTAAACAATGGTCTGATTTCTCTCACTTTCTCATTATAATAAATGAATGAAAGAATAAGTCTTCCTCTGTCATCACTGGGACTTCACTGATCTGGACTGACTTTTTCAGAGAAAGAAGGAAAGAACAGGGGAAAAGAAAAAAGATACCGCAACATCACAGTTTCCTCCAGTCTTGTGGTGCTCACATGACAAAGCAAGCACACTATCCAGGTGAGCTATCTTGCTGTCCCAATAAGTAAATCAATCTTTAAAAAAGAAAAAAAAAAAACATGGGGGACTGAGCAGAGGTGTGGCAGGTTAAACACACACATTAATCATGAGCAAGGATTTGCATTTGAACCCCCTACTCCCCACCTGTAGGGAGAATGCTTCATGAGCAGTGAAACAGGTCTGCAGGTGTCTATCTTTATCTCTCCCTTCTTATCTCCCCTACTCTTCTCAGTTTCTCGCTGTCTTGTCCAAGAAAACAGAAAAGAAAAAAAATGGAAAAAATGGCTTCTTGGAGTGGTGGATTTGTAATGCCAGCACCAAGTCCCAGCAATAACCTTGATGGCAAAGAAAAGAGAGAGAGAAAGAAGGGAGGGAGGGAGGGAAGAAAGAAGGAAGAAAATAAAGGGAAAAAAAAGAAAAGAAAAAAATGTAACTGGGGACTATGGTGTTATCATGTGTCCTTGAAATTCTTTTTTTTTAATATATTTATTTATTTATTTTCCCTTTTGTTCCCCTTGTTGTAATTATTATTGTTGTTGTTATCTGAAATTCTTTCTTAAGTGGCCCCATGAATGATGCTGTTTCTGCCATTAAGTGCCTTCTTCCTTTGCAATGTGGTTGTCCCCAAAATTCTGACATGAGGTTGGAGGAAGAATCATTCAGCTACCATCAAGTTCAGGCTAGCTGAGTGTTTATTGAAAGAGTAGGAACACAAAGGAAAGTATGTGCATAGATAGGCACAAGTAGATTCTCAAGGATGAGAAGCAGATGAAAAGATATTTGCAGAGACACTCGCAGGCCCCCAAAGGCTGAATGGTGTCGAAGAGTCTTTTTCTTTTTTTATACAGCAGAAAGACTGGGTCATTAAAGTGATCTATGACAGCTTGGGCAGCAATTTGTAATTATTTTTTCTGACCCTTTGCCATTTGTTCTGGGTCACAGTGTTCTAAGTCACAGTGTTTCTCGGAGACAGACATTGCTTGCACATATCCACATTTCAGTTGATTGGTCAGTCATCTGGACATTTTTTTTCAGTTGTTTGTAGTAACCCTTCATTACAATCCAGAGTTTTGCCCTGTCATCTCTAGCAAAAAAGAAAAAAGGAAGGAAGAGAAGAGCAGGGGAGACATGGGGCCAGGTGGTGGCACACTTGGTTGAGTGCACATATTACAATGTGCAAGGACTCAGGTTCAAGCCCCTGGTCCCCACCTGCAGGGGGGAAAGCTTTGCAGGGAGTGAAGCAGTGCTGCAGGTGTCCCTCTCTACCTTCCCCTTCTCTCTTGATTTCTGGCTGTCTCTATCCAATAAACAAATAAAGATAATTAAAATTTAAAAAAAAAGGGAAAGAGAGACACCTTTAATGGTTATGCAAAAGGACTTTCATGCCTCAGGCACCAAAGGTCCCAGGTTCAGTTCTCGGTAACACCATAAACCAGGACTGAGCTCTGAAGACAAAAGCAAAGGAAAGGGAAGGGAAGAAAAGAAAAGAAAAGAAAAGAAAAGAAAAGAAAAGAAAAGAAAAGGGAAGGAAAGAAAAGAAAAGAAAAGAAAAGGGAAAGGAAGAAAAGAAAAGAAGAGAAAAGAAAAGAAAAAAGGAAATGGGAGGGGAGGGGAAGGGAGGGGAGGGAAGGGAAGGGA
The DNA here is from genome assembly GCF_950295315.1 of Erinaceus europaeus. Taxonomy (NCBI): domain Eukaryota; kingdom Metazoa; phylum Chordata; class Mammalia; order Eulipotyphla; family Erinaceidae; genus Erinaceus; species Erinaceus europaeus. Next base: position 66,806,571 of record NC_080174.1, on the reverse strand, counting down.
AGGGAAGGGAAGGGAAGGGAAGGGAAGGGAAGGGAAGGGAAGGGAAGGGAAGGGAAGGGAAGGGAAGGGAAGGGAAGGGAAGGGAAGGGAAGGGAAGGGAAGGGTTGGGTTAAGCAGGTTAAGCACAGGTGGCACACAAAGTGCAAGGACTGGCACAAGGATCCTGGTTCCAGCCCCTGGCTCCCCACCTGCAGGGGAGTCGCTTCACAGGCCGTGAAGCAGGTCTGCAGGTGTCTGTCTTTCTCTCTTCCTCTCTGTCTTTCCCTCCTCTCTCCTTTTCTCTCTGTCCTACCCAACAACAACAACATCAATAAGAACAACAATAAAAAAAAAGGGGGGTTGGGCGACGGTGCAGTGGGCTAAGCTCATGTGGCGCAAGGTGCAGGGACCTGCGTAAGGATCCTGGTTTGGCTCCCCACCTGCGGGGGAGTCGCTTCACAGGTTGTGAAGCAGGTCTGCAGGTGTCTCTCTTTCTCTCCCCCTCTCTGTCTTCCCCTCTTCTCTCCATTTCTCTTTGTCCTATCCAACAATGAACAACATCAACAATGGCAATAATAATAACCACAACGAGGCTACAACAACAAGGGCAACAAAAGGGGGAAAAAATGGTCTCCAGGAGCGGTGGATTCATGGTGCAGGCACCGAGGCCAGCAATAACCCTGGAGGAAAAATAAATAAATAAAAATAAAAATAAATAAAAAATAAAAAATTAAAAAACAAGGGCAACAAAAGGTAATAAATACAAAAAAAATTAAAAGAAGAAAAGACACATACACAAAGCAAAAAAAAAAAAAAAAAGTGCTTTGGCCCAGGAAGTTATGCAGTGAATAAAATGTTGAACTCTTAAGCATGAGGTCCTGACTTCAATCTCTAACATGACCTATACCAGAGTGGTCTCTCTCTCTCTCCCTCCCTCCTTCTCTCTCTCTCTCATTCTCTTCCTCCTTTCTTTCTCTAAAATATTTTTAAAGTATCAAGATTCTTTTAAAAAACATAAATAACAAAAGAAAAATATATTTAACTAAAATAAAAAAGAAAAAATAAATAAATGAAAAGGTATGTCCTCCAGGCATTGTATGGTCTTGACTAAGAGGAATGTTGCACATGAATTAGGAAATGTGCTTAGTTAATGAAAAGTAAAAAGTGTAATCTTTTTCATAGCTCCAAGATGACTACTTTTTTACATGGAGACAGAGGCAAAGAGAGAGAGTGAAAGAAATCACAGCACATACAAGGGCAACAAGAGGGAATAAAAAAAATAAAGAAAAATAAAGAAAAGAAAAGAAAAAAGAAATCACAACAGAGAAGCCTCCTCCAGTGCTGTGGTGGCTGGGCTCAAACTTGGGCTACTATTTTGCCAGCCCAGACACAGTCTTCAGTCAGAATATGGGCCTGACTCAAAATGAGAAAATACCCTTCTCATCGCATACATAGTTTTCCATGGAGCATACCTAGGAGGGGCGTAACAATCAAGCACATTCTGAGGAAACAGGGTTGATCTGTAAGGGTGGAAATGAACTTTATCAATTGTTGTGTTGTGTGATAAATAAATTGATTATTTGCATTTTAAAAAATAGTCCAGGAACAAAAACTGACTTCTGAGAGTCGCAGAGCAATGCACTTCAGGCACTCATAGTTAAGAGCACCTGAATCCAGTTAATTGCAAGGCAACTGGAATGCTGGATAGATATACGGTGATTTGTACCTTAGACTTTCATGCCTGAGGTCCTTATATTTCAGGCTCAGTCCCTTGTATTACCATGAGCCAGAGATCACCAGGGCTCTGTTCTCTCTGATTAAAATAAACAAATCTTTTTTCCTTCACTTTAGTGTTTTTTTTTTTAAGTAATGATTTAATAGTGGTTTACAAGATTATAAGATTACAGGGTATAGTTCTACACGCCAAAGTTCTGTGTCCCCATAAAATAACCAAATCTTTAAAAACAAATGAACAAAATGTAGCTTTGTAAAGGACCCAAATTCAAGCAAAACAATCATTAGTGACAGGATCTTCACTCAGGAATGTCGCCCTAGGGGCTAAGTATGGCGCAGTGGTTGAATCACACATGACCATGCTCAGGGACCTGGGCTCAAGCCCCCAGTCCCCACCTGCAGGGGAAACTTCACGAGTGGTGGAGCAGAGCTGCAGGTGTCTCTCCTTCTCTCTCTCTCTCCACTTCTCTCTGTCAGGAAAAAATAAATAAGTAAGTAAAAAAAAAAAAAAAAAAAAAGAATATCACCCTGATGGATGCTGGAATTCTATGAATAATAGGAATGAAAATCTGAAGGACTTAGACGACAGTTTATTCTGTAGTTATTGGGGCTTTTTCAGATATGTATGTCTCTCACAGCACCAAAGTTTCTTCCGCCAGAGCCCACTCCAGGGCTACAGTATTACCATATGGTATTCCAGTGGCTTCAACCTGGACTGCATACAGGGCAAAGTGGACACCCTCCCAGGTGAGCAATTATAGTTCACTAGTCCCTGTTTTGCTTCTCGTTAACAGCACATGGGCCTCACACATTCATGATTCATGCATTATTGCATGTCCACTTTACTTTCTTCATTCTTTTTTAATTTCAGACAAAGACAGATAGAGAGAGAGAGAAGAGGGCAGACCATAGCACTGCTCCACCATTTGTGCAGCTTCCCCTGGTGCCATCCATTGTACTTCCTATATGATGTCAGGGTTAGAGTGTGGGCCCTTGAGCAGGTGTTTGTTTGTTTGTTTGTTTTTGTTTTTTTTTTTTCCTCCAGGGGCTTGATGCCAGCACTATTAATCCTCTGCTTCTGGTGACCATTTTTTCCATTTTATTGGATAGGACAGAGAGAAATTGAGAGAGGAGAAGAGGGAATGGGAAATAGAGAAGGGGAGAGAAAGATAGACATCTGCAGAACTGCTTCACCACTTGTGAAGTGACCCCCTGCCAGTGGTGAGCCAGGGGCTTGACCCAGGATCTTTGCTCAAGTCCTTGTACTTCACACTGTGTGCACTTAACCCAATGTGCCACCTCCCAGCCCCGAGCAGGTCTTTTGCACTTTATCGGGTAAACTATATCCTGGCCCCTTGGTGATATTAAATAAAAATATCTATTAATTGATTTATTCAGGAAACAAGATGAAGGAGAGGGACAGTTAACTATAGCATCACTCTGGCTTATGCAATGTCATGAATCAAATTCAGGACTTCATGCTTGCAAGTCTAGACTTCTACCTGCTGTGTCACCTCCAGGGCCCCCCAGGTAGCAATTTTTTTTTAAATAGATGTTTCCGGTGGTTTCCTTTATTCCTTCTTAGTGATTTCCTATATCCATAGCAATGATACAGTCCTTCTCCCTCCATTCTCCTATCACTATCTAGCTTGCCTGCCTTACCCTGTCAGCACACTGTCTTCTAGCTACTAACCTCATCTCCCTAATCCACTGTATAGTAAGACATCTCAAAAGGTCGTATCTGTTCCACTGTCTCTAGTCACACTTTCACTTGGCTCTTCTACAGCTCACTTAAGCTAGTTACAGGGAGTACTATTTAAAAAATCTAGGGCGTCGGGTGGTTGCACAGTGGGTTAGGCGCACATGGTGCAAAGCGCAAGGACCTGCGGAAGAATCCCGGTTCGAGCCCCCGGCTCCCCACCTGCATGGGAGTCGCTTCACAAGCTGTGAAGCAGATCTGCAGATATTTGTCTTTCTCTCCTCCTCTCTGTCTTCCCCTCCTCTCTCCATTTCTCTCTGTTCTATCCCACAACAATGACATCAACAATAATAACTACAACAATAAAACAACAAGGGCAACAAAAGGGAATAAATAAAATAAATATTTTTAAAAATCTGCTGAGAGAGGAGAACCTAGAGGGGATTAGAAAACTGTGGAAAACTGAAAAATGTCACATATATACAAACTACTATATTTGGGGTTAAGCGCACATAGTGCTGTGTACAGGACCAGGGTTCTAACCCCCAACCTCCACCTGCAGCGGGGTATGTCATGAGCAGTGAGGCAGGTCTGCAGGTGTCTATCTTTCTCTCCCTCTCTCTATCTCCCCTCCTCTCTCAATTTCTCTCTGTCCTATCAGATAAAAAGGGGGGAGAGGAAGGCCACCAGAAGCAGTGGATTTATAGTGTCGACACCGAGCCCCAGTGACTAAAGACAAAAAAAAATAAGTACTGTATTTTACTGTCAACTATAAACCATTAATCATTCCAATAAAGAAAAAAAAAAACCAGAGAAAATTAGTGAGGTGTGTTTGCCTATGGCCAGTTTTGAGGGTCCGTGAAAGGATTTACAACAGATAAGAAGCAGAGGAAATTTTTATTGGGAAACTCCCCAACAACAGACTAGGGCAGGAAGCAGAGAGTGGTGAATAGGAAAAAAAAACTGACCAGCAAAGTACAGCAGACAAAAGGCAAAGAAACCAAGGGTAAAGAGGCAGAGAAGGCCAGGTGGTGGTGACCCTGATTAAGCACTCACATTACAGTGTACAAGGACCCTAGTCCCCACCTGCAAGGGGAAAGCTTCACGAGTGGTGAAGCAGGGCTGCAGGTGTCTCTCTGTCTCTCTCCCTCTCTACCTACCCCTCCTCTCTCAATTTCTCTCTGTCTCTATCCAACAATAAATAAATAAAAATATTTTTTAAAAAAGAGGCACCTGGAACTCAGAGCTTATATAGGAAAAAAGTTGTTAAAGATTTATTTATTAAAGAGAGCGGTCAAGAGCATCACTCTGGCATTTGATGCCAGAGGTCATGTTGAGAATCTAATGCTTGAGAATCCAACACTATTCACTGTTCCACCTCTTGGATGTTATACAGAAAATTTTATATCTGGTTTACAATGGTATTTTCCTTCCTTTATCTATATTTGTCTATATATCTAAATATATATCTATATTTCTGAATGATTTTACAAGTCATCTGTCCCATCATAATGATGTTTGACCTTGGTGTTCTGCTTGGTTAGACATACATTATAAAGGCAGACCATAAGAATACAAGACAGAAAAGTAGGACAGACCAAAAAATATATAGTGTTGTGAAAACCAAGGCATGGAAATGTGAAAACAGAGGGCCTGGGCAGTGGCACACCCAGTTGAGTGCACACATTATAGTGTTCATGAACATGGGTTCAAGCCTCTGGTCCCCTCCTGCAAGGGGGAGCTTCATAAGGGATGAAACAATGCTGCAGTTGTCTCTCTCTCCCTCTCAGTCTCCCCTTTGCTTCTCAATTTCTCTGTCTCTATCCAAAATATATAACAAAAAAAATAAAAAAGAAGAAAAAGTATAAGAATAGGACCTCATGTTTGAGAGCCTAACACTTTATTCACTGTATTTCTGGGCCCTTCTCTTTCTCTAATAATAATTAAAAAAAAAAACAAAAAAAACAGGAACCACCACCAATGATGTCAGCTACCACAGGCACCCTAGTGAGTCATTCACAGGAAGATGCCTGGAAACTGCAAGCCAAAAACCCACCAGTGGTCTGCAGAAGTCCCCGGTCTCTTCACTACCGATAAAACAGTAATGGACTCTACCAACCACCTTCCAATCTCAGGTGAGTAGCATTAATGTGTAGAATGCAACCTAGCGCCCTTCTGTCAAGGGACTCTGGGAAATAGAGTTTAGAGACTTCCAGTCTCCAAAAGACTGTACTGCTCCACTCCAGATACAAAGTAACTCATGTAAGTGAGATAATGCTGAGATGCCAGTAAACTGCAGCATACTTCCTAGCCTAGTCAATGGAATGCATGCTCTCGTCTATCCCAACTTCAATTTTTTATGTAGTCCCTGGGCCTCGGGCATGTGTGATCTCACAGCTCCCAGGTCAACTTTTTCTTTCTTTTCTTTTCAATTTTTTTTCGTACACAGATTGAGAAAGAGAAATAGACAGAAAGGGAGAGAAATTGGATGGGAGTAGATAGCATAAGGGTTATGCAAAGAGACTCTCATGCCTGAGGCTCCAAAGTCCCAGGTTCAATTCCCCACACCACCATAAACCAGAGCTAAGCAATGCTCTGGTAAAAATAATATAATAATAATAATAATAATAATAATAATAATAATAATAATAATAGGAGTGAAGCCACAGAATTGTTTCATGACCCATGGAGCTTCCCCTGATACAGTGATGCTCCTATTTGGTGCCTAGGCTTAAACTCAGGATCACTCACATGTTAAGGTAGGTGCTGTATCTGGTAAACTTCTCTCTGTGTGCCCCTTCCCCATATTTAGCTTTCAAACAGCATTAATGTTGCCCTTCATGTGATATGACTATCTCTCATATGAATAAAGATGTTGTTATAAGTTGAACTGAGAATGTAGAGGGAGACCGGCAACATTTGGATAGTGTGCTGCTTTGCCATGCACGTGACCCAGGTTCAAGTCTGGTCCCCACTGCATTGAAGGAAACTTTCCCTCTCTGTTTCTATCTTTGAAAAAAAAAAAAAAAGGAGAAGGAAGAGGTGGTGGTGGAGGAGGTGGTAGAGGAGGAGGAGAATGGGGGACAAGGACTCACTCACCTGGGAAAGTACAAGTGCCTGCTTTGCCGTGTGCATGAACCAAGTTTGAGCCCTGCCCCCACTACACTAGGAAACGATTCAGTGCTGTGGTGTCATTTTTTCTCTCTCTCTCTCTTTCTGCCTGAAAAGATCCTGCTAGAATGGTAAAGCCCCAGTGGAGACAAAAACAACAAAAAGAATACACAAAATTGCAGGCCAAAGAGATAGCGCAGGGGGTAGAGCACTACCAAGAGTTCCTGAGTCTGACCCCAGTGGTTCTCTCTTTCTCCTCCCCCCAGAACCAATTAATAAATACATCTTTAAAAGAATACATCTTTGTTAAAAGGAAAACACACACACACACATACTCTCTCTCTCTCTCCCTCTCTCTCTCTCTCTCTCTACCAGAAAGGAGAGCCAGCAAGACAGCTCACCTGTATAGTATGCTTACTTTGTCATGCTTATGACCCAGGTTTCAACCCATTCCCCACCATACTGAAGGAAGCTTCAGTGTGATGGGATCTTTCGCTCTGTCTCTTTGTGTCTGTCTTCATCTTTCTATCTGAAAAAGTCAATCTGGAGACTTGAAATTTTAATGACAAGAAAAGAAAAAGAAGAAGAAGAAGGAAGACAGGAAAAAAAGAAGGATGGGTTGGGGACCAGCGGTGGCACACCTGGAAGAATGCACATGCCAGCCACATGCAAGGACATGTGTTCAAGCTCCTGGTCCCCAGTTGTAGGGTTAGAAACTTCATGAGTAGTGAAACAGTCTGCTGGTATCTCTCTTTCTTTCTTTCATTTTGTAAACTTTTTTTCATATATATATATATATATTTATTTATTTTCCCTTGTTTTTTTATTGTTGTAATTATTATTGTTGTTGTTATTGATGTCATCATTGTTAGAACAGAGAGAAATGGAGAGAGGAAGGGAAGAAAGAGAGGGGGAGAGAAAGATAGACACCTGCAGACCTGCTTCACCGCCTGTGAAGCGACTCCCCTGCAGGTAGGGAGCCGGGGGGCTAGAACCAGGATCTTTATGGTGGTCCTTGCCTTTGGTGCCACATGCACTTAACCTACATGCACTTAACCCGCTTCATTGATATACATTTACTTATTTACCAGAGACAGACTCAGAGGGAGTGAATCAGATATAGGCAGTTCAATAGGGATGGAACTCAAAACCCCCTGCTTATAAGTCTGTTGCTTATAGCCACTGCAAACCTCCCAGGCTTCCTCCCAGGGAAAACGGTATTTTAAAAAGCATTGCTAACAAGGAAGGCTCAGCTGAGGAGTGTCTCTGCTTTGTACAGTGCACAGCCTGGGCTGGAATCTGGCCCCCACTGCACTGGGAGGAAGATTTAGTGCTTAGGCCTCTCTCTTTCTCTCTTTCTTCCTTTCTATATGAAAAAGTGGACCCAGAGTGGTGAAGCCCCAGTAATTTGGGCAGGGCTTCACCTTGACCTTTTTTTTTTTTTTTTAAGATTTTATTTATTTATTCATGAGAAATGATAGGAGAGAAAGAACCAGACATCACTCTAGTACATGTGCTGTGGGGGATTGGAATTCAGGACCTCATGTGTTAGAATCCAAAGCCTCATCCACTGCATCACCTCTCGGACCACTTCACCCAGATCTTCATTAGGTGGTGCATTAGATTCCGAGTTTTGGAAATGAGAAGGGAAGATGTCACAAACAGAGCAGACAACAAACAAACAAAAGCTATAAAACAGACTTCATGAAAATACAAGTTAACATAGTTCCTGGCCCCACTGAGTCTTCATCATGTCTGCTGAGTAGAGAGAATCATCAGCAATGATCTCGCTTCCCCCAACCACAGGGAGTCCTATTTCCACTCCTGTTAGACTGGTCACTGGAGCCCAGCCCAAACAAGCTCCCAGACCTGGGTCTCTTGAGGGGTCCCTTTAGCTCCTCACTGATGATGTCACTGCCATGCCTGAGCTGATCAAAACAATGGGAAAGGCCCAAACATGCCTTGCCTTGCACTCTCCCAGGCCTGCCTTGAACACAGCGAAGTCATACACTACAGGCTGTGTGTGTTCCACCACTCGCACCAAGGATGCTGAGAGGTCACTGCTCCTTGCCCTTTTCTGTTATGCTTAGCCAACACTGACCAGAAAAGCAAGTGCTGTGACTGTGACTGACCTGCAGTACATCACGAAAGACATGCATTTTGTTCTTATTTCTACATAATTGTAGAAATTATGGGCCACAGAAATGGTAAGTCACATGACCTTCCAGGTGAGCTATCTTGCTGACCTGCCTTCCTCTAACATAAATTCTCTGTCCCCCTGAATCTGTGTATGTTTAGCCCACAAAACAATAACTGAAAGTATTTGTTTCTGCCCCCCTGCAAAATCAACCTTTATCTCAGTCTTTAATTTCCCCCTACGTGTGTTTGATTGTTATCACACACACACACACACACACTCCATAAAAAAAATGAATATAAAGGAAGGAAGGGAGGGAGGAAGGGAGGAAGGAAGGAAGGAGTCAAAAAAGGACACAACAGCACTGAAGTGTTCTTCAATGTTGTGGAAACTAGACTCAAACCTGGGTCGGGGAGTAACAAAGCAAGTGCCTTATCCAAGTGAACTATCTTGTTCCTCATTTTGTGTGTGTGTGTGGGGGGGTAGTAGTTCCCTTTGTCCCTTGTAGTTCCTGATTTCCTAAACATTGGCAAACATTTTTTTTTTTTAGTGACAGTATTCTTTGCAAAATACATCTCTAGAGCCAGGTGGTGGTGGTGGAGCACTTGGTTGAATGTACATGTTATAATGTACAAGGGCCTGGGTTCAAGCCCCACCCCCTACCTATAAGGGGAAAACTTGGCAAGCAGTGAAGCAGTGCTGCAGGTGTCTCTCTTTCTCCCTCTCTAGTTCCTCCTTCCCTCTTGATCTCTCTGTCTCTATCCAATAAATAAAACAATAAAAAACAAAAATACATCTCAAAATCTTCTATCATCACTATTAAGTCTGTTAGTGAGCATTACAAATTCCATCTTGTTCTCCACATATCAGAATTCCAGGAACTGGAGGCTGAGGTTGAGAACAGTGACAAATTTATTGTGGTTTAGACTGATCGTGAGGTTAAGCAGATCAGAACACACCTGGAGCTCTTACATAAAATACTGCAACTTCATCTCAGTCTCTCAAGTCTAATAGAAGCCTAACTGAAGGCTTTCTGGGGGCTTCCTGAGAAAAACCAGGGTCTGCATCTGCAACCTCTCTCTGACCCCAACCTCCCTGTTCCTTACTCTAAACAACCCTGATTGCTGCTTGAGATGTTGAGCCCCCCCTTCCCTCTCTCCCTCTCCCTTCCCCCCTCCCCCTCCATCCCCCCTCTCTCTCTCTCCGACATGACTGCCATCTTCTTGGACTATACTGGCACCAGAGAAGGAGACAAGCTAGAGCACCACTCTGGTACCTATGGTGCTAGGATTCATTTGGGGCACCTCAAACAAACTCCTCTTGAGCTATTTCCCCAGCCATTTTTATTGTCCAGTTTTTATTATCAATTTATGTTGTCATGACTGAGGATTTGTCAGATAGAAAGTAAGAGACAGGGAGTTAGGCAGTAGCACAGCGGGTTAAGCGCACATGGCGTAAAGCGCAAGGAGCAGTGTAAGGATCCTGGTTTGAGCCCCCAGCTCCCCACCTGCAGGGGAGTCGCTTCACAGATGGTGAAGCAGGTCTGTAGGTGTCTATCTTTCTCTCCCCATCTCTGCCTTCTCCTCCTTTCTCTATTTCTCTCTGTCCTATCCAACAATGACGACATCAATAACAACAACAATAATAACTACAACAATAGAACAACTAGGGCAACAAAAGGAATATATATAGAAACTAAGAGACGGGAAGAGGGGGAAAGATACTACACCACCCAAGCTTCCTCCAGTTTGATTGGGGCCAGGCTTGACAAACCTTCTTTAGGTAACAAGTCTTTCTTTTCCTCATTGTACAGGCATGGTGCCCAGTTGGAAGATCAAGCTGAAATAGCCCGATTCTTTAACCAAGAGCTGAGGCAGGAAAGTGTTACTCTACCACCTCTCTTTATTTTGTTTTCCTAAGGATCTATTTATTTTTGAGAGAGAGAGAGAGAGAGAGAGAGAGAGAGAGAACCAGAGCAGCACTCTGGCACGTGCGATGCTGGGGCTTGAACTTGGGACCTCATATTTGAGAGTCCTTTTAATTTACTTATTGTTTTTTAATTTATTTCCCCTTTTGTTGCCCTTGGTGTTTTGTTGTTGTTATTGTAGTTATTATTGTTGTTGTTATTGATGTTGTCATTACTGGATAGGACAGAGAGAAATGGAGAGAGGAGGGGAAGGCAGAGGGGGGCAGAAAGAGAGACACCTGCAGACCTGCTTCACTGCCTGTGAAGCGACTCCCCTACAGGTGGAGAGCCAGGGGCTCGAACTGGCATCCTTAAGCTGGTCCTTGCGCTTCTCACCACCTGCGCTTAACTGCTGCGCTACCACCTGACTCCCAACAGCTGATATTTATATATTGCATTATATGTTCTAGTCATTATCTTGAAGACTTTTAATATATTCATTCATCTCATCATCACAAAAATCATATGAGGAAAAATACTGCTTTTATGTTTGGGAAACTGTTACTAAGAAACTTAGCCATGTCACCCAGAGTGTCTGTTCTTCCTTAGGACATTTAACTATTATTATATGAGCATGTGTGATAGGACTGTGTGAGACAGTATAGTTGTGCAAAAAAAACTTTCATGCTTGAGACTCTGAGGTCCCAAGTTCAATCCCTAATGCCACCATAAGCCAGAACTGAACAGTGCCATGGTTAAAAAGTATGGGTAAATGGTCATTGGTCATGATTCACTGTTTGAAAATGACTGTTTGGGGTGTAGTGTCCAGTGACCCAGTTCATCTGAGCTCCCCAAACTACTGCAACCAAACACTAAAGACATTGAGAATCTCTTTCTAATTACTCCTCCTCTTCTTATCATCATACTCCTCCTCCACCTTCTCCCCTTGCTGCTACTTGCCACCAGGGTTGTTGCTGTGCCTTGGTGGCTACACACTGTCAATGTCGCCATTGCTCTCAGAAATCTTTTTTTTTTTTTAATAGAGGCTGAAAGACAATATGGGAGAGAGGAAGAAAGAGGAGAGAAAAAATGGAGAGACACCTGTAGCACTACTCCACCTCATAAAGCTTCCCCCCTGCAGGTGGGGGTCCAGATCTTGAAGCAGGTAGCATGAAGGCTTTTCCAAGTGCACCATCACCTAGCCACACTAATTCTTCCTCTTACATGTCATTCTTCTTCGCTCAGCACTCAGTTTTTAGCTTGTTATTCCAAGTCATATAGAAGATAGTTGGCCCTCAAGCACAGATCTTTTCTGTTCACGTGACCTTTATATAGTGAATTGAACACTTCTGATCCTAACTCCAGATTCCCTGAGAGAGAGAATCAATGAACCTAACTAGAATCAGAAAGTCATCACTGGTCCAACCAGGAATCTTTTTCTCTTTAAAGGTTATTATTTTTATCACACATGAGAGAGACAGAGATTCATGAGATACATGTAGAGAGAAGTCAGAGCATCACTCAGGTAAATACGATACCATACATCAGACTGGGAATCTTAAGGCACGTAGGTCTACTGCTTTACCAGTTGTCATTTCCTCAGTATCAGAAATCTTTTGACTGCAGAGATACTTAAAACCTATACTGCATTTTTCACTGGCTATGGGTCAGTAATGTCTTTGTTTTTATGAGGAAATCTCTCTCTACTACTATCCTGGCATCAGCCTCAACTTTCCAGGGACAGCTCAGTTCTCGTGGAAAGAGCCCCCAGATTTGAATTTTTAGGATGGGACTGACTTCTAGCTTATCACTTCTTAGCAGTGTGACCTTGGGCAAGTAATAACCTCCCTTAGCCTCTTTATACTCATTTCAGAAAAACCAGAACATGCAAATAATTATTAGAGGGGGGAAAAAAGAACACTCTCTTTATCCCTTTCTTTAGGCTTCCTCTTTATATAACAGGTACAACTAAGGGTTTAGTTTTAAAGCTTTGACAAGGCTTTTGTGCTTTCATGTACTGTCATTAAACAGTACCTAACTCTTCAGTAGGCCTACTCATAACTCAAACAAATAACTACAAGTGTTCTGCATGGCAAATACAAGTTCTAAATCCACGGTGAGAAAATCAGCTTAGCAAATTGGTTGGGAGAGATGAGGTGGAGTTGCTAAGGCAGGAACAATTAGTGAAACTCAAATTGTATAAGTCTATTAATTATAATTAATATTATAATTCTCCAGGGGAGAAAGGTAGACAAGGAGACGTTGCATAGGACAGATATGGAAGGGGCATCCAAGGCTATGCTCAGTGGTCCTGAGTGTTATCAGTGCTTCCACACTACGATCATCATCTCTGGCATTATGCTATTCCACTGCAGAATACTGTGCCCCAGTATGGCTCCGTAGCCCCCATGTCCACTTGGTCGATTCCAAATTATATTCCTCCATGAGGATAATTTCTGGAACCATCCGTTCCACCCCGGTTCCATGGTTGCCAGTTCTTAGCAACATCACCCCGCCAGATATTCGTCGGGATGCGGCATCATCTAAGTTCATTTCCCACGTCTACGCTCGACCAGACCTGCCAATATACGCGGATATCTTCGCCCACCCTGTCCAACGCTTGACGTTTCGTCACCCAATCTGGTCCCCTACGCCTACACTGAACTTCTCTGTTCCAGACTCTTGGAAACAGAGCTGGTAGTCAGCTGAGGTAAAGAACAAACACCTCATCACAGACCCCTGCAAGCGTCAACCCGGCTTTGACCTAGCACGTTATGATTGGGCCCTCCTCAATCGCTATCGAACAGGCCATGGCCGGTGCGCCGGTGCGCCGCTATGTTCCATCGCTGGGGAGCCAGAGACGACCCGAACTGCCCCTGCGGCTCCAGACAGACTATGACCCACATAGTCAACGACTGCCACCTCTCCAGATTCAAAGGAGGTCTCGAAACTTTACATCAGGCTCAACCTGACGCTGTTGACTGGCTACGGAAGAAGGGCAAACGCTAGAAGAAGAAGACTGCAGACAAATGGGCTGCTAGGATCATCTGCCAACAGGAGTAAAACACAAAAAAAGATAGAGTAAAGTGAAGCCCATTATCTTCTTCCATCTTGAGACACATCTTGTTAGATGAGAAAAAAGAAAGGTCAGACATACAGACTAAATATGCAGCACAATTCCCAAATTATTTGTAATTACTCGAAATTGCCTCAAACACCCAATTCTAAACTTGATGAGATGTGAGGGCAATCTGGCCACATCTCTCACAGCCACTGATCAGCAAAGTTCATTTGGCTGATCTGGCTGGCTGTAAGGGTGCCTCTCCCACCCTCCTGAAGCTGCATGCTCAGCTGAAGAGCCTGGTCTTCTCTAATAACCAAAATCTATAAGGAGCTCACCAAACTCAGCAACAAAAAGACAAAAACAAAAACAAATGACCCCATCCAAAAGTGAGGAGAAGTTATGAACAGAATAGTCACCAAAGAAGAGATCTAAAAGGCCAACAGACATATGGAAAAAAATGCTTCAATTCATTGATTGTCAAACAAACACAAATAAAGACAACAATGAGATACCACTTCACTCCTGTGAGAATGACATACATTAGAAAGGATAGTAACAAGTACTGGAGAGGTTGTGAGGGCAAAGGAACATTCCTGCACTGTGGTAGAAATGTAAATTGGTCCAACCCCTGTGGAGAGCAGTCTGGAGAATTCTCAGAAGGCTAGAAATGGACTTACCCTATGACCCTGTAATTCTTCTCCTGAGGTTATATCCTAAGGAACCAAATGCATCCATCCAAAAAGATCTGTGTATACCTATGTTCACAGCAGCACAATTACTAGCCAAAACCTGAAAGCAACTTAGGTGTCCAACAACAGATGAGTGGCTGAGTAAGTTGTGGTATATATACACAATGGAATACTACTTAGCTATTAAAAATGGTGAATAAATTAAATTTAAAATTCATCTTCTTATAATCCAGGAGGTGGTGTAGTGGATAAAGGTTTGAATTCTCAAGCATGAGGTCCTGAGTTCAATCCCTGGCAGCACATGTATCAGAGTGATGTCTGGTTCTTTCTCTCCTTCTATTTTCCTGAAAAATAAATAAAATCTTTTTTAAAAATTCATTTTCTTCACCTCATCTTGGATGGAGATGAAGGAATGATGTTAAGTGAGATAAGCCAGGAAGAGAAGGATAAATATGGGATGATCTCACTTATGGAAGTTGAAAACAAGTTAAGAAACAAGAACAGGTGGTCTGGGAGGTGGTGCAGTGGTAAAGCTTTGGACTCTCAAGTGTGAGGTCCCGAGTTTGATCCCCGGCAGCACATGTGCCAGGGTGATGTCTGGTCTTTCTCTCTCCTCCTATTTTTCTCATAAATAAATAAAATCTTTAAAAAGAGAGAGAGAAAGGAAGAAAGAAAGAAAGAAAGAAAGGAAGAAAGAAGAAAGAAAGAAAGAAGGAAGGAAAGGAGAACAGAAAGGGGTTTGGTGTATTGCACCAAAGTAAAGGATTCTGGAGGGGCAGGTCCTGGTGTATGATAATGGAGGAGGACCTAGGGTGGGGTGAGAGTGTTTTGCAGAAAACAGAGAAATTTTGCACCTGTACCAACAAATGTAAACAATTAATCCCCTCCCCCCAAAAAGAAAAGAAACTTTAAAAAAATATATTTTTTTTTTGCCTCCAGGGTTATCGCTGGGGCTTGGTGCCTGCACTATGAATCCACTGCTCTTGGAGGCCATTTTTCCCATTTTGTTGCCCTTGTTGTTCTTGTTGTTGGATAGGACAGAGAGAAATAGAGAGAAGAGGGGGAAGACAGAGAGGGGGAGAGAAAGATAGACACCTGCAGACCTGCTTCACCACTTGTGAAGCAACCCCCCTGCAGGTGGGGAGCCGGAGCCTCGAACCAGTATCCCTGCACCGAACCTTGGTGCTTCACATCATGTACGCTTAAGCCGCTGTGCTATATCGCCCAGCCACCAAGATAAGAATTTTTAAAGATGGGGCTAGATGGTGGCACAGTTAGTTGAGTGCACATGTTACAAAGCACAAGGACTTGGGTTCATGCCTCTGGTCCTTACCTGCAAGGGGAAAGCTTCATTAGTGGTGAAGCAGTGCTACAAGTCTCTCTCTCTCTCTCTCTCTCTCTCTCTCTGCCTCCTCCCTCCCTACTTTCCACTTCCCTCTTGATTTATCTCTGTCTCTAGCCAAAAAATAATAAATATATAGAAAGAATTTGTTAAAGATGTAATTCAGAGATACTTCAAAATTCTAGTTTGGAAATGAGGAAGGGAAGGAGAACTAAACTTGACAAATGCTAACATTACTTATATTACTTTGTGCAATTTTGCCTGAAGATGAAGCTTCTACCTAAATCAAAGCACATCAAGAGTGTTTTGATCATCATGATTCAAAGGTAGAGATCAAAGCATAAAGTTTCAATCTAGTTAAGTTTTATGAGTCAGAGGGTCTGCTGTGTTCCAAGAAGTTCAAATACATCCTGCCAAGGCTTCAGTGAATTCCAGATCATATCTTAGACAATAGAGGGGGAAGGCCAAGTGAAACTACCTAATATAAATTGGTCCCTTGCTATTCTGTAGAAAAGTGATGACAAGCTGACACAGTTCCATAATTTCTATATTGTTATAAATAGTACACTCTGCCTTAATCGTGTTGACTTTCTCCAAATCATTGTGTAATATACAAGGATTATCTTTTCTAGTGGGATTTCCTGGATGTTCAAATAATTTGATTATTGAGAAAGTAGTGGTTGTATTAACAGTGTGGGATTTAAGTGACTTTGTGGTTGGCACATGTTTCTGGGGAAAGAGTGTCAAAAAAACAGTAAAAGGCCCAGGTACACAGCACCTACTCACTTGCTATTCTTTTCTCCTAGCTTATGTTACCAACATCTCAAATCTCTTTCTCTTTTGATAGCTGTCAGAACACCTGGTATGAGGGATTGTAAGTATGTTTGCAAACAAGTAGGTTGAAAGAAAGAAAAGAAGGAAGGAAGGGAGGGAAGAAAAAGAAAGCAAGAAAGGAAGAAAGGAAGGAAGAAAGGAAGAAAGGAAGAAAGGAAGAAAGGAAGAAGGAGAAAGAGAAAGAGAAAGAGAAAGAAATGGGCCCAGGAGTCAGTACAGTGGATAAAGTGTTGGGCCCTCAAGCATGAAGTCTTGATTGGGATCCCTGGTAACACATATGTCAGTGTTGCTCTGGTTCTCTCTTGTGTTAAAATATTAAAATATATTTTAAATATTATTTTATTTTAATGAGAGAAAGATACAGAGAGAAAGACAGAGAGACCAGTGCACTACTAAGCTTTAGTTTATGGTCCTGCCAGGGATTGAACTTGGGACCCAAGAATCTCAAACATGAAAGTTTGTTGTATAACTATTATGATATCTCCTCAGCCCATAAAAAATATTTTTAAATAATGCAAAAATATAAGGCCAGGCAGTGTACCTGGTTAAGAGCACATGTCACAATAATGCAAAAATAGGAATATAAAACTAGTTACATGGCCTTGGAAGGATCTTATGCAAGAAAAAAAACACAATAAACTTATCTTTAGTGCAGAGTCTTGAACCTGTGGCCTCATACATGTGAAGCATGCATCCTACTGTGAGTTACATTCCTGACCTCAAGGTTCTAAATCTATATGAATTATTCTATATGGAGGTTTAAAAAGCCTTCTGCCCACTATATTTCTGACCAGTGGTCTTTCTTTCTTTCTTTTTAATTTTTTTCCTTTTTATTTATTTACTAGATAATGACAGAGAGAAATTGAGAGGGGAGGAGGAGATAGAGAGGGAGAGAGACAGAGAGATACCTGCAGCCCTGCTTCACCACTCATGAAGCTTAACCCCTGCAGGTGGGGACCAGGGCCTTGAACCTAGGTCCTTGTGCACTGTGATGTGTGTACTCAACCAGGTGTGCCACCGCCTGGCCCCTTTCTTTCTTTTTTTAAAATATTTTTTATTATCTTTATTTATTGGACAGAGACAGCCAGAAATTGAGAGGGAAGGGGAAGATAGAGAGGGAGAGAGACAGACCTGCAGTCCTGCTTCACCACTTGTGAAGCTTTCCCCCTGCAGATGGGGGCTGAGGGCTTGAACCTAAGTTCTTGTGTACTGTAATGTGTGCAATTAACCAGGTGCACCACCACCCGGCCCCACCAGTGGTCTTTCTAAAACACATTGTGATAAAGGGCAAAAGTGACCATTTTCTTTCTTATTGAGTGGAAGGAACATCAGAGCAGCAACCCTGGATCATCACAGGAACCAGCCTTTCACAAGCTTATCAAAAGTCAACCTTGTAATAAGAAAAGCAAGTTGAATAACAGAACTTATGTGGAAGACAGCAGCCAATTATGACTTATTTTTTTAGCATATTTATGCTGATCATTCAGAGGTTATATGTTATACAATGACTTTTGGAGTTGGAGAAAATCAACACTATTAGTTCAGATCCTGCTATTTAAACTTAACACAGAAACAACACTTAATTTTTTTTTTTTTAAGGAGAAGTTCCAAACCAGTAATGGCTTTTAATGCATCTTTTAAGAGATCATACGTCATCCCATTATTTTGCGGCTTGTGTGGCTGGACACCTCAGAGATTATTCATCAGCCTGCCGAACTGTTCCTTTTTCAGAAACATAGATGCCATCCAAAAATTTCCGGATATCTTTGTTTGTAACAGTTGTAGCTTGCTGAATCAATGCGGCCGAATTTGATATAAGTTTGATGTCATTTCCTTCAAGAATTCATTCATCTTTCTGGGCTTGCGATACTGAGCATGCAACACCTGACCTCATTCGAACCCTGCATATGTATTTTTCTCCCAAGAAATTTCTGATTTCAACAAGAGACCCATTCTCCTGAATAACAAACAATGTTGATAGGGAAGTGAGCATAACCAGTCCTCATTTTTTATGGGAAGCCCAGTGTAACACCCTTGATCATGTTCTGTACATGGCTGCAGATAGTGCTAACAGTAGCCAGTTCCTTTCTATTTCCCCACCATTTGTCAACTCAGAGCCACTTCTTTTTCTTTCCGAGGAGACTGAGCTCTAAGCTGATGTGGTTGAAGTCCCTCCACAGGGTGCCTCTGAGGCCTTTCACAATGATCCTGCAGCCCTTCAGAGAGATGTCAACATTCTCCGGAATGTCA
This sequence comes from Erinaceus europaeus, assembly GCF_950295315.1. NCBI lineage: Eukaryota > Metazoa > Chordata > Mammalia > Eulipotyphla > Erinaceidae > Erinaceus > Erinaceus europaeus. Next base: position 66,787,826 of record NC_080174.1, on the reverse strand, counting down.
ACAGTCTGGATGCTGAGAATGGTCTTCATTCACGCAGTAGATGCAGCAAAAACAAAAAACAAACAAACAAAACCACTTTATTTGTTTATTTTTGCCTCCAGGGTTATTGCTGGGGCTCAGTGCCTGCACTGTAAATCCACTGCTCCTGAAAGCCATTTTTCTCATTTTGTTGCCCTTGCTGTGCTTGTTGTAGTTGTTATTGTTGTCGTAGCTGTTCTTCTTGTTGTTGGATAGGACAGAGAAATAGAGAGAAGAGGGGGAAGACGGAGAGGAGGAGAGAAAGACAGACACCTGCAGACCTGCTTCACTGCTTGCGAAGCGACCCCCTGCAGGTGGGGAGTTGGGGGCTCGAACCGGAATCCTTAAGCTGGCACTTTGCGCCATGTGTGTTTAACCTGCTGTGCTACCGCCCAGCCCCCAACACTTAATTGTTTTCAATTTATTTTCATTGATTTCTGGCCATGACATTGCTCAGTTCTAGTTTGTAGTGGTGCCAAGTATTGAACTTGGGACTCCTGAGCCTCAGGAATGAAAGCTTGTTGCATAAATTACTGTGCTATCCTCCCATTTCCCCCCCCCTTTTTTTTTTTACTTATAAGAATAGAGCATAATATCATTTTATGAGATGGTCTCTTGCTTTCTAGAATGTGGCCTGGGTAACACAGGAAGCTCAGTTTTCCAGTTGCCTTTTTCCTGATATGGTCTGAATTATATTTTGAGAAGTTCCTTCTGATTGTTGTGTAGAGAACTGAGAGTGAGAACAAGAGTACAAACAGGCAGATAAATTATGGGCTACTTCAATAGGTAAAGTACGAGGTGGTGACTGCTAAGGCATAAATTTATAAATATGGCTTTTTGCCAAGCTGATGAAATAAAGCAATTCAAAAGCTTAGCCAGAAGAAAAACCTCAGGCGGAGGGTAGATAGCATAATGGCTATACAAACAGACTCTCATGCCTGAGGCTCCACCATCCCAGGTTCTATCCCCCGCACCAGCATAAACCAGAAATGAACTGTGTTCTGGTAAAAACAAAAGAAGAAGAAGAAGAAGAAGAAAAACCTCAGCCCAGCAAGTAGGCTGGAGAGATAGCATCATGGTTATGCAAAAAACTTTTATGCCTAAGGCTCCTAGGTCCCAGGCTCAATCCCAAGCACCACCATAAGCTAAAGTTGAGCAGTGCTCTGGTCTAGAGCTCTGTATTTCTCTCTGTGTATCTTTCTCTTTCTCTCTCTCTCTCTCTCTCTCTCTCTCTCTCTCTCTCTCTCAAATAAAACAAGTAAAATAGGAGAAAAAAAGAAAGAAAGAAAAGACATGAGCAAGTAAAGACAGCCACCTTAATTAAGAATGCCAATAGAGAAGGCTCCGGTCCTTACCCCAGATAGTAAAACATAAGTGAACTTCTGCCTCCACACTTAGTAATTTAGTAAGTGGGTCTATTCACAGGTGATAGAAACTAAGATTCCTGCCCTGACTCCAGGTGGTAGAGTAGCTCAGGGCATAAACCTCTGCCTCTGCTTACTAAGGTATATAAGACAGTGGGCAGTCAGTTTCCTCTTTGTCAACTTACCCTCTTTCTGCCTCACTTCCAGTATCTGGTTCTCACTTTCTGCCTGTTCCTCCCTTGGTGACTATCTTTTGACTTACCTATTCAAATAAATGTTAATGTTTTTTATAACTTTCTCTGCTGCCAGTTGACTTACTTTCTCGGGTCCTCCAGACACTGCCAGCCGAGTATTGCCCAAAATACATTTTCAGTGAGGTGCAAACTTGGTAGGTATGATGGCTTCTGGATACCTTTTGAAGTGAAAATCAACAGGACTGCTAGTTTATTGGATGTGGAGTATAGCTGGGGAGTGGAGGAGAAAAGATGTAAGGTGACTTTGTAGGGTTTAAGTCTGACCTGCTAGACGAAATTATAGAAAAGGGGAAGATGATGAGAGTTTAGAAAAAGAGAATCGAGAATTTTCATTTGAATTATGTTTTCTTTAATTGCCCCTTTCCTTTCCTTTTCTTTTCTTTTCTATGAGGTAGTGTTCCACATGACAAAAAGAGAAAGAGAAGTCAGATTGCCACTGTGGTAGAGGTCATAGTAGAAAAGGAATTTTATTTTGATTATGCAACTGACCAAGTCAAACTCTACATTCTATGGGACACCTGTGATTTGTTTGCTTGCTTGTTTGTTTTCAGAGCTGAGTCCTCCCACATGTGCAATTTCATTCAGATAGAGAGATAGAGAGAGAGGTGAAAGACACCACAGCACTAGAGCATGAAACTGGACCATGTGCGTGGCAAGGCATTTGTTAAAACTGATAAACGTTTCTCTGGCTCTACACCTACTGTAAGCAATGCAATTTTTTTTGCCAGTCATTAAAATATTCACCCACTGTCCCCCCCCCCACCCCCGTAATGCACCTGGTTAAGCTCATATGGTGCAAAGTGCTAGGACCCAGGCAAGAACCCAGGCAAGGATTCCGGTTCAGACCTGGCTTCCCACCTACGAGGGGGGGGAGATCACTTCACAGTGAAGTAGGTCTGCAGCTGTCTTTCTCTCCCTTTCTCTGTCTTCCCTTCCTCTCCAGATTTCTCTCTGTCCTATCCAACAACAACAATAACAGTAACAACAACAATAAAATGGAGAAAATGGCCTCCAGGAGCAGTGGATTCCTAGTGTTAATACCAAGCCCCAGAAATAACCCTCAGGCAAAAAAAAAAAAAAAAAAATCACCCATTAAAGAGAATCTTTAAATGCCAGTGCAAATCATATATTTATATAAATAAATGTAGTTTCTTTTACCCTGACATGCAGGAGTTCCTGTCCTGTCAGTGTGACAACTAGATTAGCATAATCAAATTCTACTTCTTCTGGAGACTTTCAAGGTACATGGGTCTTTGTACCCCTGTTCCTGTCACAGAGTTTCTAAAATCTTTGTAACTTTGTAAGTGGTAATAACTCTAGGAACATCTTTTGTTCTAATAGTTGGCCTTTGTTTCTTGTTTTTGGTAAAGTCCCTAAATCCCTGGGTGACAGTAGTGTCTATTGTTCTAATGAGGTGACCTTTTTTTTTTTTTTAACACCAGAGCACTGCTCATCTCTGGCTTATGGTGGTGCGGGGAATTGAACCTGGGATTTAGGAGCCTCAGACTCTGAGAGTCTGTTTGAATAATCATTATGCTGTCTCCCCCGCCCATGAGGTGACTCTTAATGGGTTCCAGAATGCAGAGTGGTCAACAGGAAGAACAAACCATGATTAAAAGCTTAGAATCTCCCACCCTACCCTCCCTTCTCCAGAAAAGCAAGAGGATCTGGAAATAGAGTTGATAACTAATGAAGGTATAGAAAGTCCCCAAGAAAATTTTGTAAGTATAAGATTAGGAGAGCTCCTACGTTGGTAAACATGTGGAGATGAGGGCATAGACAGCATAATGGCAGAGACTTGCATGCCTGAGATTCCAAAATCCCAGGTTCAATCCCTTGCACCACTATAACCCAGACTAAGAGGTGCTCTGGTAAACAATAATAATAATAATATAAAAAATAATTAAAAAAATAAAATTTTGGAGATGTTGGGTCATGAGAATAGGCATAAAAGAAGGCCAGGGGATGGTATACCGCACAATTTAACTGGGTTCAAGCCCCTGGAGGTGGGGAAGCTTCACAATTGGTGAAGCAGTGCTCTAGGTGGTTCTTATTCTCCCTTTCTTTCTTTCTTTCTTTTTTTTTTTTTTTTTGCCTCCAGGGTAATTGCTGGGGCCCGCACCATGAATCTACTGCTCCTGGAGGCCTTTTTTTTTTTTTCTCCCTTTTGTTGCCCTTGTTGTTGTAACCTTGTTGTGGTTATTATTGTTGATGATGTCACTTTTTATTTTTATTGTTGTTGGATGGGACAGAGAGAAATGGAGAGAGGAGGGGAAGAGAAAGATAGACACCTGCATACCTGCTTCACCTCCTGTGAAGCGACTCCCCTGCAGGTGGGGAGCCGGGGGCTCAAACCGGGATCCTTAAGCCAGTCCTTGCAGCTTTGTGCCATGTGAGTTTAACCCACTGTACTACCGCCCAACTCCCTCTCTCTCCCTTTCTATCTTTCCCACCCCCTCTTTATTTCTTTCTCTTTTTTCTTTTTTTAAATATCTTTTTTTTTTTTATTGCTACCAGGGTTATTGCTGGGGTTTGATGTAGGCACTATTTATCCACTGCCCCTAGCAGACTTTGTTTTTTGGTTTTTTTTTCTACTTTATTTGATAGGACAGGGAGAAATTGAGAGGGGAGAGAGAGAGAAAGGAAGAAAGAACACCTGCAGACATGCTTCACTGCTCTTGAAGCTTCCAAGTGGGGAGTGGGGACTAGAGCCCAGGTACTTGCATTCAACCAGGTGCACTACTGCCCAGACCCCCACCACCGGCAATTTCAACCTGTCCTACCAAATAAATAAAAAAAGAAAGAAAAATGACCACTAGGAAAGGTGGATTCATCATACGGTCACCATGCCCCAGCAATAACCCTGGAGACAATGAAAAAAGAGAGAGAGGAAGAGAGAATGGAAATTCTGTGCTCTTTCCCATAAACTTTGTCCTATGCACCTTCTGTATTTGGATGGTCATCTGTATCTTTTACCAGACCCTTTAAAATAAACTGACAAATAGGGAGCAGTTTTCCTGAGTCCTAAGTGTCAATCTTTCAAATTAATAGAGACAAAAGAGAGGGTTCTGGGAACCGATTAATTATAGTTTATCAGTTAGAAGCACCTGAACTTGTCATTGGCCTCTGAACCAGAGGGAATGGAGTAGTCTTGTAGGAACTAAGTCCTTCACATATGTGATCTCTAAGCAGATAGTCTCAGAACTGAGTTAAATTATAGGACATCCATCTGATGTCACACAGAATTGCTTGTTGTGTGTGTATTGGGGAGGGGGGGTCCCATACATCTGGTGTTATGAGAGTGTGTGGTAGTGGCATAGGAATAAAACAGATTTTTGTTTCTTTTTCAGACTTACATCCATGTAGAAACGCAAATATATTTCTCCTTCCCTTCCTCTCCCTCTAGAATTGCATGTAGTGTGGATCTGTGAGGGCTAACTCTGTCTTTTTCTGTCCACAAGTTGCAAAATCTGAATGGGAATCAGGGTGAAACCAGGGAAGGAAAAGATGCCCTCATTGGACAAAAGGTTGTTTCCTTTTGGAAGGAGTTCAGCATGTCTTTTTCTTTGCAAGTGAGATAATTACATTATGTTAAGCAGAGGCATTTTAAAAATTGTACACAGTATGAAAAAAGTGGGAAGCCGTTGCTTAGCAACCCCTGGCTGGAATGCAGACTACATCTGTTGTTTTCCTCTATCAGCATTCTATCTCCTTTTGAAGAATGCCTCCTCCCCCACAGCCACTGGCTTGATGGGACTGTCAATCACTGTTTTCTGCCTCTCTCTTGTCAGAGGATGGAATTCAGTCTCAATGGCACTAATTGGAAATACTTACTTTGGAAGAATATTTTAGTGGATGATAGAGGACAGAAACTTGAACTTGGTTCATTCTGGGACAACACCCTGAAAGGATTATTTGTTTCTGTTACCTGCAGGTCTACACATACCCTAACTCCTGAATATATTTTTAAATTATTTTATGTATTGTGTATGAGAGAAAGAGATGCACAAGAGAGAGGGGAGAGAGAAAAGAAGAGATCAGAGCGCCATTCTGGTATCTGGGATACAAGAGTATAAACTGGGAATGTCAAGCATGCAAGTTCAACGCTCTAGCAGTCGAACTATTTCCCCAGCTACAAAGGTATTTTCTTTATTGTGTCCTGAGAAGTGGTACAGTGGTCAAAGTGTTGGACTCTCAAACATGAGGCCTGGAGTTTGATCCTCAGCATCACATGTGCCAGAGTGATGCTCTGGTTCTCTCTCTTTCTTTCTCCCTTGCTCCCCCTTCTCATTCAAATAAATAAGTTGTTTGTTGTTTTTATTTGTTTGTTTTTTGCCTCCAGGGTTATTGCTGGGGCTCGGTGCCTGCACTGGAACCCAATGCCTGCACTGGAACCCACTGCTTCTAGAGCCCATTTTCCCCTTTTTGTTGCCCTTGTTGTTTATTGTTGTTGTTATTGCTGTCGTCGTCATTATTGGATAGGAACAGAGAGAAATGGAGAGAGGAGGGGAAGACAGAGAGGGGGAGAGAAAGACAGACACCTGCAGACCTTCACTGCTTGTGAAGCTACTCCCCTGCAGGGATCATGAGCGGGTCCTTGCGCTTTGTGCTATATGCACTTTACCCACTGCGCTACTGACGGACCCCCATAAGTAAGTATTTTTAAAAGAGTTTTATTTGGGGCCAGGTGGTGGCACACCTCATAAAGCACACATTACCATACACAAGGACCCCAGTTCAAGCTCCTCCTACATGGGGAGAGTTTCACAAGTCCTGAAACAAGTACTGCAGTTGTCTTTCTGTCTCTCTCCCTATCTCTCCTTTCCTTCTCAATTTCTCTGTCCTATATAAAAAAAAAGTTATTTATTCAAGAGAAGAGGAGAGAGAGAGAAGGCCAGAATATTACACTGGCATATGTGGTATGAGAGATTAAACTCAGGACTTCATAAGTATAGTTTAGGAAAGGAAAAAAGATACCCATTTTCCTGAGACTACGGGCTTAATTTAGAGTGAAAAAAGTCCCAGGTAAGAATATGCTTCTTTTGGGGAGTCGGGCAGTAGCTGAGCAGATTAAGCGCATGTGGCACAAAGCGCTAGGACAGGCATAAAGATCCTGGTTCAAGCCCCCCGGCTCTCCACCTGCAGAGTCACTTCAACTTCATAGGTGGTGAAGCAGGTCTGCAGGTGTCTATCTTTCTCACCCCTTCTCTGTTTTCCCCTCTTCTCTCCATTTCTCTCTGTCCTATCCAACAACAACGACATCAATAACAGCAACAATAATAACTACAACAATAAAAAAAATTGAAAAAAAAAGAATATGCTTTTTCTTGTTTTGTTTTGCTTTGTCTCACCACTGCTGAAACTTCACTTCTCCAGGCCAACTTTTTCATGTAGAAAGAGACAGAGACAGAAAGGAACAATACCATAGTATTGTTGTCCATAGCTTACTCCAATGTGGTGGGGGACCAGCCTCGAACCTAGGTTGCATGTATGACAAAGCAGGCACACTACCCAAGTGAGCTATTTTACTGGCCCTTAAAGATTTGTTTGTGAGAAAACCAGAGCTTTACTCTGTGACATGGAATATCAGGGATCTAATTTGGGACCACATGCTTGAGAGTCCAACACTTTATCCATTATGCCACCTCCAAAGCTTGTCCCAAGTAAGAATATTTGAGCAGCCTAGAAGGTATCAGAGTGATGAATTTGAATGCATAAGGTCTGGAGTTCAACCTCAGCAGCAAATGTGTCAGAGTGATTGTCTAATATATATTTAATAAGTAAGCAAACAGGTGATTTTGTTTTCATTTTTCCTGGTTTGTTTCTTTTGCCTCCAGGGTTATTGTTTACTTCTATTTTTTTAAGTTTTTTCTATTAAACTTTCTTGATAAATAACTGTGTGATTTCTGTTTCTTGGTTGGGTCCAAACAGATACAGTCACATGCTCCTTAATTCATGGTAACCTCTGATCATATATATTAAAGTCCCCCCGGGGAGTAACACTGGGTCCTAATCTAGAAAAATGACTGGCATTTCGTGCTTGCTATGAAACAATGCTAGTGTGCCTCCTGCTTCTTTCTTTCTTTCTTCCTTTATTTATTTTCACTAGCATACTGTTCACTAGCATACTGGTTTATGGTGGTACTGGGGACTGTGAGCTGGAAGCCTCAGGCATGAAAGTCATTTACATGATCGTTATCATGTCTCCCTACTTTTTAAATGGGAGTGTTTATCACAGTTCCTGCCATCTCCCTAGCACTATTTCTTTAAAAATACCTTAGTTTTAATGAAAGAGAGAAAGACACACAGAGAGAGATCAGCGTACTGCTCAGCTCTGGCAACTTCCTCAGATCTTCTTCAGGTCCTCAGCTCAGAGTGAACCACTGTCAGTATGACTTTACTGAGAGAATGTTGATTTACAGGGTTGAGAAATCATGTTTATTTTTTTCATGAGGCAGAGACAGAGAGACTGGTAAGAGATCAAAGCAGCACTTTGGCAGATGTGATGTTAGGACTCAAACTCAGGACCACATGCATGCTAGTCCAAAGCTTTACTACTATACCATCGTCCAGGTCTCTGATAAATCATCTTTTAAAAAGAAGACATTAATTTTATAATCTTGTAAATCACTATTAAATCACTAAAAAGAGAGAGACCTCTTACAGATATAGCAGAAGCAGAGGGTATATACATATTTTAAAAATATTTTTATTTGTTTGTTATTGGATAGAGACAGAGAGAAGTTGAAAGGGGGAAGGGAGATAGAGAGGAAAAGAGACAGAGAGACTCCTGCCATACTTGCTTCACTACTTGTGAAGCTTTCCCCCTACAGCTGGGGTCCTTGGGCACTTAACCAGATATGCCACCGCCTGTCCCCCACCCAGGGTGTATACATATTTAAGGACTATCTGACACAGTAACAATTCACATCCATCAAATGTGCAAAATACTTTCATCCTCCCTAAGCTCCCAACTTCTCATCACATTGTGGATCAGCTCCAAGAGATCAATGTCTCAATAAGGAGCATTACTCTGGCATGGGGATCAAACCTGGGGCCTCACACATTCAAGTCCTGTGTTCTACCCAAGGTCCCTTGTTAAAAAAAAAAAAAAAGGAAAAAAACTGAGCTATTTCTGGTTCATGTGGCCTAGGCTTATTCAGAGTTGGGTTATACCTCTAAGCGTTGGGGTGATTCATTATGTAGCAACAGATGATTAGATGGTTCGGTATGGGTGTTATCATAACAAAATCCTAAATCGTGGCAAGAGTTTTGCAACTTCGTAGCAGTTATCGTAGCAGTTACTGGTTGGAAAGCCCTTTCCAATAAAGGTCAAAAGGGGAGTCGGGCGGTGGCGCAGTGGGTTAAGCGCACGTGGCGCAGAGCGCAGGGTCGAGCCCCCGGCTCCCCACCTGCAGGGGAGTCGCTTCACTGGCGGTGAAGCAGGTCTGCAGGTGTCTATCTTTCTCTCCCCTCTCTCTCTGCCTTCCCCTCCTCTCTCCATTTCTCTCTGTCCTATCCAACAACAAAGCAACGTCAACAATGGCAATAATAACCGCAACGAGGCTGCAACAAAAAGGGGGGAAAATGGCCTCCAGGAGCGGTGGATTCATGGTGCAGGCACTGAGCCCAGCAATAACCCTGGAGGAAAAATAATAATAATAAAATAAATAAATAAATAAATAAAGGTCAAAAGGCCTCAGTGACAGTGTCTGTTAAATCTTAGAAGGCCTTGAGGTTGTGAACAAAAGCACAAAGGTAAGTGAGGAAGGTTTTATCAAAAGTTGGAGGAAAGAGAAAAAGGGGATTCTTGCCCACAGAGTGTGACAACACTGTTCCCTGAGGTTGTATAGAAAGTAGAAAATAGGGAGGCGGTAGCGCTGCGGGTTAAGCGCAGGTGGCGCAAAGCCAAGGACTGGCTCAAGGATCTGGGTTGGAACCCCTGCCTCCCCACAAGCAGTGAAGCAGGTCTGCAGATGTCTACCGTTCTCTCCCCCTCTGTCTTCCCCTCCTCTCTCCATCTCTTTCTGTCCTATCCAACAACGACGACATCAACAACAACGATAACTACAACAATAAAACAAGGGCAACAAAAGGAAATAAATACATATTAAAAAAAAGAAAGTAGAAAATAGGGGGCCTGGGTACACACCCAGTGCGGTAGAGCGTACACATTATCAAACAAAAGGACCCTGTATCAAGCCCCTGGTTCCCATCTGCAGGGGGAAAGCTTCAGGGGTGAAGAAGCAATACTACATTTCTCTCTTCTCCCTAGTTCCCCCTTACCTCTCAATTTCAATTTTTGTCTCTATTCAAAATAAAAGTACTTTTTTTTTTTTTTAAGAAAGAAAATGGGATTCTGGTCTCCAGTTGGAAAAAAAAAAAAAAAAGAAAAAGAAAGAAAATGGGTGGCCCGGGAGGTGGCGCAGTGGATGAAGTGTTAGACTCTCAAGCATGAGATTCTGAGTTCAGCCCCCGGCAGCACATGTACCAGAGTGATGTCTGGTTCTTTCTCTCTTTCCTTCCTATCTTTCTCATCAATAAATAAATAAAAAAAAAGAAGAAGAAAGAAAATGGGCTCAGTGATCTGAGGAGAGTGCTAGGCAAAATACTCAAGAGCACTGCCTAGTGAAGAATGGAGAGAAATAACCTATTAAAACCACTGTTAATTATAAAGGAGACCACATGCTGGACGATTCTATTTATATGCAATACCCAGAATAGGCAAATCTATAGCGACAGACAGTAGATTAGTGGTTGCTTGTGGCTGGACATTGACAATTGTGGGGGAAACAGAATGACTGCTAATGGGTGATGAGTTCTTTTTGGAGTGATAAAATGGTCTAAAATTGATAGTAGTGGTGGTTGTAGAACTTTGTGACTATACTAAAAACCATTTTGTTTATTTGTTTATTTTGTTTAATTTCTAGTTGCTGTGTTTTTGGAGCTGGGTGGTGGTACCCTGGTAGATTGCACACATTACCATGCTTAAGGATCTGGGAGTTCAAGTCCCCAGTCTCCACTTGCAGTGGGGGAACCTCAGGAGTACAGCAATGCTGCAGGTGTCTTTCTCTTTGCTTCACTTTTTTTTTTAATTTTTTTTAATTTTTTAAATATTTATTTTATTTATTTATTCCCTTTTGTTGCCCTTGTTGTTTTATTGTTGTAGTTATTATTGTTGTTGTCGTTGTTGGATAGGACAGAGAGAAATGGAGAGAGGAGGGGAAGACAGAGAGGAGGAGAGAAAGGTAGACACCTGCAGACCTGCTTCACCGCCTGTGAAGTGACTCCCCTGCAGGTGGGGAGCCGGGGTTCGAACCGGCATCCTTATGCCGGTCCTTGTGCTTTGCGCCACCTGCGCTTAACCCGCTGCGCTACAGCCCGACTCCCCTTTGCTTCACTTTTTTATATTTATTTATTTTCCCTTTTGTTGCTCCTCTTATTGTTGTTGTAGTTATTACTGTTGTTGTTATTGATGTCATCATTGTTAGATAGGACAGAGAGAAATGGAAAGAGGAGGGAAAGACAGAGGGGAAGAGAAAGACACCTGCAGACCTGCCTCACCACCTGTGAAGTGACTCCACTGCAGGTGGGGTTTGCTTCACTTTTTATCAAAGAAAAACAAATTTTAAATGACTGTCTGGAGTGGTGGAGACATATACATACTCCAACTATAACCCTGGTGGCAAAAGTAATTTCAAAGGCTTTATTAACATGTGTGAACTTGATCTTTAATAAAGAACCAGAGTATTACTCTGATGTGTGTAATGTTGGAGATGGAACTTAAGACTTCTTGTGTGAAAGTTCAGCACTCTACCCACTACACCACCTTCTGGGCTACAACCCATGAAGTGTTTGCTTGTTTTGTTGTGTGTGTGTGTGTGTGTGTTTTCCCACCAGGTTTATTCCTGGGGAATAGTTGCTGGCACTACAAATCCATTGCTCCCAGTGTTTTTTTTTTTTTTAATAGGATGAAGAGAAATTGGGGGGGGGGAGCAAAGAAGGAGAGAGAGAGAGAGAAACCTCTAGATCTGCTTCACCACTTGTGTTCTCCCTACAGGTAGGGAGCAAACTCAAGTCCTTGCACATGGTAATGTGCACACTTAATCCGGTGTACCACTGCCTGGCCCGTTTTGTTTAGTTTTGTTTTACCAGACTGGTTAACTTTGGCTTATGGTGGTACCAGGGATTGAACCTGAGACTTCAGAACCTCAGGCATGAAGAATTTCTTTTTGTGAGGTAAGTGAAATAGGTCATTTGGATAGTGCTATGTGCACAATCCAGGTTCAAGTCCAGCCCCTGCTGCATTGAAGGAAATTTTGGTGCTGTAATCTTTTTCATTTTCTTTTCTTTTTTTAAATATTTATTTATTTATTCCCTTTTGTTGCCCTTGTTTAGTTGCTGTAGTTATTATTGTTGTTATTGATGTCGTCATTGTTAGATAGGACAGAGAGAAATGGAGAGAGGAGGGGAAGACACAGAGGGGAAAAGAAAGACAGACACCTGCAGACCTGCTTCGCCGCTTGTGAAGAGACTCCCCTGTACATGGGGATCTGGGGGCTCGAACCAGGATCCTTACTCCGGTCCTTGGCCACCTGTGCTTAACCCACTGCCCTACCACCCGACTCCCTCTCTTTCATTTTCTTTCTGCCTTGATCTAGAAGAAAAAGGGGGAAGAAAGGGAAATAAGAAAGGGAGGAAGGAAGGAAAAAAGAAAGGGGAAGAAAGAAGGAAAGAAAGAAAAAAAGTTTTTTTGTACAACCACCATGCTAATTCCCTAGCCCCCTATGAAGAAACATCATCATCTTCTGCTACCACTCTAACCAAGTCATGATATTCTCTTACATGGAGTTCTGAATCAGTAAGTACCCCACCAGTCCTGCTGGCTTTCTTTCTGGACCATGTGCTTCTTCACTTTTAAGTCTTTCTATGACCTCAGTATAACCTTAGAATGTGTGTTGCAAAATCCTTAGTATAGTTCATAAAACCATACATGCTATGAACTAATACTTTTCTTGCCTTAATCACTTGTAACAGAGTGTAAATCTGTGACCAGCTACTCTGATCTTTTCTCAGGTTCCTTTGAACCTGCTGGGTTTTCTCTTACCCATAGATCATCACATTTTTACTATGTGTGCTTAACCCAGTGCGCCACTGCCTGACCCGGAGGTCATTTCCCCCCCTCTCTTCTCATACAGCTTTTCTCCATTCTCTTTATCTGACTGACTCATACTCAGCCATTACGTTTCTGACGAAATAGCATTTCCTCAGAGCAGCCTGCTCTAATCTCTCCAGATTAAGTCAGTTTACTCCGTTGTGTTTCCTTAACCTACTGAACTTCTGTGTGACAGTACTTTATGATTCTTGTGATCACTTACCATAACCATCTTCCCCACATATGGCTAGTTCTGTGATGACAGACTGTGCTTTTGTGTTCACTCATATATCCACAATGCCCAGTAGTGCTTGACATGTAGTTAGATGCTCACTAGATCTCTTTGTCCTCATTGACAATCAAGGAAGGCCCAAGTATTCCAAGTCTTTGAACACCTCCCCTTTGCTTTCTTCACTAAGGAGAGCTGTGCGGAGCTGAGGAAATGCAAGTACTCTGTGACCTGATATGCTAGCTGATACAATATCAATTTGTAAAATACAAAAGCCTTTATATGTGCAACAATGAGGGAATGACTTCACATACTACACTAGCAAATGAAAACATTGCCTTATATGTCTAAACCATATGTGTCTTTCTTTTTCCCTGTTACCCATGCTGTAGCCTTGAGCATGCTCAATTTCATTATTACCAAGGCAACATTTTTTTTTCCACATTCTTTTTTCAGATAAGAGAAAGTCACTAGGGCACTGAAGTTTGCCTTGGTGTTGTGGCACTCAGACCCAAGCTATGCATGTACCAAAGTGAGCACCCTGCCAAATAAGTTATCTCCTGATCCAAGTCCTTATTTTTTTCAAACAAAACCTTGCAGGGGGCCCAATATGTAAAATCTATTTTTAAATAGGGCTATTCTAACTGAATGGGGTTGGAGGTCAAGCTTCATTTCTTAGACCTCTTCAGTTTTCTCTTTTCTTTTCCTCTCTCCATTTTTCTGTCCCTACTGCCTCAAGCCTTAAAGACTTTGTAGTTCCCAGCTCTATTTTCTCTTTTAAGCCAGAGTTTCTGCTTAGGTTTCTACAAGACACACCCAAAGGCTTAGCTGTGCTATTGTCAAACTGACTCATGTCGCTTTTCTGTTACTTGCAATTAAAATCAAAAGGAAAGAAGAAAACCTAAATAATACAGTTGCAGTTTGAGATTTGCTTATATAATAGAGAATTGGCTTTGGAATCAGAAAAACCAGTTTCAGATTGTGATCTTGATTCCCAGAAAGTTAACCATTTTTCAACAGTTTTCTAGCTTGCAAAGTGATTTTGTTGTTCTTCACTTTTCAACATACTTTGTTACAAATATACAATTTTAAAAATAAAAAAAACAGGAAAATTCCATTTGCAAAAGTTTGCTTTTGTAAGAAGTGCATACCAGCAATAAGGATTCTTAGACATTTTTCTCTGAGTTTTTCTGACAGATTTGTAAGTTAGTGGTACCTACAGAATCCACTATTTTACAGACCTGTCTGATTGCAAAGTATTTATACTCAACGTTTTGTAATTTTTTTTTAAAGATTTATTTATGAGAAAGAGAGAGAGAGAACAAGAGCATTACTCTCTAGCATATGTACTAGTGGGGAAGTTTTTTAGCCCCTAAACCAGAGAGCACTGCTCAGTGCCAGCTTATGGTGGTGCTAATCATTGAATCTGGAATCTTTGAGGCCTCAGGTGTCTTTTTGTATAGCCATTATGTTACCTCCCTAGCCCACACTGCAGGGGATCAAACTTAGTACCTCATACTTAAGTGTCTAACACTACTCACTGCATCACCTCCTGTGCTGCTACAAATATATATTTTAAAAAATAAAACAGTCATGCTGGGAGTCAGGCAGTAGCGGAGCAGGCTAAGTGCAGGAGGCTCAAATCTCCAAGACCTAGGTAAGGGTCCTGGTTGGAGCCCCCCGGCTCCCCACCTGCAGGGGTGTTGCTTCACAGGTGGTGAAGCAGGTCTGTAGGTGCCTGTCTTTCTCTCCCCCACTCTGTCTTCCCCTCCTCTCTCGATTTCTCTCTGTCCTATATCTAATAACAATGACATCAATAACAACAACAATAATAACTACAGCAACAATAAAAAAAAACCAAGGGCAACAAAAGGGAAATCAATAAATTAAATAAAAAATCATGCTGATATATTTTTAAAAGACTTGGTATTGAGAAAGATTTCAGCAAATGTTAAATAAACAAGATTGAAATTTTTTAAAAAATAGTTTACTTGTTGGAGACAGAAATCAAGAGTAAAGGAGGGAGTTAGAGGAGAGACACCTGTAGCACTGCTTCACTGCTTATGAAGCTTTCCCTGTACCCATGAGCACCAAGTACTTCAATTCAGATCTTTGTGCATTGTGATATGTGTACTCTAAGGTGTGCATCATTGACCAGTCCAAGATTAAAATATTTTTTAAGAGTTATTTACTTTCATGAGAAAGAGACCAGTATACCCATCATCTCTGGCATGATATGGTATCAGGAATCAAACTTAACACCTCTCACAGACAAGTCCTGTGTGCTATCACTGCGCATTTCCCCAGTCCTAAACATAGTCTTTTTAGAAGACCTTCCTATCCCTCCTGTAAGGAATGAATGACTAGTTTCAGTGCAGCCAAAGTTAACAAGACTGCCATCTTGTGGTGATTTACTGGCATACTGTCCAAAGTGAGTGAATTTGCGGTATTTTCAAGAACCTACCTTAACAAGAGAGGTAACACAGCAGAGAGATAGTGGGGTAAAGGTTTTAACTACAGGTATAAGACAAAGGCAGTTCAATGTTAGAAAGAATAAAGGAAAACAGAAACTAAACTAAAACATCTTCAAACTGTCACGTGTGGCAGAGAAATCAGTAAAAGAGAGAGATGACCTATGAAGAAGTGAAGAAGTAGCTCAGTCTTCGTTCAAGTGAGGGCTGGTTGATAGCTGACTTGAATGTATGTTTCTTACCTTGATATGCTTGTGTCCAAGACACCTGCTAACATCTGCAACACTTTATTCCTTTTTTTTTTTTTTTTAACAAAAGAGAGGGAGACTCAGAGAGAAGTGGTCCGGGAAGTAGAGCAGTGAATAAAACATTGGACTTTTAATCATGAGGTCCTGAGTTCAATCCCCAGTAGCACATGTACCAGAATGATGTCTGGTTCTTTCTTCCTCTCCTCCTATCTTTGTCACTAATAAATAAAATCTAAAAAAATAAATAAAGATACAGAGAGAGACCAGAGTACTGCTCTGATTTATGGTGGTGCTGGGGATTGAACTTCAGCGCCTCTCAGGCATGAAAATCTTTTGCATAACTATTATGCTGTCTTCCCAGCCCCAACACTGTAATTCTTATTTTTTTTAAATATTTATTTATTCCATTTTGTTGCCCTTGTTGTTTCATTGTTGTCGTTGTTGGATAGGACAGAGAGAAATGGAGAGAGGAGGGGAAGACAGAGGGGAAGAGAAAGGCACCACAGACCTGCTTCACCGCCTGTGAAGCGACCCCCCCCCCTGCATGTGGGGAGCCGGGGGCTTGAACCGTGTTCCTTGCTTGGGTCCTTGCGCTTTGCGCAGTCTGTGCTTAACCCACTGCCTTACCGCCCGACTCCCAACACTGTAATTCTTATAACACCATTGTTCCAGGTTATTCAAATGTCACCCTACACTGTCACTTTTTTTTAACTATTCAAAAGCCTTTCTTTTAAAAGTATTTTATTATCATTTATTTTTTAGCAGTTTTGTTTGTTTGTTTTTTACCAGAGCATTGCTCAGCTCTGGCTTGTGGTGGTTCAGGAACTGAACCTGGGACTTCAGAGCCTCAGGCATGAAAGTCTCTTTGGACAACCATTATGCTATCTACCCCCACCTTTGCTGTCTTTCCACAACTTATTTTATTTTATTTTTGTAATATATATATATTTGCCTCCAGGATTATCACTGGGGCTCGGTGCCAGCACTACAAATCCACTGCTCCTGGAAGCTATTTTTCCCATTTTGTTGCCCTTGTTCCCTTGTGATTTCTGTTGTTGTTATAGCCATTGTTACTGTTGGATAGGACAGAGAGAAATCAAGAGAGGAGGGGAAGGCAGAGAGGAGGAAAGACACCTGCAGACCTGCTTCACAGCTTGTAAAGACACCCCAACCCCCCACACACCAACCCCCCACACACCAACCCCCCACACCCCACACCCCCACCCCCTGCCGCAGGTGAGGGGCTGAGGGATCCAATTGGGATCCTTACACTGGTCCTTGTGCTTTGCGCCATGTGCCCTTAACCTGCTGTCCTACCGCCCAGCCCCCTACATATTTTATTATTAGATAGAGACTGAGAGGCAAAAAGACACAGAGAGAAAGGGAATAAACATGAGACCATAGGACTGAAATCTGCAATGCAGTGGGGTCCAGGCTCCAACCCGAATCTCACACATTGCAAAGCAGTGCACTAGCCTATCCAACTAAGTTATTCTACTAACCTTACACCTTATTCTAATATATCACTGGTAAGAATTTTAGTCATGGGGGACCAGGCAGTGGTGTACCTGGTTAAGCACACACATTATAGTGCATGGGGACACAGATTCAAGCCTTTGGTCCCCATCTGCAGGGGGAAAGCTTCACAAGTGGTGAAGAATGGCTGCAGGTTTCTCTGTCTCTCTTTCCCTCTTCTCCCAGTTCTCAATTTCTCTGTCTCTATCCAATAATAAAATAAAAACGAAAAAAAAATTTGGTCATAGTGGGCTGGGCAGTAGCACAGCAGGTTAAGCACATATGGCGCAAAGTTCAAGAACCTGCTTAAGTATCCCAGTTGGAGCCCCCCCCCGGCTCCCCGTCTGCAGCACAGGCGGTGAAGCAGGTCTGCAGGTGTCTTTCTCTCCCCCTCTGCCTTCCCCGCCTCTCTCCATTTCTCTCTGTCCTATCCAACAACGATGACAGCAACAACAATAACAACGATAAACAAGGGCAACAACAGGGTAAAAATGGCCTCCAGGAACAGTAGTGCAGGCACTTAGCCCTAGCTATAACCCTGGAGGCAATGAATCAATCAATAATTTTTTTAAAAAATTTGGTCATAATGTGACTACCGCATGTCATAGGTTAGCATCACTCCACTTAGAACCAGAAATGGGGTTCTCATTGCTTACTAATCCAAAACCTCAGTGTTATTTTCTAGGGTCACTTCTACTACCACATATTCTAGACTTAATTTCTCCCAGAATTAGAGCCTGAGAAATGGTATGCAAAGTAGTTCATGTTCAGAAGTGATCCCAAGAAACATAAATTGAGACTGGGAAGAGTAAATCAGGAGCAGTCAGATAGGTGCTGAAAAAGATTTAAGTGTTAGGCTTTCAAGGTCCTGAATTCAATTCCCAGTATCACATATGCCAGAGTAATGTTCTGCTTCTCCTCATTAAAACATACTTTTCCCTTTTCTTCTTCCTTGATAGGACATAGAAATTGAGGAAAAGGGGGGGGGGTGGAGATTGAGAAGGGAAAAAAGAGACGCACCTGCAGCCCTGCTTCACTGCTCATGAAACTTATTTCCCCTGCCGGTGGGGACCAGAGTCTTTTTTTACATTTATTTATTTATTTATTTATTTATTGAATAGGGACAGAGAGAAATTGAGAGAGGAAGGGGGAGATAGTGAGGGAGAGAGACAGAGAGGCACCTGAAGCCCTGCTTTACCACTTGTGAAGCTTTCCCCCTACAGGTGGGGACCAGGGGCTTGAACCTGTGTCCTTGCACACTGTAATGTGTGCACTTAACCAGGTGCACCACAGCCTGGCCCCGCGGGGACCATAGTCTTAAACCAGGGTCCCCGCATGTGATAATGTGTGCACCTAGTCAGGTGTGTCACCACCTGACCTCTTAAATACATTGTCTTTAATATTAAACCGGTGAAATAGCTCACTTGGCTAGTGTGCTGCTTTGGCATGCACTTTGAGCCTAGCCCCCCCCCACACACACATTGAGAGAAGCTTTGGTGCTATAGAATCTATCTACCTACCTCCCTATTTCTCTATCTCTCTCTCTATCAATCTAAAAAATAAAAAAGTAATCTAAAAAAACCAGTAAGAGGACGAGAGAGGAAAAGGTCACAGGTTGGAGCATGGCCCCCCAAAGATATTCCAAGGCATTGTAGAAAATACCTCTTAACTGCCAACCAAGGGAAAGAAGAGTATTTATTGATCAGCTCCTGGCCTTCACTGGTCAAAGTTCTCCTCATTGCTGATTAACTCCCACACATTTTTTAGCCAACAATTTCACCTGTCAAAAGGGCTGTGCAATGAGGCACCAACACCTTATGAGCTGAAAGCAAGAGGCATTAGGCTGAAGCAATGAAAGCCTGGGACTGTTGGGTGGCAGAAAGGTGGGTCAGTGAGCACAAAAGTAACTGTGTGGTGTCTTGTAACTTGTAGCTAAAATAGAGTCCTGACTGGAGAAATAATTCAAGATTTAAAGCATGGGACTTGCAGAAAATAGATCCCAGAGGAAAAGGAAAAATTTGGTGTGGCAATTCAATTATACCTAAATTATTATCCCTTTTTACTGTTTTATTTAAAGATTTATGAGAAAGCGAGGGAGAGAGAACAAGAGCATCACTCTGGTACATGCAGTGCTGGGGATCAAATGCAGTACCTCAAGCTTGAAGAGTACAACACTTTATACACTAAACCACCTAACACACTATCCTCTCCCCTAAAAAAAAATTTTTTTAAAACTATTTATTAAACAAGAGAGAAAAGGAGGGAGGGAGAGAGAAAACCAGAGTATAATCCTGATGCTGGGGATTGAATTTGGGACCTTATACTCTCAAGCCCAGTGCTCCAGTCACTGCACCACCCCCAGGGATACCTAATTATTATTAAAACGAATTTATTTTTAACAGAGCATTGCTCAACTCTGGCTTATGGTGGTGCTGGGATTTGAATGTGGGACCTTTGTTGCCTTAAGCATGAAAGTTTATGCAGATCCATTATGCTGTCTCCCCAGACCAACTAACTGAATATTTATCTTCCCGTCTCTGTGATTCTGAAGTATGACTATTCACAAGTTGTCTTGTCCATGGAGGAATGCTTCCACAACAAGACATGAAAATGGTGGCTCAGCTGGTAGAGCACAGGACTTCACGTCTGAGGTTCTTGCTTGATCCCTGGAGCCACATATGCAAATGGTGTTCTAGCTTCTCTCTTTCTCTCTCTCTTTCTCTCACCCACACACAATGATTTACATAACAATAACTTGTAGTGGGTGGGGGTAGATAGCATAATGGTTATGCAAACAGACTTTTCATGCCTGAGGCTCCAAAGTCCCAGGTTCAATCCCCCCGCACCCTATAAACCAGAGCTGAACACTGTTCTGGTAAAATAAAATAAAACAAAATAAAATAAAATAAAATAGTTGTAGTCTCTAGGACTTCACCAATCCAGGTCAACTTTTCAGTCATCCATGCAGAGACAGAAAGACATTACAGTACCTAGGCTTCCTCCTAGGTGTAGTGTGGGCCAGGTTCAAACCTAGATCATGCATATGACAAAGCAGGTATATTACCCAAGTGAGCTATCTTGTCAAATCTCCACCCCTTCGCCCTCATTTTTTAATTTATTTTTACCAGAACACAGCTCAGCTCTAGCTTATGGTGGTATAGGAGGTTGAACCTGGGACTCTTGAGCCTCAGCCATGAGCATTTCTTATCATAACCATTTTGCTATCTACCTCCACCCCCTCTTATTTTTAAGAAGACATAAAAATGGCTCCTTTGGATTGGAAAGTAAGGCTTCTATTTGCCAGTTTAGCCTTGTCCTGCCAGTTGGTGAACAACCACCCAGATAATTTCATTTTAAGCTTTTTTTTTTTTTTAGTATGATTAAATCTGCAAAGGCCCTGTTGCCATTTAAGGTAGCATATTCATAGGTTAGAGAAATTAGGGTGCAAATATCTCTAGAGAGCTATTATCCTCCATACTACAGTACTTTTTTTTTCTTTTTTCTTTTTTTTTTTAATTTATTTCTTTATTGGGGAATTAATGTTTTACATTCAACAGTAAATACAATAGTTTGTACATGCATAACATTCCCCAGTTTCCCATTTAACAATACAACCCCCACTATGTCATTTATCATCCTTCATGGACCTGTATTCTCCCCACCCACCCACCCACCCACCCCAGAGTCTTTTACTTTGGTGTAATACTCCAATTCCATTTCAGGTTCGACTTGTGTTTTCTTTTCTAATCTTATTTTTCAACTTCGGCCTGAGAGTGAGATCATCCCATATTCATCCTTCTGTTTCTGATTTATTTCACTCAACATGATTTTTTCTTTTTTTCTTTTTTTTTTTTTTTTGTGGGGCTCTGGGGAAGCTGAGCTCCAGGACACATTGGTGGGGTCTTCAATCCAGGGAAGTCTGGCCGGCATCCTGATGGCATCTGGAACCTGGTGACTGAAAAGAGAGTTAACATACAAAGCCAAACAAATTGTTGAGCAATCCTGGACCCAAAACTTGGAAAAGTGGAGAGGAAGTATTAGGGAGGTACTCACTGCAAACTCTAGTGTACTTCTGCTTTCTTACTTTGGTGCCATACTCCAAACTCAGTCAATTTCTGCTTTGCGTTTCTACTTCTTTTTTTTTTTTTACATGCATAACATTCCCCAGATTCCCATTTAACAATACAACCCCCACTATTTAATTCATCATTTTTCATGGACCTGTATTCTCCCCACCCACCCACCCACCCCAGAGTCTTTTACTTTGGTGTAATACTCCAATTCCATTTCAGGTTCGACTTGTGTTTTCTTTTCTAATCTTGTTTTTCAACTTCGGCCTGAGAGTGAGATCATCCCGTATTCATCCTTCTGTTTCTGACTTATTTCACTCAACATGATTTTTTCAAGGTCCATCCAAGATCGGCTGAAAACGGTGAAGTCACCATTTTTTACAGTTGAGTAGTATTCCATTGTGTATATATACCACAACTTGCTCAGCCACTCATCTGTTGTTGGACACCTGGGTTGCTTCCAAGTTTTGGCTATTACAAATTGTGCTGCCAAGAACATATGTGTACACAGATCTTTTTGGATGGATGTGTTGGGTTCCTTAGGATATATCCCCAGGAGGGGAATTGCAGGGTCATAGGGTAGGTCCATTTCTAGCCTTCTGAGAGTTCTCCAGACTGTTCTCCACAGAGGTTGGACCAATTTGCATTCCCACAAGCAGTGTAGGAGGGTTCCTTTGACCCCACACCCTCTCCAGCATTTGTTGCTGTTACCTTTTCTGATGTATGACATTCTCACAGGAGAGAAGTGATATCTCATAGTCTTTATTTGCATTTCTCTGACAATCAAAGAGTTGGAGCATTTTTTCATGTGTTTCTCAGCCTTTTGGATCTCTTCTGTGGTGAATATTCTGTCCAAGTCCTCCCCCCATTTTTGGATGGGGTTATTTGTTGTCTTGTTGTTGGGTCTGGCAAGCTCTTTATATATGTTGGTTATTAAACTCTTATCTGATGTATGACATGTAAAGATCTTCTCCCATTCTGTGAGGGGTCTCTTGGTTTGGGTAGTGGTTTCTTTTGCTGTGAAGAAGCTTTTTAATTTGATGTAGTCCCATAGGTTTATACTTGCCTCATACTACAGTACATTTTTTTTTTCAACTCTATCAGTGATAGAACATTGGTAGTTTAAAATTGGCTATGGTGGGAACACTTCACTAAAGAATTTGGTACATTCTATAAATCAAGGCTTTTATTCCCCACAAGCCTATTATCAAACTTTACTTGCATGTACCTGCTTATTATGGTTGCCTGCGGTAAATGAACCTACTCTGGTGTCAAAGCAAGAGAGCTGTCATGTAATCAAGGGAGTATTATGGATATAATTCAGAGGTTTCCTAGAATATCTCCTACTCCTGCCAGGTTTAGTGAAGAAAACTATGGGAACATTATATAGACAGGGCTATCAAACATCTAATCTCCCAAGAATGTAAATTTGGGTTGCCTATAGAAACCTCAGTTATAGGGCCAGGTTCAAGTCCCACTTGCGGAAGTGGGGGGGGGGGCACGCGCAAGGAAGCTTCATGAGTAGTAAAACAATGCTGTAGTGCCCCCTTCTCTCTTTCTCTCTCATTTCTCATTCAATTTCTTTGTCTCTATCCAAAATAAATACAATTAAAAAGTAATATCAAGGGAATCGGGTGGTAGTGCAGCAGGTTAAGTGCACATGGCGCAAAGCACAAAGACTGGCATAAGGATCCCGGCTCGAGCCCCCAGCTCCCCACCTGCAGGGGAGTCGCTTCACAGGCGGTGAAGCAGGTCTGCAGGTGTCTATCTTTCTCTCCTCCTCTCTGTCTTCCCCTCCTCTCTCCATTTCTCTCTGTCCTATCCAACAATGACGACATCAATGATGACAACAATAATAATTACAACAATAAAACAACAAGGGCAACAAAAGGAAGTAAATATTTTTAAAAGCTTTTTTAAAGTAATATCTAAAAGGAAGGAAGGAAGGAAGGAAGGAAGGAAGGAAGGAAGGAAGGAAGGAAGGGAGGAAGGGAAATTCAGTTGTAGCCCCATCAAGGTGATATATAATTAAGTTCTAGTCAGTGAGGGCCACAAAGATATCTCAGCCTGTTAGATCACAA
The DNA here is from genome assembly GCF_950295315.1 of Erinaceus europaeus. Classification (NCBI taxonomy): domain Eukaryota; kingdom Metazoa; phylum Chordata; class Mammalia; order Eulipotyphla; family Erinaceidae; genus Erinaceus; species Erinaceus europaeus. The sequence continues at coordinate 66,764,421 of NC_080174.1, read as the reverse complement.
AATGTGTATGCCTGAGACCCCAGAGGAAATAGGTTCAATTTCTGACATCTCTTGTGCCAGAGTTGAGTACTACTCTGGTTTCCCTTCCCTTCCCTTCCCTTCCCTCCCCTCCCCTTCCTTCTTCTCTCTTCCTTTCCTTTCTCTTTCCTTCCCTTCCCTTCCCTTCCCTTCCCTTCCCTTCCCTTCCCTTCCCTTCCCTTCCCTTCCCTTCCCTTCCCTTCCCTTCCCTTCCCTTCCCTTCTCTTCTCCTCTCCCCTTCCCTTCCCTTCCCTTCCCTTCCCTTCCCTTCCCTTCCCTTCCCTTCCCTTCCCTTCCCTTCCCTTCCCTTCCCTTCCCTTCCCTTCCCTTCCCTTCTCTTCTCCCCTTCCCTTCCCTTCCCTTCCCTTCCCTTCCCTTCCCTTCCCTTCCCTTCTCTTCTCCTCTTCCCTTCCCTTCCCTTCCCTTCCCTTCCCTTCCCTTCCCTTCCCTTCCCTTCCCTTTTTCTTTCCCTTCCCTTCCCTTCCCTTCCCTTCCCTTCCCTTCCCTTCCCTTCCCTTCTCTTCTCCTCTTCCCTTCCCTTCCCTTCCCTTCCCTTCCCTTCCCTTCCCTTCCCTTCCCTTCTCTTCTCCTCTTCCCTTCCCTTCCCTTCCCTTCCCTTCCCTTCCCTTCCCTTCCCTTCCCTTCCCTTCCCTTCCCTTTTCCCTTCCCTTCCCTTCCCTTCCCTTCCCTTCCCTTCCCTTCTCTTCTCCCCTTCCCTTCCCTTCCCTTCCCTTCCCTTCCCTTCCCTTCCCTTTTCCCTTCCCTCTTCCCTTCCCTTCCCTTCCCTTCCCTTCCCTTCCCTTCCCTTCCCTTCCCTTCCCTTCCCTTCCCTTCCCTTCTCTTCTCCTCTTCCCTTCCCTTCCCTTCCCTTCCCTTCCCTTCCCTTGTCTTCTCCTCTTCCCTTCCCATACCTCTTTTCCTCTCCTCTCTCTCCTCTCCTCTTCTCTCCTCTTCCTTTCCCTTCCCTCTTTTCTCTCTTCTCTTCTCCCTTCCCTTCCTCTCTCTCTCCCTTCTCCATCTCCTCCTCCTCCTTCTCTCTCTTTCTCTGTGTGTAATAGATGTCAAGTTTGAGAATCCAAGGCTGTTTTATCCACTAAACTGTTTCCCAAACTTCTCTTCCTCTCATAAATAAATAAATCTTAAAAGAGACCAAGAAGACAGGACTATTGGTAGTATAACAGACTTTCATGCCTAAATAACCAGAGGTCCCAGGTTTAGTCCCCTGCACCAACATAATCCAGAGATGGTGGGGACGCTTCACTGTCAGTGTAGTACATCTACAGGTGATTTTCTCTCTCCCTCTCCCCTCTCAATTTATATCTGTCCTACCGAACTGAAAAAAAGAAGAAAGACCCCCACACCTAAGGACATCTAATATTTGACAAAGGGGCTCAGACTATTAAATGGGGAAAGCAGAGTCTCTTCAACAAATGGTGTTGGAAACAATGGCTGGAAACATGCAGAAGAATGAAACTGAACCACTGTATTTCACCAAATACAAAAGTAAATTCCAAGTGGATCAAGGACTTGGATGTTAGACCACAATCTATCAGATACTTAGAAGAAAATATTGGCAGAACTCTTTTCCGTATAAATTTCAAAGACATCTTCAATGAAACAAATCCAATTACAAAGAAAACTAAGGCAAGCATAAACCTATGGGACTACATCAAATTAAAAAGCTTCACAGCAAAAGAAACCACTACCCAAACCAAGAGACCCCTCACAGAATGGGAGAAGATCTTTACATGCCATACATCAGACAAGAGTTTAACAACCAACATATATAAAGAGCTTGCCAGACTCAACAACAAGACAACAAATAACCCCATCCAAAAATGGGGGGAGGACATGGACAGAATATTCACCATAGAAGAGATCCAAAAGGCTGAGAAACACATGAAAAAATGCTCCAACTCTTTGATTGTCAGAGAAATGCAAATAAAGACAACAATGAGATATCACTTCACTCCTGTGAGAATGTCATATATGAGAAAAGGTAACAGCAGCAAATGCTGGAGAGGGTGTGGGGTCAAAGGAACCCTCCTACACTGCTTGTGGGAATGCAAATTGGTCCAACCTCTGTGGAGAACAGTCTGGAGAACTCTCAGAAGGCTAGAAACGGACCTACCCTATGATCCTGCAATTCCTCTCTTGGGGATATAGCCTAAGGAACCCAACACACCCATTCAAAAAGATCTGTGTACACATATGTTCTTGGCAGCACAATTTGTAATAGCCAAAACCTGGAAGTAACCCAGGTGTCCAACAACAGATGAGTGGCTGAGCAAGTTGTGGTATATATACACAATGGAATACCACTCAGCTGTAAAAAACATGGTGACTTCGCCATTTTCAGCCGATCTTGGATGAACCTTGAAAAAATCATGTTGAGTGAAATAAGTCAGAAACAGAAGGATGAATATGAGATGATCTCACTCTCAGGCAGAAGTTGAAAAACAAGATCAGAAAAGAAAACAGAAGTAGAACCTGAAATGGAATTGGCATATCGCACCAAACTAACAGACTCTGGGGTGGGTGGGTGGGGAGAATACAGGTCCAAGAAGGATTCAGAGGACCTAGTGGGGGTTGTTTTGTTATATGGGAAACTGGGGAATGTTATGCATGTACAAACTATTGTATTTACTGTTGAATGTAAAACATTAATTCCCCTATAATAAAAAAAAAAAAGAGAAGAAGAAACAAAAAGAACCTTTGGTTGGGTCTCTTTGGGTGTTTGAGGGAATGAATGTAGTGACAATTTAAGCATAAAGTAGGCTATTTTGGTTAGGAATTTAGGTTTATTTTTTGAAGTTCAAATACTGACAGAAGTATATGGTTATCTTGAATAGTCTCAGAGGGTGTTAGAACAGACATCTCTCATTCTTTTGGATACTCAGCACCCTTGTCCCTTTCACATATATGGGCAATATTCCAAATAAAGAGAATACTGGATGTGCTCTGGCTGCGATATCTGTCCCTCCACTGATTGCCAGAGTTGATTTGATCTGGCTGGCTAGGTGGGTATCCCCTTCCTCCCTCACCACTCCATGTGCGTCCCTCCCAAAGCTGCGTGCTCTGTCAAAGAGGACGGTCTTCCTCAAATAGAGACTGACTGGTCTTCCGTGGAGGGTATAGGAGTAGCTGCGTTCCCCTGCTAGAACCTCCAAACAAGCTCTCAAGGTCCGAATAAAGAGAATGCATCTTATATGGGCAACACAAAAGCTGCTCTTACTTTCCTCATATAGCATTGCCAGCCACTTCCATTGAAAACCGAAAAGTTTGGGTTCCCTGAGACCAATGAGTTGCTGAGCAGTCAATACAGAGAACATCAATGAGTGGCTTTCACTGCTATGAGCAACTGGGGCTTGGTGCCTCTGGAAATCCTTTCAAACACTGTAAGACATGCACTTTGATGGGGCAAGGAGGTGGTACAACTGGTTGAGTACTCACATTACAGTGAGCAAGGACCTGGGTTCAAGCCCCTGGTCCCCACATGCACTGAGGCAGGGTGGCAAGTGTCTATCTCTCTATCTCCTCTTCCTCTCTTGATTTCTGTCTCTATCCAATAATAAGTAAATCTTAAAATAAAAAAATAAAAAAGCAGACCCTGGTAGTATCCTTTGGAAAAGCAAGGAAGATGAAGTATTTATTGACTGTGGGTTCTGGGTGTGAGACAGAGAGCAGGGTATGCTTTGTGCAGTTGCTTAGAGAACTTTAACTTCCCACTTGCAGATGCTGCTGCTTCCCCTTTCTCTTTCCTTAGACACATGGCTTGGGTTTCAACAGTCAACTTGCAATTACAAAGGTAAGTTAACCACAGAGATATTAAACTGCCTACTTACAATGGAAAAAAGTCACAACACTCAAGCTTTCTGTTATCTGCAGCCAACAGCAGTCATATTCCTGATTTATCTAGTCTTTTTTATTGCATAGAAACAGAGAAATCGAGAGGGAGAGGAGGGGATAGAGAGGGAGAGAGAAACACACCTGAATCACTGCTTCACTATTTGAAGATTTTCCCCTGCAGGTGGGGACTGGGGACTCGAACCCAGATTTATCCAGTTTTATTGGCAGTCAAGGACACAAGCTCAGGCTTTGGATCAGAGGACAGTAATAGGGGATGGAAGAGAGCTTACCTAGTACTCGATACATAGGAGCACCATGTCACCAGAGAAGTTCCACAGATGGTAGAGCAGTGCTATGATAGCTCGATCTCTCCCTCTCCCTCTCTCTCTCCCTCCATCTCTTTCTACCTATCTGAAATCAAAAGAATGACAAAAAATATATATATATAGCTGTGGATGGGCAGTGCAGCTTCAAAAAAAAAAAGGTGATATGAAGCAAAGGACACTGTGGGGAACCTCTATGTTGCCGTTTTTAGTGGGTGAGGTAGTAGTGATTCTGGTTGCACCATCCAGTGTGTTGATACTTCAGACTTTATTTTGCTTTCTGCTTGCCTTCATCATGGACACAGACAGTAGATTTTCAGTATTGAATAATGATTATCAATACTTATTGAATATTTACCCATTCAAGTGTTTTATAATTTTTCTCACCTAATCATATTAACCCAGTAAGACAGACATGAAACTTCATCTCTGCGGTTAACTGGTTTGACTGAGATCACTCACAGTTATTCGTAGCATTGCTGGGATTCATGTTTAGGTCAGAGTGACATGAAAGCCACATCTCAGCCACTACATTGTATTGCCCATATATCTCTTGCCAACTTCCAGTCTTTGAATCTGAGACCCCCTAACTCGGGCCACAGTCTACAGCCCTGTCCTAGCAAGGAGAAGAAAGATAGGATCAGATGGCACAAAGCACAAGGACCGGCATAAAGATGCCGGTTCGAGCCCCCGGTTCCCCACCTGCAGGGAAGTCGCTTCACAAGCAGTGAAGCAGGTCTGCAGGTGTCTATCTTTCTCTCCCTCTCTCTGTCTCCCCCTCCTCTCTCCATTTCTCTCTGTCCTACCCAACAACAATGACATCAATACAACAACAATAATAACTACAACATTAAAACAGCAAAGGCAACAAAAGGGAATAACTAAATATATATAAAAAGGAAAGATAGGATCATATATATTGTTGTCTGTCATGAGTCCCTTCTAACAGGGGAATGTAAGCTCTGTCCAAATGGACACAGGCTCTGATCCAGGCTGCACAGTTGCAGGCAATCCTCTGAGCCAGGCTGGGAAACACTCCAGATAAACCGACAGACTGCTGTGTCTGAAACACTGTGAGATAAGGAAGAATCTTGGGTGGCACCCTCAGAGACAAAGTGAATCTGCAGAATTGGAATGTGATAAAATTCAGGCAAAAGACACAAAAAAAGGTCATGTGTAAGACTCAACTGACTTTCCGGACAATACTTGCTTGTAATTGATTAATTGCACTCCTTGTTCTTTCTCTACCCAAGCTGGATTTTGAAATCTAAGCCTAGATTTTTAGTAAGTAATTCTAACCTCCAAGAATGTGTAGAGGGTGAAAATATTAAAAGATGACTGCACAAATGACTTTTTTTTTTTTTTTAACCACAGCATTGTTCAGTTTTGGCTTATAGTGGAGCCTGGGATTGAACCAGAGACCTCAGAGCCTCAGGTATGAAAGTCCTTCGTGTTACCATTATACTATCTTCCAGGTCCTGCACAAAAAATAATTTGATTAGGACTGTGATATCTGCGAGTAAAGAAAAGTGATAGTCAATGGAAATTTATCACTAGTGAAATAGATCTAAAGGTCCATATTCAAAGTATCCCTTTTCCACTTGTCTTCCTCCTTTAACCTTTAACCCCTAAGAAAGTTGTCTTTTATATTGTCTCTATTTCCCTATCATCATATCATAGCCCTGTTACATCTTTGTCCCTATCTTGTAACAGGTTTCTTTCTTTTTTCTTTCCTTCTATTTCTTTTTTTATTATTATTTCTTTATTGGGGAATTAATGTTTTACATTCGACAATAAATACAATAGTTTGTACATGCATAACATTACCCAGTTTCCATATAACAATACAACCCCCACTAGGTCCTCTGTCATCCTTTTCGGACCTGTATTCTCCCCCCCCACCCACCCCTACCCCAGAGTCTTTTACTTTGGTGCAATACACCAACTACTTGTGTTTTCTCTTCTGATCTTGTTTTTCAACTTCTGCCTGAGAGTGAGATCATCCCATATTCATCCTTCTGTTTCTGAATTATTTCACTCAACATGATTTTTTCAAGGTCTATCCAAGATCGGCTGAAAACAGTGAAGTCACTATTTCTTATAGCTGAGTAGTATTCCATTGTGTATATATACCACAACTTGCTCAGCTACTCATCTGTTGTTAGACACCTGGGTTACTTCCAGGTTTTGGCTATTACAAATTGTGCTGCCAAGAACATATGTGTACACAGATCTTTTTGGATGGATGTGTTGGGTTCCTTAGGCTATATCCCCAAGAGAGGAATTCCAGGATCATAGGGTAGGTCCATTTCTAGTCTTCGGAGAGTTCTCCAGACTGTTCTCCACAGAAGTTGGACCAATTTAAATTCCTACCAGCAGTGCAGGAGGGTTCCTTTGACCCCACACCCTCTCCAGCATTTGTTGCTGTTACCTTTTCTGATGTAACAGGTTTCTACACCCCCGCCCAACCTCTTTTGCCCATTTATGTTCATCCTCTACACCACAGCTAGAGTTGTATTTCTAAAATGCAATCTAACCAGCTCCTCCTTGCTTTCACATTAATATTTTACCTTTTGCCTGGCATAGCTTGACCAGCCTCATTTATTTTTTGGTCTTATCTCCCATTCCTTACCTATAGGAACCTTTTGCCTCAGTCAGTTACAGACTGTTATCTCCGTTACTTTGTACTTTTGTTTACTGTTCAATTTTCTATCCACACGTCAGCTCAGGAAATGACTATGCTGAATTCAAGGCACTCACTAAACATGTTCTGTTTCTCATTACAACCAATGGGAAGGTGGAGCCATGGAGGCATAGAACCCCAATGATGACCCTGGAAGCAAGAAAAAAAAAAGAAAGGAAGGAAGGAAGGAAGGAAGGGAGAAAAAAGAAAACAATGTTTCGATGGCTATATTATTGGCCAATACTGGAGCTTCACTGCTCCAGATCAACTTTTTTGTACAAAAAAGAGATGTGGCTTTGTACAAAAAAGAGATGTGGCTCAGGAAATGGCATAGCCGATAAGACACTGGACTTTCAACTGTGAGGTCCTGAGTTCAAACCCTGTGTGGCTGAGTGATTCTCCAGTTCTCTTTCCCTTTCTCATGCATAAATAAATCTTTAAAAAGAAAGACAGAGACAGAGAGGGAGAGACACCGAAGTACTCTGGTGTACTTGAGGTTCAAACGTGGATGGAACATATGGCAAAGCAAGCATCCTTCCAATTGAACTATCCTGCCAACCCTAAACGGTTCCTTTTAGTCACCCCTAGTGCTATTTCACTGCATGGCAATGATATAATTATCTTGTGTTTTCCTGTCCTAACCTAACTTTGTCTGCCTCACTCCCATTCTCCCTGTCTCCCCTCTCTTCCACTCCTCTAAGATTTATGTGTGACGCAGGTATTTTGTTTCTAACCCAAAAAGAGACTTAGAAGTGCTAACTGTAGAACTGATTATTTAGGGCCAGGGAGGTCATTTGCCCTGGGTTTCACATACATGAAACACTCAAATATAACTTTTCAGTGTTATATCTAAACAAAATGAAAGTATGGGTGATCATGTTTTGTTAGGTGTAAATATATAAAAACAGGCTAGGCCTTTTATCAGGTTGCCATTTTTCTTTTAAACGTACTGGAAGTCAGAAAATTGAGAAGATGACCAGGATCAGAGAAACCAGATAAGTAAAACCTTGCAGTTTGGGACTGAAAGCCAGGATATCTCATCCAGAAATATCGCTGCCTCAACACTGTGTCTAATGATTCCTGTAGGACCTATCACAGGAGTTAACACTTAATGGCATTTGCTGTCAGGTAGATGGGTTACCTTCAACGTTCCAGCTCTTACATTGCCAATTTGTGACCTTGGCACATTGTTGTTCAGCTTACTCTTTTGGAAACTGGAGACTTTAATGGTGCCTGCCATAGAGAGTCCCTATTAGCGTTAAATGAAAATGCGCTTGAAGCACTCAGGACAAGCCTGGCATGCAGTCAGCTCACAGCAAATGGTAGCTGCTATTATAAGAACTGCGTGCAGCGGGTTAAGCGCATGTGGGGCAAGGACAGGCTTAAGGATCCCGGTTCGAGCCGCTCCCCACCTGCAGGGGAGTCATTTCACAAGCGGTGAAGCAGGTCTGCGGGTATCTATCTTTCTCTCCCCCTCTCTGTCTTCCCCTCCTCTCTCCATTTCTCTCTGTCCTATCCAACGATGACTCAATAACAACGATAATAACTACAACAATAAAACAACAAGGGCAACAAAAGGGAATAAATAAATAAATAAATATTTTAAAAGAACTGCGTGTGTTGAGAAAGTTACTCAGGCATTATAACGCCTGCATTCAGCTTGAAGCTTGGAGCTGTCACAGTCATTCAACTGAAGGAACAGTAGCACTCAGCACTCTCCAATTTTTTTTTTTTTTCTGTAAATAAATCTTTGTGGGAGGATAATCACCGGTTGGAAAGTGTGAGCCTTGAGGGAACAAAGCTCTGGTCCCCGTACCCAGGCAGCATGGAAGCGGGTTGCAGTCCCTGCGGAGAACACCCCCAGCTCTGAGAGGTAGCTGACTGGGCACTTCCAGCCTGGGGTGGGGGGAGCGGGGACAGCTGCCTCGGACGCCGGGCTTTACAGGAGTAGGGCGGGCAGGAGCCCCTTTGATTCCGCTCATTTGATTACGGGGGCCACACCCAGAGCTCTGGGAGGAAGGACTCCAAAGCCGCAGGGCGGAGGCTGCCGTGCGCAGCCCCAGACCTGACCATCTATGGTCACAGCGCGCCCAGCAAACAGGAAGTGAGGCGAGCTACTACCTTCCCGTGCCCGGCAGGGCCAGCGGGTGGCGGCTGGACCCCACCGCGTCCGCACCCCACTCTCCCCATACGCAGCCTCCGCCAACTCCCCAAGAAATTTGTTCTGACCAATTAACTGCTTCCCCAGTCTCCTACGGGTAAATCGAGGAAAGCACGCCCAGGGAGAGGCGGGGCTCAGCTTGAATCACCCACGGAAAGCTGACGGTCCCTGGGTTCCCGCCCTCAGAGTACCCTCCCTGCGAAACCCGCGAGCAAAGGGACAGACTTTTGCCGCTAGAGGCCAAACTGATAGGAGAATCAGCCACTCATCTGCCGTCTTCCTCCGGAGGTGGAGCTTAGCCAGTAACTCCGCTCCTTCATTGGCCAGCGAGATTCCGGCTCTGACAATTGAGGGGCGCGGCCTATCTTTGAGCTCGCCCCCCAGAACTCTCCCGCTTGGGGGCGGGGCTTTTTCTACGCACACCCGGGGACTCGCGAAGACCCTCTCTTGCGGGCGTGGTAAACGGGGGGCGGAGTCACGAGCCGAGCGGGGCGACCAGATTTCCTCCCCCATCCCTCTAGCCTAGCGTTTCCAGCGGCCGTGCATTTCCGGTGGGGGTGCCGCGCCCAGTGAGGGCCCGGAAGTGGGTCGCGCGAAGATTGCTGGGCGGTTCTTGCCGGAAGTGGAGAGTGGCTGATCGCAGTCGGGAGGTGAGGCAGAGCTCTGAGGTGAGGGTGTGCTGCACGGCAGGGGCTGGGGGGTCCACAGTGCGGTCTCCTGGCTGCTGACGTTGTGAATGGCCTTTGTGGCTCTTATGCGTGAGGTGGACTGTTCTGTGGGGCCCGAGGCGAAAGCCCTCCGTCTGACCCGGGATCCTGGGCGCGGTCTCTTGAGGTGGGGCCAGGGTGACCAACCGAGCCTGGCTCTGCTGTGGAAGCATCTCGGCTGAATTTCTCAGTCCCGGCTGTCAGCCTCAGCAGACGCCCGATCCCTAAGGTGCCTCGACGGAAAGGAACCTCTGAAGACCTTGCAGTCTTGCCTGTCCCCCCACCATGTCCCCGTTGCACGGATGGGCAGGTTGAGGGCAGCAGCTGGTCCAGGGTGGAGCTAGTGAGGGAAAGGATCGGAAGCGAGAGAGAGTTCCGCTTGAGATCCTGCCCCTCTTCCTTTCCCCAGAACTTCGCTGTGTCTCCGAGTGGTCTTCCGAGTGGGCAGGGCAGTTGCAGGGATACCCACATCGTGGAAACTTTGTTTTCGAATGCGGTGTTTGACGTGCCTGGAGGGTTTTAAAAAGAGGGAGCAGGACTGTGGGTTTGTGTTCAAGTTACCCTTCCCTTTCTGCACAGTCTGTTCTTCTGAAGTCAGGTTAACTTTATTGAAGGTGTTGCTAACTTCCGCACTTGAGATCAGGTGACTCGTTGGTTTGTTCTCTTCCTAGGCTGCGAAGTATCTGTCGTCGTAGATGCTTTATTTAAGTTCTCTGAGCCTCACTTCTCTCTCTCCCCATCTTTTCAGTGGAGATCTCAGTTCACCTCGTAGGGTCATACTCGGTATAACACATTTATTGTGTTTGTTCCGTTAGGTATCCTGTTATATCCAGGGGATGTAGTTTTGGGGAAGAAAAACCAAGCTCGATCCTGTCCTCCTGGGGCCAGTGGTGTTTAGAATACTTGAGGAGTACTTGTAAATGCGCAGAACATTGGGAAAGAAGAGCGAGCGGGTGCTGGTGAAATATGTGACAAGGGATTGAGGGACTTTCCTTCTGCAGAAGCAGAGTTTGAATGTTTAAAATCAGTGTTGAGGATGAATCGGAAGAGCTTGATGAAGAGGGGGAGAACTAATGCAGAAGTCAGTATCAAGAGACTGGTTGAAGCTCTGTGGGGCGATCGCTGTTCAAGTAAAAAATGGGGTGGCCCAGTACATTCATCATTTACCAAGCATTTATCGATCCTATATCATGTCAGGCACTGAGACATTTGGCTTTGATGAGCAAGAATACAGTTGTTCTTAGGAAGTCAAGAAATTCAATAATGGCTTATGATATTGTGGTGCTTTGTAAACAGAGGGCTATGAGAGAAGAGAAGGAATACCTGAACCAGCATTCTAGCATTCTCAGAAAAGGAAATGGAAGACAAAATCTTGCAGAATTTTATTAACCATATGTTGAAACAGGAAAAGGAATTTCCAGGCAGAGCAAAAGTGCATGGCCATGGAGTCATGGAAAGGTGACTAGTTTAGTGTGCCTGTAATTCCAGGGTTGCTTGGAGAAGTTGAGGACATAGAAGTGGTGAAGTCAAATACTGAAGGTCCTTGTAAACCACACTAAATAACTTAGGTCTTACCCTAAAAGCCATGAGGAGGTTTTGAAGGATTTTTAACAGAGAGAAAATAATGTGATGGAATTTAGGTTTTTGAAAGTTCAGTCTGTTCAGTAGGAAGGGACGTAATGGGGAAGTAGACTGGTGTTTGGAAGCTACCATTATAGACAGTAGCAGTGAGGAGAGGAGGGAGCAAATTTGAGCCATATTAAAAAGATGGAATATTTAGAATTGGAGAGTGATTGTGGGAATGAAGAAATAGTGTAGGAGGGAGTCGGGCGGTAGCGCAGCAGGTTAAGCGCAGGTGGCTCAAAGCGCAAGGACGGGTGTAAGGATCCCGGTTGGAGCCTCCAGCTCCGCACCTGCAGGGGTGTCGCTTCATAGGCGGTGAAACAGGTCTGCAGGTGTCTTTCTTTCCCCCTCTTTGTCTTTCCCTCCCCCTCTTTGTCTTTCCCTCCTCTCTCCATTTCTCTCTGCCCTATCCGACAACAACGACATCAATAACAACAACGATAAAACAACAAGGGCAACAAAAGGGATTAAATAATAAATATTAAAAAAAAAAAACAGTGTAGGAAACTGGCTCGCTTTCTTGCTTTGGGAATTGAGTGGTACCATTTATCAAGAGAGTGAGAGAAGGATAGGTTGGGAAGTTTGCATAGAAAGAAAATAAACACATTTTGAGTTTGAGTCGGTTGCTGCACACCCAAGCAGTTATTTAATATAGAAGGTCTCAATTAGAGAAGACAGCAAGAGTGAAGATATGGAGGAAGGTAGGGGCTATATTGTCTAGTGAAGCCTGGAGCCTGGAGTTTGTGATAGAAGATAAGGCCAGAGGGAGGAGGGAAAAAAAATTGGTAGATAGCTGCCAGGTTGTGGTGGGTCTAAAGTGTTCAGATTTTATTCTGTGACTGGCAATTAGTGTGTCTGAGTTGCTGAGATTCAGCATGAAGACATTTCTATAAGGATTTCCTATATTTTCCTTCCTTAAAAATAACTTCATCAATCCGGTGGACATAATTTATGTCTCTGGAATTTAAGTAAGTTGGTAGCTGTGAACGTACATTGTTGAGCACAACCTGTCATGCAGATGGCAAGTGGTGGTATTGTTAAAATTTAGTCAAGTCTTTTTTTTGCTTTGAGGTTAGCTGTTAGCTTTAGGGTGATCTTTTTTCTCATTTATACATTTGTTTAGTTGCATTTTTTTTAAACTAAGGATTGAGACTTTAAGGGAGGGGGGCAGGCAGTGGCGCACCTGGCTAAGTGCACACATTATAGTGTGCAAAGACCCGGGTTCAAGCCTCTGGTCCCTACCTGCAGGGGGGAAGCTTCACAAGTGGTGAAGCAGGGCTGTCGGTGTCTGTCTCTCACTCCTTCCCTCTCAATTTCTCTGTCTTTATTCAGTAATAAATATATAGGGTTTTTTTTTTTTAAACTTCCTCCTTTCACTTCTGTGGAGCACATAGTTAAAAATTCATTTTAATTGAACTCCCTAAGATCTGAAATCTGAGGCCTTCAAAAACACAATGTACCCAGTCCTCGTCTTCTATTTGAATTATTGTCAGTGCCTTTACTTTGTGCAACCCTTGCTTTTGTACCTATTTTTCAGCTTCTTGCCAGCCACAATCAGACTGATTTTATTTTTTTTATAAGATTTATGTATTAGTGAGAGAGAGAGAGAGAGAACATGCTACAGAACCACCGTTTCTCTCTGGTACATGTTATGCCAAGGATCAAACTCAGGACTTCATGCTTGTAAGTTTAGAACTCTAGCCATTGTACCACCTCCCAGGCTACTGTTTTATTTTTAATTTAATTTTTATTGGGGAAACTCAGTTTTACAAGAAAAACTGCTATTTTAAAAATAACCATCTTCATCATGTTACCTCTAGCTGACTTCATATTCCCAAAGAAGCCAAAACTCCATTGTCCAATTAAATTTTCTACAATCAAGCCCGTCCCTAATCATTGGATGGTACATATTGGTACATATTGGTATTCTAACTGTAGAAGTCCAGAATTACTGCATTTTGTGCTTCCCTTTTTCTCCTGATAGTAGAACAGGGGTTCTCAACATTGGCACAGGTGATGTTTCCGTCAGGATAATTCACTTGTGAAGTTGTCTTGTGCATTGCAGCTTTTTAGCAATATCTGTGGCCTCTACCTATTAGATTCCAGTAATATTCCCTCAGTTGTAACAACGAAATGCCTTCACACATTGCCAGATGCCTCTTGGAAGACAGCAGTACATCCCTGGTTTAGGACTACTGCATTTAGAATTATCATAGCTATGATTGTATGATGCGTTATCTCACCAGCTAAGTTCTCTTGAGAACAGGCTTTATGGTATAGTGGTGATCTGCAGTGGATGAATCAAGAATTATTTCTTCAAGGAATTCCTGGGTGGTCTTTGAAAACATGTTCTTTTTTTTTTTCCTCAGAGTATATAATCCTAATAGATATCACTGATTAGGCACTTACTGGAAGTTAGGTTTATGCTGTTGATAGTGTAAATCAGCAGGTTTGTTTAGTCCCATTATTAGGGATCTATAAATTCTTGTTTTGTTCATGTTGCCAGCATTTAGACTTTTTGGATTGGTGGACCATATTTTTCATTTATTTTAAACTGTGTATGGTCTATTATGTTAATATTCAGTGTTTATTTTGATATTAGTTTCACCTTCTCTAAATACAACTACAACATTCATCATGAAACAATTCTTCCATAAGGATCCCGGTTCGAGCCCCCGACTCCCCACTTGCAGAGGAGTCACTTAACAAGCGGTGAAGCAGGTCTGTAGGTGTCTATCTTTTCCCCTCTGTCTTCCCCTCCTCTCTCCATTTCTCTTTGTCCTATCCAACAACGACATCAATAACAACAATAACTACAACAATAAAAAAATGATATGTGATTGATATGTGGAGTGTTATAAACTAATATTAACCACACTGTAATAGTAATCATTTTGTAATATATACCTATGAAATCAAAAGCTTATATGCTTGCACTCTGTTATGTCAGTTATATCTCTGGTAAGCTGGAAAAAAAGAAGCTATTTGTTTCTGGTATGTGATCATGTAAACCCAACAAAAAGAGTCTAAGTCCTTCAGCTACAGTGCAGCATTTATTTGCCTTGTGCTACCAGACTTGTCATGTCAAACTTTTCCATCCCACTGGAAAATAGTTTTAGTTAAAATGTTTAGTGGAAAAAGTGAGCTTGCTATTTGGGATTGTTTTTGTCTTTTTTTCTTTTTTTCTCCAGAGGTCTTTACATTTCCTATATTTTAAGTTATTTATAGACTCACAGTCACAGATCTTTTTATATTTCTAGTTGTGGCTGAATGGTGGTTAGGGCCAAATGCCATCCTTGAATTTATCTTTACATGAGAATGGGAAGTACTGTTATTTAAGGCAGCCACCCAACTGAACTCAGCCAGTGCAGGTTTTCTTTCTACTTTTTAAAGATTTATTTATTTAGTCAGAGAGAGAGAGAGAGAGAGAGATGCAGACCAGAGCACCACTCTGTTGTATTCAGTGCCAGGCATGGAATTTTGGTGCCACACAAAATGCAAGGAATGATCTCTATCCATTGAGCCACTTCCCCAACTGAAGTTTTCTTTATATACTAGAATGTGATTTATTACAAAAGAAGTTTGCTGCATGCTCTTATGCAGCTACTTTGTAGTATTCCTTAAGTATCAGAGGGGAACTTACAGTCATGTCAGGTTATCTCCCCTAGATTGTAGAAATTAGTCCCTATGTCTATAATGGCAGCATGTATGCTATTTCTAGCTTTACTCACTACTGGAGTTTGAGATAGAGGGCCATCTTAACCAAGGGAATAGGAGACAAGTACTGATATTGGGTTGGATTGCTTCCATCCCTAGAAGACAGGCATTTCTTTCTCTTTGAATCTAAACCTCGGGTGGCAGTGACTCAAGCACTAAATGTCATTGGTTTCATCAGAGAAACCAAATGCTTAGGGAAGAACAGTAGCCCCTGATTTGGGTTAGATTTAGATGACATCTTTAATGGGCCAATGTGGTATCTATTCTTTGGTTTCTAGGTTAAACCAGACAACTTATAAGTGTCTTTTATTAGCCTGTCTAGGTTTTGCTTTGTGCTTTGTGTTACATTAGAGCCTAATGATAAGACTTTTTATATTGTTAATAGAACTAGCCTTATAGCTTAGTGGTAACTAGAGATATCAAATGGATCTAGGTTTTTTGCTTTTCAGTATAAAGAAAATATATAGATATGTTAATTGTCCAAAATCTCATCACTCTGATGTGACAAATAACAGTAAAACTTGTGTTTTCTTCAAACCTTTTCCATAGTGCACCTAGCTGTTGCCCTATATTTAGAAGTCTAAGCTTCTGTTACGTTGAGCAACTTCATAGTTATCATTTTTTTCCTACATCAGGGCTATTTCTTTAATATAACCTTACAGAATTAAGCATAGAATTAAAAAGCTAAGTCCTTGGCCCAGAAGGTGAAGCTGTGAATGAGTTGGACTCTCAAATAATGAGATCCCTAGTTCAGTTCCCAGCAACAGAAGTGCAGAACAGTGTTTTTCTCTCTCAGAGAGAGAATCACAGAGATTCTCTCCCCTCTCCTCCCCTCATTAATCTTTAAGCAAGCAAACTAAAAAGCCCACCAGCAGCAGTGGTATTGGACAAGCTCCAGGCGCCAGCAAGAAAAACAAACATTAAAAAAAAATCAAGTCCAAAAGGAGCATTTTGAAGCAGACCAATATGTCTGTTACAGTATATACACTTTAATTATATAGTTGCTTTGTCTTCAGTTTTACTCAATAGTATAACTTACAGGAGTAATTGCCAAAGCAGAAAACTTTTTAAGCAGAGCCATTTCCTCCTCAAGTTGAAATTCACAGCACATACACACACACTGTATTTGTATAGAGACAAGAGTGAAGAGAGATAAAGAGGGGGGGAAAGAGACAGAGACATGTACTGCTTTATAACTTGTGAAGCAGGTGGGAACCAGTAGCTTGAACTGGGATCCTTGCACACTGTAAATGTGTGCTCTCAACTAGGAGTGCCCCCACCCAGCTCCTTATACCACTTTAACTACCTGGTGAGATGAGACAATAATGGCAGGAGTAACTTGGTTCCATTTACTGCTGTACAACTTCCTTGACAGTATGAAGGAATTAGGTGTTTGAGTTGTTAGAATGATGAAGCAGTTTTATCAGGAATCACTACCCATTTCTGATACATACATTTTCAAACCACAAAAGAAATTGCTGGTGAATCAAGCCAATGATATTCATCCAAGAGTTTATCCATTCTTGTGACTTAATGACATTTCGTTGTTAAAACTTGCAGATACTTATTTCCAACTTTGATCCTTTCACAAGCTTTATTTCTAACTACTTATTGGACATTTCCCCTTGGAAACTTAATCTTTTCTTTAAAATCTATGTATCCAAATTGACCCCAAAAGACCAAAACTGGAACATGCCAGAAGCCTGTTTCAGCCTACAGCATCATCATTATCTTAGGCTTCTGAATTAACAGTTCTGGAGTCATCTTTCCCTTCTCTGAATGCTGCTATGCTCATTAGTCAGCAGGACACAGTTAATACTTGTTCTGTGTTTAATGCACACTTGTTTTGTGTGACCTCCAGGGGCAGAGCTAAGAGCAGTGGGTGGAAATTACAAGGAGGCAGATTTTGCTCCCAAATAAGGAAGAATTTTTAAATACTCCCCAAAGTATTGGACTCTCTACATTGAATGCATTTTAACAGAGGTTACCTAGTTGCTGAAACTATTGGAAGCCCTGTTTGGTATTTTTTTACAAGATGATTTCTAGAATCCCTCCTAAGGCTGAGATCTAGTGATTTAGTGAAGGTAACTTCCTTAGGGCAGAAAAACTATTCTGCTTCCCCCACCACCACCACACACACACACACAGACTTAATTCAAGTTCTACTTACTTGCCTATAAATGGTTATTTGTAGGTTACTTTTTTTTTCATTTAGTTTTTATGTGATTTGATAGAAATGTGGGTTTTATTTGAAACACTAGAAATTTATAAAGTATTCTTTTTAAAAATCTTACTGGATAGAGACAGCCAGAAATCGAGAGGAAGGGATAGATAGAGAAGGACAGAAACAGAGAGACACCTGTAGCCCTGCTTCATCACTGGTGAAGCTTTCCCTCTGCAGTTGGGGACCAGGGGCTTGAATCCAGGTCCTTACACATTGTAACATGTACACTCAACCAGGTGTGCCACCACCCGGCCCCTAACACTTCTTTGCTTAACATGTTTGTTATATCAAATTCAGATACTGAATTCCCTCAAGCCTTGCATCCCTACCAAGACTCCCCTGCCTCCTCCCCCCCTCTCTTTTAAAAATATTTACTTATTTATGAGAAAGAACCAGAGCACCACTATGGCACATGCAGTACTGGGGGTTGAACTTGAGACCTCATGCTTAGAGTCCATCACTGTACTACCTCCTGGCCCACTAGCATTTTCCCCCATGAAACTGAATGTTCTATGTAGATTAACCTGTTCACACTTTCTGCACATGATCTCCCCTTCTTGCTTTTGATGCTCTGGAATGCCTTTCTTACCTTCCATCAAGATACCCCACTTCCCCCTTAAAACTAGACTACTTTCAATCCTCAGTGGTTTCTTTTAAAATAATGTAGTTTTTTTGGTGGGGAGATAGCATAATGGTTATGCAAACAAGACAGTCATGCCTGAGGCTCCACAAAGTCCCAGGTTCAATCCTCCACACCACCATAAGCTAGAGCTGAGCAGTGAACTGGTGTTTCTCTCTGTGTCTCTTTATTTGCATCTCTCTCAAAAGTAAAATAAATATTAAAAAAATAAAAATAAAATAGTGTTTTTGTACATAATATGTTAGTGGGTATACTTTCTACTGTGTGTAAAATAAAAGATTTTTCTTAGAAAAAAAATGTAGTTTTTAATTGTGTATGTGTCACCCAGACCTTGTGTATGTGCGATTTCACCACTGTGGGCTCACTATTTCATTCAAAGGAAAGACAGTCAGAGAGACAGAAAGGCACCACAGCACCTGCCATTTGCTGCTGAGGCTGAAGTTTACACTGCATGTATGGCAGGGCAGGTGTCCTACCTGGTGAGATATTTATTCAGCCTAAAGCTATTTGTACTATGTAATTAATAATCATACAACATGCTGTGAAGAAAAAAAAATCCTGAGTGGGCTGGGAAATGGCACAGTGGATAAAGCATTGGACTCTCAAGCACGAGGTTCTGTTTTCAATCCCCAATAGCACATGTGCCAGAGTGATGTCTGGTTCTTTCTCTCCTCTTATCTTTCTCATTAATAAATAAAATCTTAAAAAGAAAAAACTGACATATAGACTGATAGTTTAACTTTTCCTTTTTTTTTCTTTTTAAAAAAAGTTACATAATCTGAAGTAGGTCTTTGTTTTTTAAGATTATAAAGGAGCAAAATGGAGGCTGTAAGAAACAGCGTCACTTTAGCAGGTTGGACGACAGGGATCGAACTCAAAATCACATGTGCTTGTACTTTGTCCACTTCAGTGCTTATCTCATTGATGTTTCTTTTTTGTTAACATTCCCAGTGATAATGAAAGCTCCTGGAAGGCAGGGACTGTGTCTTCATTTCTTCAGTAACCACAACAGTGCTAAGCTCTTCCACTTTATTAGCAGTGTCTGCATGCTGGGCTGTCCATGGTGCTTCCATGGGACTGGGTGGTAGGAAAGAGTAGGAGGTAAATGGCTAAAATGCCATATTTAGCTTACAGTGTGCAGTGGTGATATTTCGCACTTGAACTGCATTTTTTGTTAGTGATTTAATAATGATTGACAAGATTGTGGGATAAGGGGGGTATAAGTCCATATAATTCCCACCACCAGAGTTCTGTATCCCACTCCTCCATTGGAAGGTTCCTTACTATTTATCCCTGTGGGAGTCTGGGCCAAAGACCTTTATGGGGTGCAGAAGGTGGGAGATCTAGCTTCTGTAATTGCTTCTCCGCTGGACATGGGCGTTGACAGGTGGATCCACACCCCCATTGAACTACATTTTAAAGCTAGCAAAGTGACTCTTGTACTCCTTTGATCTTTATATCTCTGTGTGCTAGCTAAGGAGCCATTAAATGACATCCTAAAGTTACACAGTTAGTATGTAATGCAGTTGGGACTCCTTAGACATGTATACTTAGGATTGCCTCTTTTGAAAGTTTTTGTGATGAATGCTTAAGTAATTGGGAATTAGTTAAGTAATTGGGAATTATGGAGGCGTCCATGGAGTTCTATTGTCAATAAGAAATGTCAAGGAGCTGGGGTCGGGCGGTAGCGCAGTGGGTTAAGCGCAGGTGGTGCAAAGCGCAAGGACTGGCATAAGAATCCCGGTTGGAGCCCCCATCTCCCCACCTGCAGGGGAGTCATTTCACAGGCGGTAAAGCAGGTCTGCAGATGTCTATCTTTCTCTCCCCCCTCTCTGTCTTCACCTCTCTCTCCATTTCTCTCTGTCCTATCCAACAGCGAACTACATCAACAACAACAACAATAACCACAACAAGGGCAACAAAAGGGGGAAAAAAAAAAAAAGGCCTCCAGGAGCAGTGGATTCATGGTGCAGACACCGAGCCCCAGCAATAACCCTGGGGGCAAAAAAAAGAAAGAAATGTCAAGGAGCAAGATTAGGCTGAGTTGGAGTTTTCTACTGTGGCAATTCTGTATTTTTTTTTTAATCCCCTTTTAAATATCTTTCTTCCAAATGTGTCATCTGTCTTGAATATAATTGAAAATTATGGTCATTATATTACATTAATCCCACAACAAAGGGGGGGAAATCATGTTTAAAAAAAAGAAAGAGAGAAAGAAAGAAAGGAAGGAAGGAAGGAAGGAAGGAAGGAAGGAAAGTATGGTCTCCGTAGAGATAATTGAAAGCTGCCAGTAATGAGTAAAGATACCATAGAGACTTTGAACTCACCTGCTGGGCTAGGCAACTAGTGAGGGCTTGATGCTGTGATGAATAACATAGTCATTTAATTGCTTAAAAGCCAGGTAGAATGATTAGAATACTCTCAGACTAGGATTTAGAAAATTCTGCTGGAGGCTGGGTGGTGTCACACCTAGTTGAGTGCACATGGTACAGTGTGCATGGACCCAGGTTCAGGCCCCTGGTCCCCACTTGCAGGGGGAAAGCTTCACCAGTGGTGAAGTGGTGCTGCAGGTGTCTCTGTCTCTCTCCCTCTCTGCCTCCCCTGTCCTCTCAATTTCTGGCTATCTGTTGGTATGCATGAGACCCCTTCTGTTTCATTTGGTTTAAATCCCCCCTGCTTAACACTATTCTATTTACATAACCACTTCATTCTATTTATATAACCGCTGTTAACAAGCACCTCCCTCCAGGGCATTGGTTCAATCCCCACTGTTTCATGATATGTTTTTCCTCCACCCCCCCCTCCTTGTCACACTCTGATTGTCACCAGTCACTTTTCTCTCCACCCTCTCTATGTCACACCCTGTTTCCACCCTACTTGTCAAGTATATATAAAGACAGCATTGTGAGTTTTAGAGTACTTTACCTTTAGTTTAGCTCAGCTTGGCTTAGATTGTGCTGCGTCCTGCATGAATAAAGAGATACTGCCTACAGCTCAACTATGAGTCCCTGGTCGTCTGTTACCTGCCCGTGAAGCCAGCCTGGCGGAAACAACCTAACCCGTCGAAAACGACATATGGCGCAACAACGTGGGACCAGACCTGCGCAACTCCCAGATAAGTGAAGACTTTGCCTACCTATGCACTATGGTCTTCTCTTCTACTTACGAAGAGGTTTGCCAAAGCCTCTACTGTTTCATTATGAGACAGTTTCTCTGTCTCTGGAACATTTTACTCTGGGCCACATTTCGGTTCCCTGACCGGGAACTTTGGTTTCTTATGACCGGGATCATAGAGCTTGGGAGATGCAAGGAGATTTCTCCTTGGACTTTCTGGATTCCCTCTCTCATGTTTCCCGAGGAAAAGGACTACATTTCGCTCCAGGCCATAATTTCGTTCTTTATGACCGTGATCGTAGACCTTGGGATATGCATGGGGATTTCCCCTGGAACTTTCTGGACTTCTTCTCGAATGTTTCCCATGGAGAAGGACTACTCTAATCTGAAGAACATTCTCGAGTACCCTGGCAGTTCCCAAGTATGGAGACACGTGGATAGTTCTACTCTCCTGATTGGATTCTTTCTTCGATGGGAAGACGCTTTTAAAAATGGGTGCCTGAAGCAATCCAGCAGGAATAGTCAGAAACACCCTAAATGGAATTTCGAGGAGCTTTTTGAACTAGGTCGCCCTCCGGGGATTCTTAATCCTACATGGTGAGATCTTGATAATCTGGTTCAAGTTGCGTTTCATAAGAGAATGATTTGAATGACTGAATTTTTGTTTGACATTGACTTAAAAAAAAAAAATGCTGGACGCAGCCATGATTTCTAGAGACATCCAGAAACAATCCAAAAAATTGTTTTTTCCTCCTTTGATTTCTCTTTTACGTCTTGACATGAATCTGCAACGTTTAATCCTGAAAACTGTGTGAGTTATGGGTGGGGCAGATAGTGCAATGATTATGTTAATTATTCTCATGCTTGAGGCTTTTAACTGTGGTTCTTCTGTTTACCTTTCCACATTTTATTGAGTTTAAACTGTTTAAACAACCTTAAAATCATACTAGAAAGGACTTCCAATTATAATGGAGTTATCAATTATAGTAAACTTCTAATCTGCTACAAGTTTTGTTTGACAAGTAAGTGAATTTCAGCTGTCAAGTCTTCACATGAAAAAGCATCTACTCAAATGGAATTCCCGGAAATCCATTTGGACCCCTGTTCTCTGACATCGCCCCCGGAAACCAATAATGTGACCTGGCACAACCTGAAGAAACAGATTCACAGACTCGAAAGCTCACTCTCTACAGAAAAGCAGAATTCTGGTGGCCAACATTCCCCATCGAGACAGACGTGCAGCGTTTCATCCTCCGGCATTTTCTTCTGTGGTCAGCTACTTTGGACTGACACCTCCATCGGACTTACTGGTACACACAGCTGTGTTTCTCAAAGACTAACTTCAGCCAATTGCCTTGAGACTTTATAGACCATGTCCCCTCGCCTGCAGGCTCTGTCCCAGAGGCAGAAAACTCCCCCTCCTTATTAGGTTATGCCCACAGAGGCATGAAGCGCCCCAAGAGGCAAGAGATGCCCACAGAGGCAGGAAACGCCCTTTGAGGCAAGAGATGCCCCCAGAGGCGTGAAGCGTTCCCAGAGGCAAGAAATGCCCTTTCACCTGCTAGGCCTTGCCCTTTGAGGCAAGAAAAGCTCCACTTGGCATCACACTGATTATTGCTGCTCGCCTATTTTGTTTTCCATGTCTTATGCCAGTTCTTTTGAAAACGCCTGTAGGATATACGTTTCTGTTCACCCCACAATGGCCATTAGTTAAAAAGAAAGGGGGAATTGTTGGTATGCATGAGACCCCTTCTGTTTCATTTGGTTTAAATCCCCCCTGCTTAACACTATTCTATTTACATAACCACTTCATTCTATTTATATAACCGCTGTTAACAAGCACCTCCCTCCAGGGCATTGGTTCAATCCCCACTGTTTCATGATATGTTTTTCCTCCACCCCCCCTCCTTGTCACACTCTGATTGTCACCAGTCACTTTTCTCTCCACCCTCTCTATGTCACACCCTGTTTCCACCCTACTTGTCAAGTATATATAAAGACAGCATTGTGAGTTTTAGAGTACTTTACCTTTAGTTTAGCTCAGCTTGGCTTAGATTGTGCTGCGTCCTGCATGAATAAAGAGATACTGCCTACAGCTCAACTATGAGTCCCTGGTCGTCTGTTACCTGCCCGTGAAGCCAGCCTGGCGGAAACAACCTAACCCGTCGAAAACAACAGCTATCTATCCAATAAATAAAGATAATAAAATGTAAAAAAAAATTTTTTTTCTGCTTAAGGCTCATGTTATCTACTCACTGGTTTTTGATGTCTGGTAAACTTATTTATAGCTTTTGTCAGTTTCTTTATTCTGAATATGGTGATTAGTATCTTCAGAACATATCAGAAGTACTTTAAGTTTCAGAAGAAGCGTCAGTTAGGTGATATTAAAGCACTTGGCAACTATAAGGGAGGAATATTATTATATATTAGATATGAAAAAGTTTCATATAAAACAGAGCAAATACTACTCTGGTACTTGTATGTCTGATGCTGTTAGTTGAGCTCATTTCCCTGGCTCTTGGGGTATTATTTCAGTTGCTATTTTATAATCCAGTAAATTGATTTCCTTATGTTATTTGGTTTGTAGATACTTATAGCAAAGTGATTTGTGCCCCAAAAGGCAGCATTTATGTGAAAGATGGGAGTGCTTGTGAGATCCAAAAAGGCAAAACATTTGAAACCTTTTCTTCCCTAATTTGACAGAAGAAATGGCGAGATTCACTATTAAATGAATGATTTAATTTTTTAAAGATTTACTTATTAATGAGAGGGAAGGAGGAAGAGAGAGAGAACCAGAGTATCACTCTTACACATGAGATGCCAAGGATCAAACTTGAACCCCATACTTAAGAGTTCAATGCTTTATCCACTGTACTACCTCCTGAGCCACTCAAGTAAATTGTTTTAAACAATGTGGTAGAGAATAGTGTATAGTGTTACGGAATTGCGTCTTTGGAGGTGATACCTTAGCTGAGGCTTAGTGGACAAGTAGAATTCTGGAGAGGGGGCAGATGTGAAGGAAAAGCATACTGAATTGGAAAAGTTTTCTTTAGGAATTATACTGTAAGGTCATGCCAGGGATTAAACCTAGAAATCCTGGGGTCGCAAACATGAAAATTCAGTTGGCCAATTTGAGGTGGAGGGAGCAACCACAGTGTAGATAGCATTATAAAGGCTCAGAAGTAAGAGAAAACCTGTCTGAAAATATAAGTACACTTAAGTTGCTTAGTGTGCAGAAGAAAGGTGTGGCTAGTGACAGAATTGGAAGAGTAGTAGAAGATAAAACAGCACCAGATTATGGAGACCCAGATTTGTACTTAGTACTCTGAATGTCCTGGGGAGTAGTGAACAGTAATCATAATTCTGGTCACATTTAAGAATTACTGTAATTAGCAAGGTCATTGCAGTAAATGAGGCACAGTCATGACCTAATTTTTGTCAATTAGAATAAAGGCAAAGGGCATCTATTCTTGAAATACATACCCCTGCCCAGAGCCTATAGATTTTGACAACCGATTAGATTTGCTGAAGGAAGATAATTTAGTTAATGATTATGAAATCCTTACTACTTTTCATGACCTAGCCAAGCACTTATATGTGCCCTCCTCATTCTCACTGTACCCATTTGGAATTTGTACTGTCATTGTCCTCATTATACAGACAAGGAAGATGAGGTTCAAAAAGTTTGGTACTGCTCATAGTCACGGAGCCCCTGTGTGCTGTTATTTTAACTTGTGATCTGACTTCTCTAAAGACCTCTTTCCTAACCACTAGATTATATTGCCTAACAGTTTACAGTTTACTAGCTTGGTTAATCAGGCAATCACTGGTATTGCTGAATAACCAAGATAATGAAGGAAAGATGATAGATTCTCTGTTAAACATTTCTGTTTGAGGTGCCTTTGGAACATGCAGGTAGAGATATCTAGGAAATGGATCCAAAGCTCTGAAACAGGCCAGGCGGTGGCACACCTAGTTAAGTGCACACATTGCAGTGTACAAGGTTGCATGTTCAAGCCCCTGGTCTCCATCTGTAGGGGGAAAGCCACGAGTGGTAGAGCAGGGCTGCAGGTGTCTCTGTCTCTCTCCCTCTGTCTCCCCCACCCCTCTCAATTCCTCTGTCTCTATTCAATAATAAATATATAAAATTAAATTTAAAAAAGCTCTGAATCACAATAGAATGCTCCGGACTAGCTGGTACTAGCTGTGATAATAGTAGTTGAAGATTTAGGAATGAATTTGACCTCCCATAGACTGTGACTTTGTACATACTTGTTAATTATTTATATTCTTTATATGAGGAAAAAAAGAAAACATTATGTTTGTAAGTTCCAAGCTCTACTACTGCAGCAACAGCCTGGTTCCAGGCTACCAGCTGTGATTGACATTATGAGGAGTAACTCATGATAAATTAGAAGCAGTTAAAAAAATGATTTTTATTAATGAGAGAGAGACCATGAACCAGAGCACCATTCTGGCACCTGTGATGCCAGGGCTCAAACTCTGGCCTTCATGCTTAAAAGTCCAGTGCTACTGCCTCTCAGGCTGCATGACTGTGTACTCAGAAAATAAAATAAGGTGAGAGAGAGAGAGAGAGAGAGAGAGAGAGTGTGTGTGTGTGTGTGTGTGTGTGTGTGTGTGTGTGATTCCTTAAAAACAATTTTTTAAATTGCCACCAGGGTTATTGCTGGGTCTCGGTGCCAGCACTATGAGCCCACTGTTCCTGGTGGCCATCCCCCCCCCCCTTTTTTTTTTTTTTAGTTTTGGTAGGATAGAGGGTAATTGAGAGAGAAAGGGAAGATAGAGAGGGAGAGTGAAAAAAAAAAAGGTGGGAGTGGGTGCTCGAACCTGGGTCATTGCATTTGGTAATGTGTGCTTAACTGGATGCACCACTGACCAACCCAACTCCTTCAATTTTGAATATTATTTCCCATAGTATTTCAAATTTTACTCTTATCTCCAAGCTGAATATGCTAGGTAATGTGGAATGTTGTGGTAGAATAAGATTAGCTGCGTAATAGCCTCATTGTCCCTTTTCATTTTGATTATATGAGAAAGAACTGTAACTTGTTTGGCAGTGAAACCCTAACAAGTAAAATACAGAAAAGTAAGAAAACACATTTCTTGGAATTGTATTACTAACTTTTTAAGGTTGGTAGGTGTGAGGGGCTGGGTAGTGGCACATCTAGTTGAGTGCGAACATTACCATGTGCCAGAACCCAGGCTTAAACTCCAAATCCCCTCCTGCAGAGAATAAAGCTTCACAAGTAGTGAAACAGTATTGCAGGTGTCTTTCTCCCTCCCATATATAAATTATACATATATAATTTATTTATATATATTTATATAAGCATATACACATACACATAATTATATATATAATTTATTTATTGGATATATATATAATTTATTGGATAGAGACAGCCAGAAATTGAGAAGGCACTGTTTCACCACTTATGAAGTGGTGATGGGGAAGGGGTCTCAAACCCAGGTCCTTGTGCATTATAACATGTACACAATCAGGTGTGCCACCACCTGCCCCCTGTGTCTCTTTATTTTTTTAATATTTTTATCTTTATGAGAGAGAAAGACACCAGAGCACTGCTCAGCTGTAGCATGTGGTGGTACTAGGAACTGAACCTGGAACCTAGGCACCTCAGGCAGGGAAAGTCTTTGGTGTAACCATTCTGCTCTCTCTCCAGCCCTATCTCTCTCTTTTTTTTTTTTTAACTTTTTTTAATTTTTTAATATTTTTTTCCCTTTTGTTGCCCTTGTTTTATTGTTGTAGTTATTATTGTTATTGATGTCGTCGTCGCTGGATAGGACAGAGAGAAATAGAGAGAGGAGGGGAAGACAGAGAGGAGAGAAAGATAGACACCTGCAGACCTGTGAAGCGACTCCCCTGAGGTGGGGAGTCAGGGGCTCTAACCAGGATCCTTTTACCGGTCCTTGCGCTTTGTGCCATGTGCACTTAACCTGCTGCTACCGCCCGCCTCCCCTATCTCTATTTTTATCTCACCCTCCCCTCTCAATTTCTCTGTTCTATCAAATAAAGGGAAAATTTTTTTAAAAAATTAACAACAAATATTGATAGGCTTCACCAACTCTGTCAGCCTTTAGAGAAATTTATAGCGTGTTTCCATGTTAACAGTGGCTTCAGCCTATAGCATCCATTGTTTATAATAGAATGTGTTTTATAACAGAATGGGTGGTGCCTATTAATAGAAGGTAGCTTGGGAGTTCGTTGCATTCCCTGCCTTTCCTTCTGAGGTTTCTAGAGTGTGGTGGCTTGTATGTGAGTCTGTCCCTGCACAGTACCCAGAATGGAACAGGGCAGCTATTTAGTGATGATGGCATAACATAAAGGAAAGTATGTTGGCTGCTTCTAGTCTATACTCTGTGATTAGAGCAAAGATTTAGAGGCTCTGCTACTTCTCCAGGTTGAGAAATGGAAGGGTTTATCTGCTTTTTCTGTACTTTTCCCTCCCCCTCTCTTTCCGTTTCTACTCCCTCCTCCCTCCTCAGCAGTATTCCTAGTGAGACACTAGGCCCAGAAAAACTTAGAACAGAATGAACAGAGGTGCACAGAAAATAATGGAACAAGGAATTATACTGTCTTTATTTTTTCTGCTACTTTTCCTCTTCCACGGGAATGGCAATTTATTGAGATATTCTGATATATTCGTATTTAGAGAATTTGGTCATTTTAGACAGCTTCAAAGAGTTCATTCAATTTCAGTTACTTGAACTAATTAATTTCTTACTTATGTATTGGACAAAGAGAAATTGAGAGGGAGAGGGAGTAAGGGAGAGAGATACCTGCAGTACTATTTAGCTGCTTGTGAAGCTTTCCCCCTGCAGATGGGAAATGAGGGCTTGAACCTAGGTCCTTGCCCATTATAGCATGTGTGCTCAACCAGTCGCACCACTACCCAGGCCCTTTTTTTTTTTTTTTAAGATTTTATTTATTTTATTTATTTATTTATGAGAAAGATAGAAGAGAGAGGAAGAACCAGACATCACTGTGGTACATGTGCTGCCAGAGATTGAACTTGGGACCTCATACTTGAGAGTCCAATCCCTTATCTACCACACAGCCCTTACTTTACTTTATTGATAGGACAGAAAGAAATTAAGAAGGGAGAGAGAGAGAGGGTGAAAAAAAGACAGCTGCAGCTGTGCTTCACTGCAGGTGGGGACCAGGGGCTTGAACCTAGTTTCTTGCACCTGATAATATGTGCATACCACCCAGTCCCCCAATTAATATTTTTTTAAAAAAATTACTCACTTTTGTTGCCCTTGTTGTTTTATTGTTGTAGTTATTATTGTTATTGTTATTGATGTCGTCATTGGGTAGGACAGAGAGAAATGGAGAGAGGAGGGGAAGACAGAGGGGGAAAGAAAGATAGACACCTACAGACCTGCTTCACCGCTTGTGAAGTGACTCCCCTGCAGGTGGGGAGCTGGGGGCTCGAACCGGGATTCTTAAGCCGGTCCTTGAGCTTGGTGCCACATACACTTAACCTGCTGTGCTACTGCCCAACTTCTCCCCACCTGCAAGGGGAATATACTTTTTAGAGAATACTTTTCCTGGGTACTTATCTTGCTTACTAAGGCCTGTATGGTTTTTCAAATATGCTAAGCTATTTTTCGTTTTATTTTACTATTAAATGATTCTGTTCCTTAGCATTGGCGCCCTTTCTACCCCCCTCAACATTATTTTCTCCTTATGTGCTATGTATATTAAAACAAATGACAATCTGTTTCAACAGGTGGTACATTATGGCTGACATGCAAAATCTGGTCGAAAGATTGGAGAGAGCAGTAGGCCGCCTGGAGGCAGTATCTCATGCTTCTGACATGCACTGTGGGCATGGAGACAGTTCTTCAAAAGGTAAGCAGTATGCAGCCTGCCCAGCAAGATACTTTGAGAGAAAACTCAGTGCCTTGACTAGAGATTTTCTATAATGTATTCTCTCCCTTGGAGCTAACTTTCCAAAATGCTTCACACAGATAATTTCTCTCCTGTCATTGCTGTTAACAGATAAGGGAGGAAGTGACTTGTGCAGGGAGGTCTGTGGTTAAGTTATTTTAACACCAGAACTTCCTGTTTGTCATATTTCCTGTTCTTTCTTCAGCAGTATGACTCCAGTGTAAACCAAATGACAAGTAAAATTTAAATTTCTTCAAGTGATGGGCATGTCATTCATTTTATACATATAGTTATAGGCTCTTATACATAAAAGGAACTTTGGGGAATCATATTATTTTTATTCTATAGGTTAAAAAAATTAAGCTCATAGAAGAAAATGAACTTACAGTTCTATTAGTAGTAGTACTGTAGCAAAAGTCTAGGTTTCCTGATTCCAGGTCCAGTATTCTTTTTTTACTGTATTTAAATTTCCTTTTAAGATTTTATTTATTTATTACTGAGAAAGATAGGAGGGAGAAAAAGAGAACGAACGAACCAGACATCACTCTGGTACATGTACTTCCAGGGACTGAACTTGGGACCTCATGCTTTTGAGGGTTCAATGCTTTTATCTATTGTGCCATCTCCTCGACCACTGTATTTAAATTTCTTTAATTTTATTTATTTCATATGCGATATGGAGACAGTTTGTGTTCACGTGAGAGAGAAATAACTAGGTCAAAGCACCATTCCTGGTACATATGGCTCTGGGTATTGAACAGGAAGCTTTAGGCATGCCAGGTCTGGCACTCTGCCAGCTGCAGTGTCCCCAACCTGAAAGTGCCTTTTAAAGAATTGTCCTTCTGATAGGCTGGGAGTATGGATCAGTCTACTAATCCCTATGTCAGCGGAGAAGCAATTACAGAAGTCAGAACTGCCAGCTTCTGCACCCTAAAAAGAACTCCCATACTCCCAAAAGGGCAGAGAATAGTGAAAGAAGGAGACTAGCCGGTTCTGAATCCCAATTCCACCAGGATCCCGAAACATTTGTCATCAGGAATTTTTTTTTTTTTTCCTCCTCCAGGGTTATTGCTGGGCTTGGTGCCTGACCCATGCCACCGCTCCTGGAGGCCATTTTTTCCCCCCTTTTGTTGCCCTTGTTGTAGCTTCGTTGTGGTTATTATTATTATTGCCCTTGTTGACGCAGTTCGTTGTTGGATAGGACAGAGAGAAATGGAGAGAGGAGGGGAAGACAGAGAAGGGGAGAGAAAGATAGACACCTACAGACCTGCTTCACCGCCTGTGAAGCGACTCCCCTGCAGGTGGGGAGCCGGGGGCTCAAACCGGGATCCTTATGCCGGTCCCTGCGCTTTGCGCCACATGCACTTAACCCGCTGCGCCACCACCCGACCCCCAGGAATTTTTTTTTTAATACCATTACTGGAAGGGAAGCAAATCTAGAAAATACCAGAGGAAGCCAGGCAAGGTTTCTCTTATCTGAGAGAGAAGAGGAAATTCAGAAGTAATAACAGGTATAGGTGTGACTTAGAAAGGAAACCAAGGCAAAGCTATAGAAAAAATAAGCCAAAAGATATATAGCTAGATAAGTAGAGATAAATAATTATAAAAAGTCAGCCCATATCTGAGACCTAGGGAGAACTAGTGCAGTTTCCAGTAGAAGGGATGAGGACCCAGAACTCTAGTGGTGGGAATGTTATGGAATTGTATTTGTGAATCAATCCTTCTGATGCATAGCTGAATCTCTGTGGTATGTTTGTCTTTAACAGGAGCAGCTCCATATGTGCAAGGGTTTGATTCACTGCTTGCAGGTCCTGTGGCAGAGTACCTGAAGATGAGTAAAGAGATTGGGGGAGATGTGCAAAAACATGTGAGCATGTTTCACCCTTTTCCCCTCTTTTAAGGATTGATGACTTCAATTTCTTTTTACCTTTGATTCTCAATTTGAGACCCTGAGAGGCTTCTCACTCTCTCTTCTCTACCTGTATTTAGCAGCTCATCCTGGACCCAGAAACTATTCCTTAGGTTTTCCAGTGGCCTCCCTCCCCCCCCAGTTTTTATCACACAGATAGTTTGCTTGGTGCATAAAACACAGCTCAGTTGGTCTTTGCAGTGAGAACATGTTTCATCCCAAAATGTTACATAATCCAGCCCAGAGTAGCTTATTGAAAGGAGTCATCCACCTGACTTAGCATTTATAAAACTCTGCTAGTCATTACATATGCTAATATGGGTTATTTTCGCACTTAGCCCACAGCAAGAATATGAAGTAGACAGTGACAGGTGCCTCTCTACCCACTCCTTTTATGCACTGCCTCCTACATTGTTACCACCACCCCACACTGATAAGAGGTTCTGTCTCTCTGGGATTCAGAATCTTCCTGCCAGTTAACTAACTGGTCATTTGTAAGCAGTAACCAGTTATAGGATCTTTAGGACCCTTCAGCAAGACTGGCTACTTGTTTATGGAAGATCTCTTTTCACCTCTTCTCTACCACCTGTCAGTAATAGTATTAATTCTCAAGTGGGACTGGGACTTAGAGTTGCTTGGTCATGCATTTTACTTTATCTTTAACATCTGAAAAGATTTTAAGATATATATATATATCACTTGCATATTTTAAAATGCAAAACCAGAAACACTAGATTGCCTACTCTGAATTTTTACATTTTAGTAGTTGCTTATAGCCTCATATTTCTGAAACTTTTTTACCATGACCCTCAGTAAAAATATTTGTAATTGAGATGTGTTTCAGAAATAGTATTTAGCCTACTTGTACTGCATTTTTTTTTCACTTTTTACTTGAAAATTTCAAAGTGATATGCTGTACTCACTATTACATTTAACTTCAGAAAGTGCTGGTTACAGCTCACTAAGTTGATTTAATTAGTTTATGTGAATGGATCACAATCCAACATTTCAGAAACAGCTCTAACCTAAATGAGTAAATATCTTGTGACTTTTAGGCAAAAATTAGCTCTTTGACTTTTACTCCTACCACTAGTTTTTGAGAAAAACAGTTGTTTTCCTTTGGTAATAAGAGGTAGGAAACTTTTCTCTGTATTTCATATGAAATTGTTCATATGCATAGTTGCTGATTTAACTTCATCTAAAAACTTGTTCTGATTTCCTTTGTATTCAGTTATATTTTTTCAAATTTTATTATATTTATTTATTTTAAAGATTTTATGTATTTATGAGAAAGACAGGAGAGAGAAAGAACCAGACATCACTCTGGCACATACGCTGCTGGGGATCGAACTTGGTACCTTATGCTTGAGAGTCCAAAGCTTTATCACTGCGCCACCTCCCGGACCACATCTTTATTTATTTATTTATTTATTTATTTATTTATTGGATAGAGGCAGCCAGAAATTAAGAAGGAAGGGGGAGATAGGGAGAAAGATGGGGCAGGGGTAGATAGCATAATGGTTATGCAAAGAGACTCTCATGCCTGAGGCTCCAAAGTCCCAGGTTCAGTGCCCTACAGCACTATAAGCCAGAGCTGAACAGTGCTCTAGTATAATAATAAAAAAGAGAGAGAGAGAGAGAGGCACTTGAAACACTGCTTCAACACTCACAAAGCTTTCTACCTGCAGTTGGGGACCAGGGGCTCAAACCTGGGTCTTTGCACATTGTAGCATGTACTGACATGTGCACTCAACTAGGTGCACCACCACCCTGCCCTGTATTTATTTAATTTAGATGCAGATTCCTAATTAGTTTCAATAGGAATGGTGATGTATGTAATTTTGCTATCAGCTCCTGAAATCTGGAGTGAGTACCTGAGGAGAGCAACATGAAGGTGCCTAAGGTTGCTACCAGCGTACATGGAAGTGGAGGTTTCAGGTTATTCTTATCAGGACTTCTCAGTTGTAATGTGTCATTGATAGCTGAATCTTCTCCTTCCCGGCAGGCGGAGATGGTCCATACAGGTCTGAAGTTGGAGCGGGCTCTCTTGGTTACAGCCTCTCAGTGCCAGCAGCCAGCAGGCGTAAGTTCACTACTGATTTAGTCTTGTTCTTATGCTCAGGATAAGTTTTAAGAGGTTTCTGCTAAGCTAGCATAGTATCCTAAAATAGACCTACTAGGCCTGTGTATGTACATTCTAAGTCCCAGAAGTAGAGTCAGATTTTAAAAGCCTCATATGGGAATATGCCATTGAGGATTAAGCTCTCCGGGCTTCTTTTCTGTCATTTTGCCAAGGACTGTTGTTGCTTTGGGGACTTTACTCTCCTAATAAACTGCTTTTGGTTTGTGCTTTGTTTGTTTTCTGTTGTTTTGTTTTGTTTTGTTTGCCTCTTGGCTGAGCCCAAATTAATCACATTGTCCCTTGGGTCATAGAGTGATTCTTGGGGGTTGGGCAGTGGCACACTGAAATAAGCACACATAGTACGAAGTGCAAGGACTCGCACAAGGATCCTGGGTTAAGCCCTTGGCTATCTGCTGGGGGGGGGGGTCACTTCACAGGCGGTGAAGGCAGGGCAACAGATGTCTCTTTCTCTCTCCCTCTCTATCTCACTCTCCTTTCTCAATTTATCTCTGTCCGATCCAATTTAAAAAATGGCCACCAGGAGCAGTGGATTCCTACTGCCAGCACCAAGCCCCAGCGATAACCCTGGAGACAAATATATATTCCATTCTTGGAAATGGGTAGATAGCATATTGGTTCTCATGCCTGAGGCTACAAAGTCCCAGCTTCAATCCCTGGCACCACCATAAGCAGTACTCTGGTAAGAAAAAGTAAATTATAAATAAATGAAAGAATGATTCTCTTCCTTCACTCTCTTCAGGTCTTAGTACTGCTGTAAAGATCCTAGAACTGATGTATGTCTTTCCCCTCCTTCACCAAATGGTCTTCTCCTACCCTCCCTCCCCCCCCTTTTTTTTTTTTGGTGCATGTGTAGGTAATCATTCTGGGTCAACTTTTTCAGATAGAGACAGCAGGAGAGAGAAAGATACCATAGCACTGAATTTTCCTCCTTTATAGTAGAAGTCAGGCTTGAACATAGACCATATGCGTGACAAAACAATCTAGGTAAGCTAACTTGTTCACCCTAGAGCATCTCCCTTTAAACACTTAGCTACCTTAAAAATTTATACTGCCTGGAGCCAGGTGGCGCAGCAGGTTAAGCACACATGGTGGAAAGCACACGGACCAGCATCAGGATCCTAGTATGAGATTACAGTTTGAGCTCCCGGCTCCCCACCTGCAAGGGGTTCACTTCAAGGGCAGTAAAGCAGGTCTTCAGGTGTCTGTCTTTCTATCCCCCTCTCTGTCTTCCCCTCCTCTCTCCATTTCTGTCTGTCCTATTCAACAACAACGACAGCAATAACACCAATAATAACAATGATGATAAACAAGGGCAACAAAAGAGAAAAAATTAAAAAATAAATTAAAAACAATTTATACTACCCTATGACCTTTCAGTTCCTCTCCTGGGGATATATCCTAAGGAACCAGACATACTCATCCAAAAAGATTTGTGTATATGTTCATAGCAGCACAATTTGTAATAGCCAAAACCTGGAAGCAACCCAGGTGTCCAACAACAGATGAGTGGCTGAGTAAGTTTTGGTATATACACAATGAAATACTACTCAGCTATTAAAAATGGTGATTTCACCTTCTTCATCTCATTTTGGCTGGAGCTTGAGGAAATCATGTTAAGTGAGATAAGTCAGAAACAAAAGGATGAATATGGGATGATCTCACTCATAGACAGAAATTAAAAAACAAAATCAGAAGGGAAAACACAAAGTAGAACTTGGACTGGAGTTGGTGTATTACACCAAAGTAGAGGACTCTGGGGTGGGAGTCGGGCAGTAGTGCAGCAGGTTAAGTGCACGTGGTGCGAAGCGCAAAGGCCGGCGTAAGTATCCCAGTTCAAGCCCCTGGCTTCCCACCTGCAGAGGAGTCGCTTTACAGGCGGTGAAGCAGGTCTGCAGGTGTCTTTCTCTCCCCGTCTTCCCCTCCTTTCTCCATTTTTCTCTGTCCTATCTAACAACAACGATGACATCAATAAGTACAACAATAAAAACAAGGGCAATAAAAGGGAAAATAAATATTTTTTAAAAAATGACTCTGGGATTGAGGGGAGGGTTCAGGTCCTGGAACATGATGGCAGAAGAGGACCTAGTGGAGGTTTAATTATGTGGAAAACTGAGAAGTGGGTGTGTGCATGTATAAATGATTATTTTACTGTCAACTATAAACCATTTATCCCCCAATAAAGAAATTTTAAAAAATTAATACTGCCCAGGATTGGGTAGGTGACTTAGTAGAGTGCACATCTTGCCCTGGGTTTTATCTCCTTTACCACGTAAGATGGCAGAGTGGTGATCTGGTCTTCCTTTTAAAGTAGGGGGGGAATTCATGCTGCCAGCTAAAGTGAATTAGGAAAAATTGCTTGGTTTATTCAAAGACTCAGCGGTTTTTGTTTCTTCTAGGCTTTCCTAGGCAGAGAGGTGATAAAATAAGATTTTCTGACATATACACACACACCACACTCTTAATATGCCTAAATAAGATAAAAATAGTGGTCCTTAAACTGGGGAATGTTATGCATGTACAAACTATTGTACTTACTATTGAATGTAAAACATTAATTCCCCAATAAAAAAAAAAATAGTGGTCCTTAAGGTGCAATAGCTAAAGTATTGGACCCTCAAGTATGAGGTCTTGAGTTTGGTCCCTGACATCGCATATGCCAGAGCGATGCTCTGGTTTTTTCTTTCTCATTATTAAATAAACCTTTAAAAAATAACATTAGATAATGGTAAATACATTAATGGTACCAGTATTTGTGTCAGTATACTCAAATGTCATTTTAATATAGTAACATGAAGATACTAATATATTAATCTCTTGAATGGTAAAAGTATTTTGTCTAAATCTTTTCTCCAAGCTCATACTTTTCACAACAGATGACACATATTTTGTTCATTTCAGCTGAGCTGGTAGAGTATGTACTGCACTTGGAACAAATCTGGTCCTCATCTCTTTTATAGATGAAATTTTTGGGGAGCACAGCTTTGCACACACTTTAAGTATATTGTCTCTTGGCTACTTTGTGCACTGTACCAGCAGATTTTGAGAAACTGCAACAGAGACAATATGACCTACAGAAACTGAAATATTTACTCTGACTGTCTATAGAAAGCTTGCTGATAACTGCTTTTTCTTTTTTTATTGTTGTAGTTATTGATGTCACTGTTGGATAGGACAGAGAGAAATGGAGAGAGGAGGGGAAGACAGAGAGGGGGAAAGATAGACACCTGCAGACCTGCTTCACCACTTGTGAAACAACTCCCCTGCAGGTGGGGAGCCTGGGGTTCGAACCGAGACCCTTCCACCAGTCCTTAACGCTTTGATTTTGATTTTTGGAGGAAGAATAAAAACACAGAAACAGGGACCAGAAAAGAGTTTGTCTTGTAGTACATGGTTCTTGCTGTGTAGGATGCCCTGGGCTTGAGGCCCAACACTATATGGGAGCACCATGGATGATACTGGGGGAGGGATGCAATTGTGTGGCTCTTCTTTCTCCCTTTTGCACCCCCCCATTAAGAATTCATATACACATACAAGCACAGAATTCACCAGTTTTGTTGATCCACCACTTCAAATACCAAATCCTTAACTAATCATTTGATTCATCCGATCTCTACACAGCAGCTACTGTTGTGGCTAACAACAGTAGGGCCAAAGGATTATGGAACAGTATTAAGTATTAACAGTATTAAGACAAAGACCTTTGAAGAATTAATAAGAAAAAACAATTCACATAGGTCTGTTGATAGCTTATGTTGGTGTATGACAGGGTGTCAAAAATGATACAGTCTATAAATGTTGGAGGCTTATGTAGCTGAGTACTGTTTCTCATAAAGCAGGAAGAACAACTGGATAGTTGGGGGGCGGGGGAGACCACTATGATAAAGACCAGAAGTGAACAGGTTATCTATTAGTGGGACAAAAAAGAGACAAGTAGCTAAAATGGCAGAATTTTGTGGTACAGCCAGAGAATGAGTCCTGGTCATGAAGAACACACAAAGTAAAGCTTGAGGTGTTGAAACTCTCTG
The DNA here is from genome assembly GCF_950295315.1 of Erinaceus europaeus. Taxonomy (NCBI): domain Eukaryota; kingdom Metazoa; phylum Chordata; class Mammalia; order Eulipotyphla; family Erinaceidae; genus Erinaceus; species Erinaceus europaeus. Next base: position 66,727,352 of record NC_080174.1, on the reverse strand, counting down.
AGGAGAATAAAATGATGAACAGTATTTTAGACATCGAATCTATGTAGGATAAAAAGTTAATTTGGGTGCTCATTGCAATTCATAAGAATTCTTCCCTTAGGAAGAATTAAACATGGCAGGCTTTTGTAGACAGGCATTAACTGGATTCTTTTCCTGTGTCTTTTCCTAGAATAAGCTTTCTGATTTGTTGGCACCCATCTCAGAGCAGATCCAAGAAGTGTTAACTTTTCGGGAGAAGAATCGAGGCAGCAAGTTGTTCAATCACCTCTCAGCTGTCAGCGAAAGCATCCAGGCCCTGGGTTGGGTGGCTATGGTGAGCAGCACAACTCTTATGAGAGGGAGGGATAGTGAGATGGTGAAGGAGGTATGAGTGGAGAGGTTCTGAGTCACTGAGTTTCTCTTTCTGTAGGCTCCCAAACCTGGCCCCTATGTGAAAGAGATGAATGATGCTGCCATGTTTTATACAAATCGAGTCCTCAAGGAATACAAAGATGTGTAAGTCCATCTTTGCCTCAAGGGGTAAAGAACAAACCCAGCCAGTGCTAGAGTAGCACACTGAGGCTAAGGCTGCCTGTTTTTACTATGTTGGTTCTCCAGTCTCTGGGCTGCTTTAGATATTGGCTCATAGAAGCTGTATTTGTAAGCACAAAATGTTTCTGCTTTTTCTCTGGGTTTTATAGAGGTTCTTTTGTCTTCTAACCTTTACCCTACCCTGACATCTACAGAGGGTAAAATTGTTTAATTAACTTATTTACTCTGACCAGATAGACAGATAAAGTGAGAGGAAGGCTGATTGGCCAGTGCAAGTCAGTAAGAGAGTCATTGTGTGTCCGAGCACATATGCCACCAGTCCTGACTTCTCTGTTGCTGGTTGTGAGCTAGGATGACTGCAAACAGCTATTACTTAGCAGCTTAGCTACCCAAACCAAAAAAGGAGACTTGAACCACAATATAAGGCTATTTATTTCTGTGATTTAATGCTGGTTATTTCCTTCAAAAGTGAAGTTGTTTCTGTTTTTGTTTTGGAAGGGAATATACTCTGACTTAAAACACTGCTGCAGGACAGTTGAGTTTTCACAGTAATGCTTAAGTGATCTCTCCTATGACTTCATGCACAGTTTGTGTGTGTGTGTGTGTTGTTGTTGTTGTTTGTTTTTAATATAAGGTTCTTCCCAAGGTCTACTTTGAAAAAATGATTTTGCTACTTGAAAAAAAAAATTTGTTTGAGGAGTAATGCTTACTATGGTGATATAATCTTGGGGTCCCTACGCTAATGGAATTTGGTCTAATTAGGAAAATAAAATGGATTTATTTGTTTGTTTACTTTTTCAAGAAAGAAAGCCCCAGTGTGATAGGATAATCACCACTGAGCACAGCCTTTATTAAAAATGCTGCAACAGGAGGTCTGGAAATGTTACCATAATGTTGCTGACTACCTGTGATGAGTTCTTTAATTGTTCCAGGGACAAGAAGCATGTGGATTGGGTCAAAGCTTACTTGAGTATATGGACAGAGCTACAAGCTTACATTAAAGAGTTCCACACCACTGGACTGGCCTGGAGCAAAACGGTTAGAGAAATCTCTCCCCGACTTCCCTCCACCCACCCAAGGTCAAAGAGAATGCTAGTATTTTAATGCAGGGTAGAAAGGAAAAGAGGAGAAACATCCCAGAAGGTGGTGGGCACAGTAGTTAAGAGTGCTGAACTAGGGGGTCAGGCGTTGGCGCAGTGGGTTAAGCGCATGTGGCGCAAAGCGCAGGGACCGGCATAAGGATCCCGGTTCGAGCCCCCAGCTCCCCACCTGCAGGGGAGTCGCTTCACAGGCGGTGAAGCTTGTCTGCAGGTGTCTATCTTTCTCTCCCCTTCTCTGTCTTCCCCTCCTCTCTCCATTTCTCTCTGTCCTATCCAACAACGAATTGCATCAACAAGGGCAATAATAATAACCACAACGAAGCTACAACAAGGGCAACAAAAGGGGGGAAAAAATGGCCTCCAGGAGCGGTGGATTCATGGTGCAGGCACCGAGCCCAGCAATAACCCTGGAGGAGGAAAAAGAAAAAAAAAAAAAAAAGAGTGCTGAACTTATAGGAATGAGGTCCCAACTTCTATCTGTGGCATCACATATGTGGAGTGATGTTCTATTACTGTTTTTTGGACACACTCTCTAATAAACCCTTAAAAAAGAAAAAAGAGAAGCAGCAGGAAAGGAAGGGGGTGGGAATGGGAGAACAGAAAGAAAGGAAAAACAGTAAAGAAAATCATAAAAGGAATATTCAGTTGCATTCCATTTTGGGCCTGGGAGTGACTGGTTGGTACTAAAGGGGAGACAGATGAATGAATTACACTGTCCCAGCCCTTAAGAAGTTTAACAGTTTAGATATAAACCCTTAATTCAAGTCACAAAACTAATTGCTCTAATAAAGATATGGACTGTAGAATATGAAAAGTAATTTGTATTGAGAGAGATTGTGCTTTGAAGAGATACACTCTGAGACTTTTTGTATAAAACCTTGAATGGGAGAGATGGGGATTCTAACAAATAGCACAGCTTAAACAAAAGAAATGTAGAGGTTGCTCACCTGGCTTCAGTAAGAAATTAATAGAGTTTTAGGAAAGGGAAGGGAAGAGAAGGAAAGGAAATTGAGACCTCTAGACTTTGAAACAGGTGTAGTACTCAATTGAAATAAATACTATCTTGGGTATTTGCATAGAGGATGATTTATTATTGGATTTTTCCCTTAAAAGAGCCTTGACTTATAGGTTAGATATAAGAGCTCATGTTCAGACTATGGAAATGTTCATGATGTTAGAGACAGTGACTGGTAGGAAAGAATTTTCACAAGATACAACCAAGTTAATATGTTTAAGGAATTTAAGTAGTTGGAAGACTCAGAAAATTGAACAATCAGGGTTGGGTGATAAGTTCTTTTCACTAAAACAGGGACAAGGGGATGGATGTCCAAGTAGGGAAATAAGCAGGAGATGATAAAAATCAGTCTTGGACTTGTTGAGTCTGAGATATTTACTGGTGATACATTAAGATTGATTTTTAGAACTTTGGCTTTAGAGGCCAAAGAAAAATATGAAGTAAAAAAATGAATTCATTTGGATCCCTAAGGATCCAAAGTTGGATCCCTAAGAATCCAAAGGAGGGGCCAGCTGGTGGCACACCTGGTTGAGTGCACATGTTACAATGCACAAGGATCTGGGTTCGAACCCTGATCCCCACCTGCATGGGGAAAACTTCATGAGTGGTGAAGCAGTGTTGCAGGTGCCTGTCTGTCTCTCTCCCTATCACCCCTTCCCTCTTGATTTTTAGCTGTCTATCCAATAAATAAAGATAATAAAATGTATGAAGGAATAAAAATAAGTTGGGTATGGAAAGGAGGCATTTAATCATTGTCTCAAATAGTGGGTACTTGTGTGCCATGAACATAAATAGATTTGGAGTGGTACAGAGGGAAAGAAAAGAAGATAACTGTGATGTCTGTGTTACTGTTCCAGGGGCCTGTTGCAAAAGAACTAAGTGGATTGCCATCTGGACCCTCTGCTGGATCAGGCCCTCCTCCCCCTCCACCAGGGCCACCTCCCCCCCCAGTCCCCACTAGTTCAGGCTCAGATGACTCTGCTTCACGCTCAGCACTGTTTGCGCAAATTAATCAGGGGGAAAGTATCACACATGGTAAGTGAATACTTTGGCAAGAGTTGGAGCAGCAAGTTGTTTGGGCCAGATCTTACCAACTGGAGACCTGACAATTTATAAACCAGAATCCTGGCTAGTGTATAGGAGAATTCATTTGGACTTGTTATGCTTTTTCAGGTTGCCCAGAGAGACAGAATAACTGGCTTAAATGGAAATTGAAAAATTAGATGAGTATAGTTGGAGGAAACCCTCTGCTCTGTAGAAAAGTGGGTTAATATTACATGGTACAGATAGAATGCCCTGTGGTGCCAAGACATGGTGCTGGCAGATTCCCTGAGCTTTTTTCCTGTTGTCACATGGTCTGTTTGGGGATTCATATTGAGGGTAAATTTCCTCAGAAGATATGTTAGTCATGTGGAAAGTTTGCATTAGCATTACCTAATATTGGCATAGGAAAAGTAGACAACATTATACACAGCATATGGAAGTCTGAAAGTCTGATTATATAGTCCTCTTCTAGGAATCTACCAATAAAAGTACTCAAAATAAAGGACACACTTTATAGTGTTATTTATAGTTATTAAAAAGTACATCCTGCATATCCAATATAGTTAGAGAAATGATTGGCTGCATGTCCTCTTGATGAATTGTTATGTAGTCATTTAACTTTTTTCTACATGTGAACCTTGCAATGCTTGGGGAAAATCTGTTTTGTCAAATACATTTAGGACCAGAAAGAAAATTCAGGGGAAGGGTATGTGCCTTGCCATGCATGTGGCCCAAGATCATGCCCCAGTACTGCTCTGGTGCTGTGTGGTATCTTTCTAACTCCACAAGATAAATAAAAACCCACAACCATAAGGAGGATAGAACTATTAAAAAAAAAAAAAAAGTCACTCAGTTTTAGTTACACATGTTAGACTATGCATTAACTTGAGAAATTAGGAGTTTCAAATACTAACATTGGACTGGAGGCCTACAAGTTTTTCCTTTTACTAATTTTTCTTTGCTATCATATTTTTTCTGTTTTAAAAGCTACACACATTTTACAAGTGTTCATATGGTGTGTGTCCTAGATCTTTTTCTAAATATTTGTATGTTTTAACTTTCACATACACAGTTTTTGTTTGTTTGTTTGCTTGTTTTTCAGATGGAACTGTATAATTTAGCCTTAGCAAGAATTCACAAAAGTGCTTCTCAAACTGCTTGTGACCAACATCTAAAAGTCTCTAGTTTGGGGCTTTGAATTTTTAGTTAAGGATCAGTTTAAACTCTGAGAGCTGAAGCTAGTTATTTGCCATGGTATGAAGGACAGTAACAAGGCAGTTACTATTCTTACAGCCCTGAAACATGTATCTGACGATATGAAGACTCACAAGAACCCAGCCCTGAAGGCTCAGAGCGGTCCAGTGCGCAGTGGCCCCAAACCATTTTCTGCACCTAAGCCAGGAGTCAGCCCATCTCCCAAACCTACCACAAAGAAGGAGCCAGCTCTACTTGAACTGGAGGGCAAAAAGTGGAGGGTGGTGAGTTAAAGATGCCAAGACTAAGGGACCAAGGAGTAAGGATAGCGGGCTTAACAACAGCACAGCCAAATGAGTGCAGGGGACTGGAATATATGAGAATAAAACCTCTCATATCCTGTCTTCTGGGTGGTTGGTGTATGTTTAGTGGTGAGGTTTCTGAAAGAGATATTTCTTTAACAGGAAAATCAGGAGAATGTTTCCAACCTGGTGATTGACGATACAGAGTTGAAACAGGTGGCTTACATATACAAGTGTGTCAACACAACATTGCAAATAAAAGGCAAAATTAATTCTATTACAGTAGGTGAGTTCCTGTTTGCTCTCTATCCTGGAGCCTGTGAGGGTTGGAACTGTTTTAGCTACTCTAACGCTAAAGATAGTTAAATATATTAGTTTCCTTTGAAGTTACACTGTTGACCTGCTCCCTTTCTTCTCCTAGATAACTGTAAGAAACTCGGCCTGGTGTTTGATGACGTAGTGGGCATTGTGGAGATAATCAATAGTAGGGATGTCAAAGTTCAGGTAACTCGAGATCTTGGCTCCTTCCTTTGGTCCCTGTGGAATTAATTGAAAAAGACACAGCCGACCCACAGATGTTACTGTGGTAGGAAATCTGATTCTACAAAGGCTGTAAGTTGAGCCACTTTGGATGTGGCAGGAAAGAAGTTGGCTTTTAAAATGAGCTCTTTCCAGCATCCATCCCAGCTCGCCCCAGTATCCAGTGTCTGTTGTGCACCTGTGAGCTTTTCATATAGTTGATGAATCACATAAAACAGTGAGAGTTTTTCCCACAGCTCACTGTTGTTCTCAGTTCCTGCTGCTCAGTGTTCTTGTTTTTCCTCTGCAGGTAATGGGTAAAGTGCCAACCATTTCCATCAACAAAACAGATGGCTGCCATGCTTACCTGAGCAAGAATTCCCTGGATTGTGAGATAGTCAGTGCCAAGTCTTCTGAGATGAATGTCCTTATTCCTACAGAAAGTGGTGACTTTGTAAGTTTTTTTATCTATTTCGTAGTGTGGTCCAAAAAACAGAAGGGACAGACTTCTTGCCTTTAAGAAAGCCAGTTGATGGGCATTCTGCCTCAGGCCTACAGAAGCATGAGGTAGTGCCACAGAGCAGAGCTCCAGAGTAGCATTGTTTCTGCCTTTATCAAGTCAAACATGCCCAAAGTAGTAAAAAGGAAAGGAAATAACTTAGCATGCTATGACAGCCTATACACTCACCTACACTTCATAAGTTTAACAGCCTGTCTCGGTCAGTGAACAGTAGAAGACATCCAAACTTGAATCAGTCTGTCAGCTATGGAGCCTTTGTTCTCATTCCTACACTGCATACTCCTTTGCTGTGTCAGTGGTGGGAGCGGTAATGTAAAACTGAGCATTACCATTTAAGTAGCATGTTTTTCAGATGGGTTTATTTTCTCTCACTGCTCTCAGAGTTTAATGAAAGCAAGCACAGGTAGAAAAGTATATGATTTGGGGGGCGGGTGGTGGCACACCGGGTTAGGTGCATAAGGAACTACACAAGGATCCCAGTTGGAGCCCCCGGCTCCTCATCTGCACGGGGTCACTTCACAAGCAGTGAAGCAGGGCTACAGATGTCTTTTTCTCTCTCCCTCTCTGTCTGTCTCCCTCTCCCCTCTCAGTTTCCCTCTGTCGTATCCAATAAAAACGAAAAATGGGGCCAGGTGGTGGAGCACCTGGTTGAGCACACGTTACAATGCACAGGGACTCATGTTTAAGCCCCCGGTCCCTACCTGCAGAGGGAAAGCTTTGTGAGTGGTAAAGAAGTGCTGCAGGTGTCTCTCTGTTACTTTCCCTCCCTATCTCTCCCTTCCTTCTCGATTTCTGGCTAAGTCTACCCAATAAATAAAGATAATTTTTAAAAATTTTAATTTAAAAAAGAAAGAAAAATGGCCACTACGAGCAGTGGATTTGTAGTGCAGGCAGCCAGCCCCAGAGATAACCCTGGAAGCCAAAAAAAAAAAAAAAAACAAAAACAAGGGAGCCAGGCGGTAGTGCAGTGGGTTAAGCACACGTGGCACAAAGCGCAAGGACAGGCTTAAGGATCTCGGTTCGAGCCCCCGGCTCCCCACCTGCAGGGGAGTCGCTTCACAGGCGGTGAAGCAGGTCTGCATGTGTCTCTTTCTCTCCCCCTCTCTCTCTGTATTCCCCTCCTGTCTCCATTTCTGTCCTATCCAACAACGTTGACATCAATAACAACAGCAATAATAACTACAACAATAAAACAAGGGCAACAAAAGGGAATAAATATTAAAAAAAACAAGATTTAACCCCAGTTTGGTTTTCTTTTTTCTTAAACTCGTTTGTTTATTTGCAGAATGAGTTTCCAGTCCCTGAGCAGTTTAAGACCCTATGGAATGGGCAGAAGTTGGTCACCACAGTGACAGAAATTGCTGGATAAGCGAAGTGCCACTGAGGTCTTTGCCCTCTCTTGTCACACCGTGGGGAAAATGTGTATCAAGATGATTATTTTCTTCTTTTTTTTTTTTTTTAGATTTCCTCTACCTTTCTGCTCTTAAACTGCTTCTCTTCTTTGAGAAGCATAGCTACCTGCCTTCACTGAAATATACCTCAGGCTGATTTGGGGTGGGATAGCAGGTCATTTGATCTTCTGCAGGAAGGTGCAGCTTTTCCATATCCATTCAACCACACCATCAGTCCATTCTTAAGGAACGGCAGACCAAGAATGGTGTTTTGGCTTTCAGCCTTTGGGGTTTATTCATCCAACAGTCTTTTAGGAAGAACAAAGTAGTCCCCAAGAACTAACAGATCAAAATGTTCACATAAGTTAATTTTTTCCTAACAATGAGCATGAAGGTAGCAGAAGCTGGTGTGATTCTAGTTGGTTCTTCTAATCAGACTAATTTTTTATTGCTGATAACTGAGATAAGGGTTACACTGGCCCAAAGGCTGAAGCTTGGCTGTATAGCATTCCGAGCAAAATTGTTTGCTGTAAGCATTTCTTTATCTGCATTTCATTCTGGGTCTGCCTAAACCTAAGATACTAGGTTCTCCTATACCAGCTTCTGTGGCAATACCCTGTACTTAGGCCATTTAAAGGAGTTTTGAGACTCTTTCTCTGGGACCCCTGCCCACCACATTCCTGCAGAGATGACTTTAAAGGAAAAAGGAGAATGACACAGCATTCCATGTAAATTGGCATTCCTTCCTCCTTTCATGCTAGGTCATCCATCTTCGTTGCCCCCTATGCTCTGTCACACTCAATAGCTTTTGGCTTCTGTTGGGGTACTTAATCAGAGAACTGAAACCTCCACCAAGGACTGGTTTTAGGTCTTAATGTAAGAATCTTGCATAGCATTGCTAATGTAAATTTCAGTTTTTCCCTCTAGGACAAACACATACCAAAATATGCAACTTTTTTTTGGTGGGAAGAGAAATTGTCCTGTGACTTCTACCCATTTCCTGAGGCCTGTGGAAATAAACCTTTATGTACTTAAAGTTATACAGAAAATAGAATAAAATTAATACCAAACTTGCTTTGTGTTTACCTATGATATTTGTTATACAGAAATGTAAAAAATAAATGGGGGGGGGAAGACACCAAAGAACCCAAAATAAGAAACTACTCTTTATTTTAGACAGTTACATTGTTTTGACTTCCCCCATAATTTTCATTTTTTCAGTTGAAAAAAAGTTTGAGAGATGAAGGAAACTTTCTAACAGGATGCTCCTGTCAAAGCATAGCTAATCATTCCCCCCAAAATGGCATTCTACAAAACATTCTCCCAAAGTGTTAATAGGTTTTCACAGGATGGAGGAATAAGGGCTGAAATGTCCATGTTCTCACACAGCACAGTGTGGAAAATGGTTGTGTGTGTGTTATTACCAGAGCATTTATCAGCCTTAACTTGTGTGGGGGATTGAACCTGACACTTCAGAGTCTCAGACATGAAAGTCTTTGCATAACCATTATGCTGTCGACCCTCCCCAGGGTAGTTTTCTATATGGTACAAATTCTCAAAGGTCCTTTAAAATTCTGTTACACACACACACACACCATAAAACTAATTGCTTGGAATGTACTAGTTAATAAAACTGGAGGTGTGTATAAGTTAGCCTCTTCTCTTCGCAGTTTCCCTCCCATACACCACTATCTTTAGCAATAAAGTGACTCTTGAATCCCCTAGTCCTACCAAGCAAAGACAGGTTAACAGCATGGAGGAGAAAGAACCAGCAGCCTCATTTTTCATCTCTACTTGTATACTTTTCTTCACCCCAAAGTTAAGTAAGACATACACTTCCCCTTTAAGCAACCCAGTTGAGTGAGTGCTACTTCCCTCCTGTGGCTGAACTAATTCATCACTGTGTGAAGAGACAGTGCTATCAAGGCAAGTTCCAGGACCCTGGGGAGGCTTAAGGAATTACACAGAAACATTCAAGCAATTCTTCTCCAAGAGCTATTTAAATCTACCAGCAAAATTTAAAAATTTATGTAAATACTGCAGGCCTGGATACTGGCTGCCTCTTGGCTTTCTCTTGCTGAGAAAGTTGTCCCCTTATTACTGGCCTTACTACTTGAATTTGTTCAGTCTCTCCTAGGTCTGGGCACACTTCTGGCACTGACCTACAGCAGACTCTTTTATTTCCTAAGATAGATGAACCACATCGAAGGACTGTAAAACAATCTCCATGGTTATTAGCTAATTGTAATTAAAGTTGCATTCAACACTATATGCTGATAGATGAAGTGAAGGATTAGATTTGTATCTTTCCAAGCAGAACATGTTAGATGATTAGAATGGGAGGAAAGAAAAGGATTAGTTGCAAGCTGGATCTGAGCTCAGGCTTAGACATGAAGGGAACTGTCTCCCACTGGAAGTGCTATGTGCTCCCTGAGCCCTAGTACAAACTACCAGGGTTTCACTTAAGAAAGGGTATAATGTGGGCATAAAACCATTCTGCAGACACTTGAAGATGGTCCCCTTGTACAGCCAGAAACACTAGCTTTCCTGCTTTGTCCATTTCCTTTAGCCCCAGGAGGTCCTGTAGAAAAAGGCCATAATTAATCAAGGTTTAATAAAAAGTTACAAAGACATAGAATGTCAGTATAGCATTTATACTCAAAAATGCATCTTTTCCTTGCATATAAACATTTAGGTATGCTGTCTCAAAATGCAAAAAAAAAAAAAAAGTTTCTTGCCTAAGCATTAAAATATATATGTGCAACAAAGGGAAAATAAAATAAAAATGTTTAAAAAAATTAAAACATATGCAATTATTTTTTATTTTGTATAGAATTTAATATTCTGCTTTCTGGAAATTTTATTACAGCTTCTGCAGGACTACCCATAGTTGGGCAAGTCACAGATGAAACTGCCTCAAAGTCTCAGTGGGACCAGGTTACATAGATAAAGCATCCACTCCTTAGGTCAGAAATCTCAGATACTTTCACACCTGACAGTAAAAATTCATCCACAGGGTGCTGCAGAACAAGTATGGCTGAGAAGATGAGCATATGGGACCATCAGAATGTTGCTTCAGCATCATCTTGAGTTTGACTGTCAAGAAGTTCTCAGTTGTAAGCTTCAAAACAGACCCTAGTCTCCCTTTTCTTTTATCTGTTTCAAGCGGAGGCATCATATGCAGGAGAAAAGCTAAGAGAAGAGCCTCCAAAATCACCTAGAAGAACTGTAGTAGAGACTGTTCAGAAGTAACCCTTGTGAAGCTAGGCAGCGGCACACCTGGTTAAATGCAAACATACCAAGTGCAAGGAACCAGGTTTAAGCCCCTGCTTCCCCCACCTGCAGGGAGGAAGCTTCACAAATACTGAAGCAGATCTTCAGGTGTCTTTCTTCCCCTGTCTCCCTATCCTCTCTCTGTGTGTGACCTAATAAAAATTAGAGAGAAAAAAAGGATTCATAGTGCCAGCACCGAGCCCCAGCAATAAACCTGGTGGCAATAAAAATAAAAAAAATAATTTCTCCAACATAAAATCCTTAAGAGTGTGTAAGGCCCCAGGACTGGAGGTGGTGAAATGCTGCAAACTCTGCTTGAAAATCAGGCCCTTCCATGATTGCTCAACAAATTGTTTGGCTTCGTATGTTAACTCTCTTTTCAATCACCAGGTTCCAGATGCCACCAGGATGCTGGCCAGGCTTCCCTGGATTGAAGACCCCACCATTGTGTCCTGGAGCTCAGCTTCCCCAGAGACATACCTTACTAGGGAAAGAGAGGCAGACTGGGAGTATGGACCGACCAGTCAACGCCCATGTTCAGCGGGGAAGCAATTACAGAAGCCAGACCTTCTACCTTCTGCAACCCTCAACGACCCTGGGTCCATGCTCCCAGAGGGCTAGAGAATGGGAAAGCTATCATGGGGGGGTGGGGGTGGGTTATGGAGATTGGGTGATGGGAATTGTGTGGAGTTGTACCCCTCCTACCTTATGTTTTTGTTCATTAATCCTTTCTTAAATAAAAAATTTAAAAAAGAAAGAAAGAAAATCAGGCCCTACAGCTAAACAAAATCCACAATTCTATTCCTACTGTTGCCTATAGGAGCAGCTACTGCTGTGAATGCCTAACTTAAAAATAAGACTTCTCCCCAGGCATGCAGACTGCTGTACAGGAAAAGGCAGAGGTAACAGGTGTGCGTGTGGCTTCCAAGGTGCCCACAGGGCTTGGATGTTTATATAAACTAGACCTATAGGCGTGCTGGGGCTCTGCTTAGGTGGGTCCGCCATCATTTGAGTAAAGGGCCCTCAGGCTTTCCTCTCCTTCTCCCTCTCTCATGGCCCACGTGTACTCCAGCATGTGGGTGTTCTCAATTTTCCTGAATAAGGTTTAAAATTCCTGAAGAAAAAGAAAACTTCTACATTTATTAGTTCTTTTCAAGTAACACGCTTCTCAAGTTGTCATCAGGCATGAGGGCTTCCTGGATTACCAGTTATTATCAGTAGTTACAGATGAAGTGTCCCTTGCATGAGCTTGAAAATCCGGTGGTACAGGTCCAGCAGTCTTTAAGAAGTAAGCTGGTGTTCATGTTAGTGCAACAATCAGCAGTCTAAAAAGCCTCACCCACATAAGGCACAGGCCAGGTAGGTGCTGAGCGCCTACTGCTCTGGACTACACAGAATAGGAGTCAAGAGCTGAAAATGACAGCACCTCTCTCCCCACTTACCTCTTTGTATAGCTGGGTCTCCTGTAAGGGGATGGTTTCCTTGGCTTGGCCACTTTTATAAAATCCAAACCACTGCAGGAGAGGAGAAAGAAATAAATTTAAATCTCACCCACATGCTCATTGCCAAACTAAGCAAAGATTGCCTGTGAGCTAAGAGTACCAACAAACTAAACATCAAGCTAGAGGAGGAAGGAGAAATACCTTGAATCTTCTCTGTTAAGGGCAAAACCTAAGGGGTGAGTTAATTTTTCCTAAGAGCTTTCCAACTCCCCAGAATTCCTGCTTCCTGTAATTTACTGAGCATTTAACCTGTGAAAACACATGTGTTGGGGCCTGGGTGGTGGCATACTTGGCTGAGTGCACATGTTAGAATGTGCAAGGACCAGGGTTCAAGCCCCCAGCTCCCCACCTACAGGGGAGTCACTTCACAAGTGGTGAAGCAGGTCTGCAGGTGTCTTTCTCTCCCTCTCTCTGTCTTCCCCTTCTCTCAATTTCTCTGTCCTATTCAACAACAATAGCTATAATAACAATAACAACAAAGGCAACAACAAGGCCGACAAAATGGGAAAAAAATGGTCTCTAGGAGCAGTGGATTCATAGTGCAGGTATGAAGCCCCAGCAATAACCCAGGAGGCAGAAAAAAAAAAAAAAGAGTATGGCTATATTCCAATTAAACTATTTATGGACATTGAAATCTTTAATCTTACATAATATTTCCAATAGCATGATGTTCTTTTGATATTTTTAAGACCAGTTAAAAATGTAAAAACTATGGCTCAGAAGGTGGTACAGTGGGCAGTGTGTCAGGCTCTTGTACCTGAGGTCTTAAGTTTGAACCTGAGCATCATATATGCCAAAGTGATGCTGTGTTTTTCATTCTGTTGTTTTAATGAATCTTTAAAAATTAAAAATTAAGTGTAATAACCAACATATATAAAGAGCTTGCCAGACTCAACAACAAGACAACAAATAACCCCATCCAAAAATGGGGGAGGACTTGGACAGAATATTCACCACAGAAGAGATCCAAAAGGCTGAGAAACACATGAAAAAATGCTCCAAGTCTCTGAATGTCAGAGAAATGCAAATAAAGACAATGGGTTGGAAGAATTAACATCATCAAAATGAATATAGTACCCAGAGCCATCTACAAATTTAATGTTATCCCCATCAAGATCCCAAGCACATTTTTTAGGAGAATAGAACAAATGCTACAAATGTTTATCTGGAACCAGAAAAGACCTAGAATTGCCAAAACAATCTTGAGAAAAAAGAACAGAACCGGAGGCATCACACTCCCAGATCTCAAACTATATTATAGGGCCGCTGTCATCAAAACTGCTTGGTACTGGAACATGAATAGACACACTGACCAGTGGAATAGAATTGAGAGCCCAGAAATGAGGCCCCACACCTATGGACATCTAATCTTTGGCAAAGGGGCCCAGACTATTACATGGGGAAAGCAGAGTCTCTTCAACAAATGGTGTTGGAAACAATGGGTTGAAACATGCAGAAGAATGAAATTGAATCACTGTATTTCACCAAATACAAAAGTAAATTCCAAGTGGATCAAGGACTTGGATGTTAGACCACAAACTATCAAATACTTAGAGGAAAATATTGGCAGAACTCTTTTCCACATAAATTTTAAAGACATTTTCAATGAAACGAATCCAATTACAAAGAAGACTAAGGCAAGTATAAACCTATGGGACTACATCAAATTAAAAAGCTTCTTCACAGCAAAAGAAACCACTACCCAAACCAAGAGACCCCTCACAGAATGGGAGAAGATCTTTACATGCCATACATCAGATAAGAGTTTAATAACCAACATATATAAAGAGCTTGCCAGACTCAACAACAAGACAACAAATAACCCCATCCAAAAATGGGGGAAGGACATGGACAGAATATTCACCACAGAAGAGATCCAAAAGGCCGAGAAACACATGAAAAAATGCTCCAAGTCTCTGATTGTCAGAGAAATGCAAATCAAGACAACAATGAGATATCACTTCACTCCTGTGAGAATGTCATACATCAGAAAAGGTAACAGCAGCAAATGCTGGAGAGGGTGTGGGGTCAAAGGAACCCTCCTACACTGCTGGTGGGAATGCAAATTGGTCCAACCTCTGTGGAGAACAGTCTGGAGAACTCTCAGAAGGCTAGAAATGGACCTACCCTATGATCCTGCAATTCCTCTCCTGGGGATATATCCTAAGGAACCCAACACATCCATCCAAAAAGATCTGTGTACACATATGTTCTTGGCAGCACAATTTGTAATAGCCAAAACCTGGAAACAACCCAGGTGTCCAACAACAGATGAGTGGCTGAGCAAGTTGTGGTATATATACACAATGGAATACTACTCAGCTGTAAAAAATGGTGACTTCACCGTTTTCAGCCGATCTTGGATGGACCTTGAAAAAATCATGTTGAGTGAAATAAGTCAGAAACAGAAGGATGAATATGGGATGATCTCACTCTCAGGCAGAAGTTGAAAAACAAGATCAGAAAAGAAAACACAAGTAGAACCTGAAATGGAATTGGTGTATTGGCACCAAAGTAAAAGACTCTGGGGTGGGTGGGTGGGGAGAATACATCCATGAAGGATGATAAATGACATAGTGGGGGTTGTATTGTTAAATGGGAAACTGGGGAATGTTATGCATGTACAAACTATTGTACTTACTGTTGAATGTAAAACATTAATTCCCCAATAAAGAAATAAATTTTTTTAAAAAATTAAAAATTAAGATGTAGAAATCAGACTTGGGAAATAGCATAGTGGTTATGCAAAAAAGACTTTCATGCCTGAGCTGCTGAAGGCACCAGATTCAGTCCCTAGTACCAGCCATAAGCCAGACCTGAGCAAGGCTCTGGATTGGGCAGGGGAAGGGATAAAAACCATATCTGGTTTATAAGTTATACAAAAACAGGTGGCAAGCTGGATTTGGCTTGCAAAGCTGAGTTTGTTAGTTCCTAGTCATCTGAAAATTCTATAAAGAGGAAATAAATTCTACTTGGCATAGTGATGGCACCTTAGAAAGAAAATGTGACCTTTGAATCTGATCTTGACAGATGAATAGGAGCATTTCAGGAGAAGCCTGAAAAGTATAAAAGGACCCGGGTTGGGGCTCCCTGCCCACCTGCAGTGGGGACGCTTCATGAGTGGTGAAGCAAGTCTGCAGGTGTCTGTCTCTCTTTCTCTCTATCTTCCTTCCTTCTCTCAATTTCTCTCTGTCCTATCAAAATAAAGGAAAAAAGGGGTGGGGCCTAGGAGGTGGTACACCTGGTAAAGGACACATGTTACAATGTGCAATGACCTAAGTTCAAGGCCCCAGTCCCCACCTGCAAGGGGAAGGCTTTGCAAGTGGTGAAGCAGTGTTGCAGGTGTCTATCTTTTTTTTTTTTTTTTTTTAGTATATTATTTATTTTACTTTTGAGAGAGAAAGACACAGAGAAACACCAGAGCACTGCTCAGCTCTGGCTTATTGTGGTGTGGGGGATTGAACCTGGGACTTCAGAGCCTCAGGCATGACAGTATCTTTGCATAACCATTATGCTATCTACCCTGGCCCTTTCTCCTTATCACCCCCTTCCCTCTTAATTTATGGCTGTCTCTATCCAGTAGATAAGCATAATTAAAAAAAAAAATTTTAAAGGGAGTAGGGCAGTAGCGCAGCGGGTTAAGCACATGTGGCGCCAAGCACAAGGACACCATAAGGATTCCAGTTCGAGCCCCCAGCTCCCCACCTGCAAAGGAGTCACTTCACAAGCGGTGAAGGTCTGCAGGTGTCTATCTTTCTCTCCCCCTCTCTGTCTTCCCCTCTTCTCTCTATTTCTCTCTCTCCTATCCAACAACGAGGACATCAACAATAACAACAACAATAATAACTACAACAATAAAACAGCAAGGGCAACAAAAGGGAATAAATATTTTTTTGAAATTTTTTTAAATATCTTCTGGGAGTAGTGGATTCATAGCAGGCATGGAGCCCCAGCAATAACCCTGGTGGCAATTAAAACAAAAATCATACAAGAGAAAAAGCACAGACCAAGTGTGGGGCAGTTCAAGGAGAATAATATGGCTTGATCAGAGTATGTAAAGTGGGTAGTGAAGGTAGATTAGGCTAGAAATATGGGGAGAAAGAAAGGGGAGGAGAAAGAGATAGAAAAAAAATTGGAGGCAATATCAGAAATTTATGCAACAGCTTTACATGCCTGAGGCACCAAAGGTCCCAAGTTCAATCCCTGGTGGCACTGTCATAAACTGGAGCTGAATAACACTCTGGTAAAATAAAAAATGAAAAGTGGAAAAAAAAAAAAAAAAGGGCCTGGAAGGCCACACAGAGATATCACAGTTGCATAAAGTCCTGAGTGCATGTCCCAACCCTACATTTTTAAAAATCTGATAAAAATGACAGACTCCACTTCTAGAGGCAGGGCTATAGAGTAGCAGCAGCTGCATTTCTCTTCTCTCCTCAGTCAGCTATGAATACTGAGACCACCTGGGACCGCAACAAGACAGGACTAGAATGACTTTGGGAACCCACCAAGTCACCAGAGCATCCAGAGACCACAACTCTGCCCAGACCTCCAGCTCTACCCAGCTGAGAAACTTCTCTAAAGAACAAGGGATATCAAAGATCACCTGAGACTGCAACAAGACAGGACTGGAACTACTTTGGGAGCCCACCAAGTCACTGGCGAGTGAAAACACGTGTGGTTCATGGACAGAGAGGAGCCGAAGGCGAGATCCCTGGGGCTGGAGCCCGTATATACTCCTGAGCAGCTGGTAACAGTCCAGCAGTGTACCAGCTGAGGTGCCACGTCCAGTCTGTTTTACTAACAAAAAGACTGCTGAGGGGAGGAAAAGACTCTCATAAGACTCACCAAATGCAACTGTGAGTCTCCATTTGCAACTGCCCTCAGAGGCTGGAGCAGCAGGGGGGAGGCCCTGTGCTGACATTGGGAGGCAGAGAACTGACCAAGAAACTCAAGAGAAGATCTATACCCTGGCAGTCTAGCAGCAGGGCTACATAGTGGAAGCCTTTGCACAATGTTCTCCTGATGAGAACATGGTGAATAACTGCCTCAGAACCCACAGACTATGACCAGGACTTGTTTAGAAACTCACAGGACCCAGCAGTACTGCCCAGCTTGGCAGAGAAGCTGAACTGAGCCTGGAGCTTTGGATCCTTGGGGTGTGGAAGTCTCTCTGCATAACCACTATACTATCTTCCCCCCACTCCACTTTGTCTCTAGGTCAGGAGTGAGTGGTTAAGCTAAGAAACCTACTTATAGGTAAAAAGCCCTCAGGTTCCCATAACCTACAGGGAAGAAAAAGAGCAAAAGAGGATTTAACAGCCACTGTGCTTCAACTCAGGGATTGAGATAAGATTGAAACAACTGTTAATTTCCACAACTGTGAACTCTTTAAGTAATTACTTAGACACAAGTCAATCCAGGAAAGAGTGATCAGTGGACTGAAAAGTACTGAGAGAAGGACGTCATAACACACTATAATAATGGTTAAACCAAGGAGAAACATTGGAGAAATGAACAAGGATAAAAGTCCAGCTAAAATCCCTCCAAAGGTAGAAGCACAGAAGAATGAGATCAACCTCCAAGTGCTAGCTGAGGTGACAGGAGTGAGGGAAGACTTTGAAAGAATTGTCATCAGAAATGCAGAAACAACAAATGAGATTCTGAAAGAAAGCACTATCTTGACGTAATTAGAGAGCTGAAAGCTGAAATAGCTGAGCTAAGAGCACAACTAGCTGAACAAGCGAATACAGTATCAGAACAGGGTAACAAAATAGCTGAGCTACAGACAACAAAAGAGGGGAGAGAGAATAGAATAAATCAGGAAAAAAAACAGAAAAATTGAGGAAGAATTAGAGAAAAATCAGAAAGAAGTAAGAGATCTCAAAAAGAGATTAACAAAACAACTGAAAACAACAACAGAGACATATGAGGAATAACCTCAAAAGAAATAATATACACATTATAGGAAAACCAGAGAAAGAGAGGGAGGGGAAGAAAGCATTCTACAGGATATAATAGATGAGAACTTCTCTAGTACAGACAATATAAAAGATATAAAGGTTCAAGAAGCCCAGAGGGTCCCAAACAGAATTAACCCAGACTTAAAGACACTGAGACACATCATATTTAGAATGAAAAGGAATAAGGATAAAGAAAGGATCCTGAAGGCTGCAAGAGAAAAGCAAAGAGGAAAACCCTTAAGATTAGCAGCAGATTTCTCCACACAATCACTACAGACCAGAAGAGAATGGCAAGATATCTATCGAGTGCCAGCAGCACCTTCCACCAGCACTCCACAATCACTGTGCCCTGACAGTGAGAGAGGCTGAAGTTGCACTCGAGGTGGGGGAGGGTAGGAGGGTGGGAGGGGTCCCCTGCAAGTTGCAGCCGCAGAAGCTCTGACTCCCCCGTGCAGGAGAACTCAGCTGCAGGCAGCTGCCATGTTTGTGGGCCCTAGAAGCCTTTTTTAATTATCTTTATTTATTTATTGGATAGAGACAGTCAAAAATCGAGAAAGAAGGGAGGTGACAGAGAAGGAGAGAGACAGAGAAACACCTGTAACCCTGCTCTACCACTCGTGAAGCTTTCCCCTTGCAGGTGGGGACCAGGGGCTTGAACCTGGGTCCTTGTGCACTGTAATGTGTGTACTTAAGCAGGTGCACCACCGCTTGGCCTCCTCATTTTTTCTTTTTTTCCTTTCTAGTTAATTTAATAGGACAGAGAGAAATTGAGAGGGGAGGGAGAGGCAGAGAGGGAGAGAAAGACACTTGTGAAGCTTGCCCTCTGCCAGTGGGGAGCAGGGACTAAAACCCAATCTTGTGTGTGGTAGCATGTGAGCTCAACTGGGTGCACCACTGCCTAGACCCCTGGCATAGGGGCACAGTTTTTTGGGAGGGAAAGGGTTACTACCATGCTTAGTGTCCCATTTATAGACCTCCTAGGTAAAGAACCCTCTTCAAATACATGGACCCATACAAATTGGTAGAAAGGATAAAATGTTAGTTTTTGGCTGTTATTGGGTCTTCATGACTCCAGACTTTTTCAGACAGTGGAAGAAAGAAAAACTTTCCCCAGCAGTAGCAGCTGGGCTTGAACCTGGTCCTGCACATGACAAAGCAAACACCCTCTCCAGTGCACTACCTTGGTGGCTTGACAGTCAGATTTTTAACATCATGCATCTATGATCTGGCAGAATGTAATTTGCCTGAACCACATCTCACCTCAGATTCCACAGGGTCCACAACAGAATCGTTGAGGAATTTCACCATCACAAACTTCTTCAGGGCCATCAGGTTTTTCTTGTAGGATTGGTTGAAAACCTGAAGGAAAGACCAGCAGCACGTCAGGGCCATCATCAGGAAGGGGCAGAAGGGTTAAAGCTGGGGCCAGGTGGTGGCGTACCTGGTTAAGCAATGACATTACAGTGTGCAAGGCCCCAGGTTCAAGCCCCTGGTTCCCACTTGCAAGGGGAAAGCTTCAGGAGTGGTAAAGCAGGGCTGCAGGTGTCTCTCTGTCTCTCTTCCTCTCAATCACTCCCTTCCTTCTCAATTTCTGGTTGTCTCTATCCAATTAGTAAATAAAGATAAAAAAAAAAAAGGGGGGCGGTTAAAGCTTTTCAGTGCTCTAGCCTCCCTGAATCTGGGCCACCATATATATTCTCTATTGTATTGGGATGCTTACAGCTTCACACCCAGAATATACTCTCTGCAGCCTATCTGATTTATGGGCCTCCTCAATCAGAACATACAGATGCGGCCACAAATCTGTCACACCACTCCATAGGTCAACAACTTCTAGCCAGAGAAAGTCAATGCAAAATAAGAATGTGAAAATTCTGAAAAGTCCTACTGTAATACTCTGTTTTTCCCGCCTCAAAAAAGTTTTAAAGGAAAAAAAAATCTGGGGCCAGGTTGTAATGCACCTCGTTGAGCAAACATGTTTTAGTAGGCAATAACCCAGGTCTGAGCCCCTGGTCCCCGCCTGCAGGGGGAAGCCTCACAAGTTGTAAAGTAGGGCTGCAGGTGTCTTTCTGTCTCTCTCCTTCTCTCTCTCTCTTTTTTTTTTTTTGTTGCCCTTGTTTACCGATGTTGTTATTATTACTATTGTTGTTGGATAGGACAAAGAGAAATCAAGAGATATGGGGAAGGCGGAGAGGGGGAGAGATAGACACCTGCAGACCTGTTTCACTGCTTGTGAAGAGACTCCCCTGCAAGTGGGGAGCTGGGGGCTCCAACCGGGATCCTTACACCCATACTTGCACTTCACACCAAGTGCACTTAACCCACTACACTACTGCCCACCCCCCACCTCCCAGCCACCCCCTTCCCTCTCAATTTCTGGCTGTCTCTATCAAATAAGTAAAGATAATGAATAAAATTTCTTAATCTCCAGATAAGACCAATATAAATGGAGTTAAGGGAGGAAAAAAAGATACCATCCTGTTTACTAGAATCTTCCAAGCCAGGCTCCTGTGTGCAGCACTCTCAGTCCCTCTCTACAGTCTCTCTTCTAAGTAAATCTTTTTTTCTAAGAAAATTGGAGCCCAAAGGGTCCCACCAGGGTTCTTACAGTAGAATAGCAGCTGTGAAGTTCCACTTAAGACAGCTTGCAAGTGGGAGACATAGCTTAAAGATCATGCAAAGACTTTCCGGTCTGAAGCTCCAAAGTCCTAGGTTTAATCCCCCACACTAACATAAATCAGAGCTGAGTAGTACCTTGGTATAAAAATAAAATGAAGGGCATGAGAGATAGCATAATGGTTATGCAAAGGGACTCTTGTGCCTGAGGCTACAAAGTCCCAGGTTCAGTCCTCCACACCACCATAAGCCAGAGCTGAGCAGAGCTCTGTTAAGAAAATAATAAGTAAAAATAGGGTGTTGGGCAGTAGCTCAATGGGTTAAGCGCATATGGCGCAAAGCGCAAGGACCAGCATAAAGATCCCGGTTCGAGCCCCCAGCTCCCGACCTGCAGGGGAGTCGCTTCACAAGCATTGAAACAGGCCTGCAGGTGTCTATCTTTCTCTCTCCCTATCTTCTCCTCCTCTCTCCATTTCTCTCTGTCCTATCCAACAATGACAACAACAATAATAATAACTACAACAATAAAACAACAAGGGCAACAAAAGGGAATAAGTAAATAAATATTTTTTTAAATTTTTAAAAAAGAAAATAAGTAAACATAAATAAATCTAAATTTAAAAAAGAAAGAAAAAACAGCTAGCAACTTATTCAGTTCACCCTGCTTGAACACCAAGAGAAAGGACATAAAGAAAGTCAAATAAAACTCAGCCTCTCTCAAATAAACTGCATCTTGTACGCACTGCCTCCCCCACAATAGAACTTGTACTTCCTAAGATCTGCCCAGGATAACTTAAACAATCACTGTTGATCAGTTTATAATATACTGAATAAAGAAAACAAAATGGATGCACAGATGTGGTAGACTGGATTGGGTGCTCACCCTCTCCTGGTTAATATCTGCCAAGAAGATACTATGGTTGCGGTATGTATCCTCCTTTATAGGGTCATGCCAGTACTCTGCTTGCACCAGGCTGCAGGAAGAAAAAGAAATGAAGGTGACCAACATGCATGTCCGCCAAAATGCCTGGGATAGGGTGGGAGGTGGCTAGCACAATGGCTATGTAAAAAGACTCTCATGCCTGAGGCTCCAAAGTCCCAGGTTCAATCCCCTGGACCACCATACCACCATAAGCCACAGCTGAGTAGAGCTCTGGTAAAAAAAAAAACAAAAAAACTCCTGGGACTGGCTCCCGTGTATAAGTCACAAAGAGACTTCAAAAGAACAAGACTAGAACCTTCAAGCCCCAGGCCTTGACCTGTAAGGAAAATAAAACTCACCTACAAAAGAGATCATCAATGGGCAGGGGTAGATAGCACAATGGTTATGCAAACAGACGGTCATGCCTGAGGCTCCGAAGTACCAGGCTCAATCCCCCCCACCCCTTCACCACCATAAGCCATAGCTGAAAATAAAAAAATTAAATTAAATCAAAAGAGATCATCAACAAAATCCTGGAGGAAAAAAGATACAGCTCAGATAGTACCACCTGCATCTCTTCTTCACCCAACCATCTCTCTCAGCCATTGTGCCACTCCCCTTGCTAGCCTGGCAAGGGGTAGAGGTCTAACCATTTTTTGTTTGTTTGGGGTTTTTTTTATTGTTGTTATTATTATGACCTCCAGAGTTATCGCTTGGGCTCGATGCCTGCACTATGAATCCACTGCTCCTGCAGGCTATTTTTCCCATTTTGTTGACCTTGTTACCTTGTTGTCGTTATTGTTGCCACCGATGTTGTTGTTATTGGACAGGACAGAGAGTAATGGACAGAGGAGGGGAAGACAGAGAGGGAGAGAGAAAGACAGACACCTGAAGACCTGCTTCACCACTTGTAAGGCAACCCCCCTGCAGGTGAGGAGCTGGGGGATCAAACTGGTATCCTAATGCTGGTCCCTGTGCTTCAGGTCAAGTGCTCTTAACCCGCTGCACTACTGCCTGACCCCCTAGGTCTAACCTTTTAATCACAGTGCATTTTATCACATTGTTAAGCGACTGTACTAGTTTTTCAGGATTCTGGTTTAGGTATGTCATGCAATTTATTTTCTAGAGACAGAGTCAGAGAGAGAGAGAGAGGGCACAGCAGCAATTACCATGCAAAAGGACCTGAGTTCAAACCACCAGCCATCACATAGCAGCGCCCACATCTGGGAAGCTTCACAAGCAGTGGAGCTTGTGAAGTATCTCTCCCTTTCTCTCCATCTCTCTCTCTCTCTAACTAAAAGGAAAAAAAAATTAATGGTAGTGATAATCAAAGTGATAACCCTGGAGATAAATAATAAAAATAAATAAATAAATATGAGCAGATAGTAGAGAACTATCTCCAAAAAGGTATCTCATCTGAATGTCACCTGCTACTACTCCCAGAATCCCTGGTAGCATGAAAACCAGATCTTTCCATGCAGAGACAGTTCTGCATCCTTTTCAGCTAACCATACATACCGTTCTTGAATAGCTTTGTTGTAAGCCCCAGTATTCAGTGTTTTCCTGATCAGGTCACAGATATGAGAACTCTTTCCTGGGCATCGGGGCAACCCAAAAACACCTAGAAGATAAATATCCGTTCCTTTCAGTAATCATGTACTAAGTACTACTCAGTGTCAGGCACTACGCAAGTTAGTATCAAACCATAGCTAGATCCTGACCTCACTCATTTAACTCTCCTTTACAATTTTTATCTAATTTAATGTTTTTTTCTTTTTCTTTTCCAGAGCACTGCTCAGCTCTGGTTTATGGTGGTACAGGGACTTGAACCTGGGACTTCAGAGCCTCATGCATGAGAGTCTCTTTGCATAACCATTATGCTATCTACCCCTGTCCTTTGATAAAACATTGAGAGGGGGCCAGGTGGTGGCATACCTGGTTAAGTACACACAATACAGTGTGCAAGGATGTGGGTCGAAGCCCCTGGTCCTCATCTGCAGGGGAAAGGCTTCATGAGCAGTGAAGCAGGGCTGTAGGTATCTGTCTCTTTCCCTCTTTGTCTCCCCCTCTCCTCTCAAATTCCCTGTCTTTATCCAATACTAAGTAAATAAAATATACATTAAAAAAAGTGGGGGTTGTATTGTTAAATGGGAAACTGGGGAATGTTATGCATGTACAAACTATTGTATTTACTGGTGAATGTAAAACATTAATTCCCCAATAAAGAAATAAATTTAAAAAAAAAAAGAAATTGAGCGAGAAGGGGGAGATTGAAAGAGAGTGACACCTATAGTATTGCTTCTTTGCTAGTGAAGCCCACCCTCACCCCCAATAAGTAGGGACTAGGGCTTGAACCCCAGTGTTGTGCATTGTAATGTGTGTGCTCAACCAGGTGTGCCACCATTCTGTCTCTACTCATTTAACTCTCAAGAAAAGAATATATTGAGAGTTGATATAACCAACTTATTCCTGGAGCTCCCACTCTGTTCTGCCTAAGGACCTTTGCTCCTGCTTCTCCATGGAAGAAGTATTTCTGTTAATGCTTCAGTGGCTGCCTCATTCTCTTATTTCAGGTTTTAACTTTATCTGTGGGAGTCAGGTGGTAGCGCAGCGGGTTAAGTACACATGGCGCAAAGCTCAAGGACCGGCATAAGGATCCCGGTTCGAGCCCCTGGTTCCCCACCTACAGGGGAGTCGCTTCACAAGCAATGAAGCAGGTCTGTAGGTGTCTATCTTTCTCTCCCCCTCTGTCTTCCCCTCCTCTCTCTATTTCTCTCTGCCCTAACCAACAATGACATCAATAACAACAATAATAACTACAACAACAAAAAATGGCAACAAAATGGAATAAATAAATGTTTAAAAAAAAAAAAGGGCGGGGGAGACAGCATAATGGTTATGCAAAGATACTCTCATGCCTGAGGCTCCAAAGTTCCAGGTTCAATCCCCTGCACCACCATAAGCCAGAGCTGAGCAGTGCTCTGGTTAAAAAAAAAAAAAAAAAAAATTAAAAAAAAAAAAAGTCCTATGTGGGAAGCTGAGTGGTGGAGTATCTGGTGGAGCACACACGTTACAATGCACAAGGACACAGGTTTGATCCCCACCTGCGAGGGGAAAGCTTTGTGAGTGGTGAAGCAGTGTTGCAGGTGTCTGTGTCTCTCCCTCTCTACCACCCCCTTCCCTCTCAATTTTTGGCTGTCTCTATGCAATAAATAATAAAAAATAATAATATTAAGTGCACGTGGCACAAAGCGCAAGGACCGGCATAAGGATCCCGGTTCGAGCCCCCAGCTCCCTGACTGAAGGGGAATCGCTTCACAGGTGGTGAAGCAGGTCTACAGGTGTCTATCTTTCTCTCCCCCTCTCTGTCTTCCCCTCCTCTCTCCATTTCTGTCTGTCCTATCCAACAATGACATCAATAACAACAACAATAAAACAACAAGGGCAACAAAAGGCAATAAATCAATATATACATATATTAAAAAATCATGATAAAAAATTGTTTAAAGTCTTATCTGACTACTCTAACTCAAGTGATACCCAATACCACTTCCTTCCTTCTCCCCAGTCAAACTTTCACCCTCATCAAGAACACTGGGGGTGGGAGTGGGCACCATCAATTCCAAGTTTATATGACCAAGAAACTAATCCTTAATTGCACTCTGGAGTAGAATCATCGTTTGCCTCCTATTACAAATAGAAAACTCTGTAATAAAGAGTCTAAATATAATGTCCAATATTAATTTGTGAGACATTCAGAATATGAGCACAGGCAGTTTGACTCTGGAGCCCGCACCTGTAACCAATACAGGCACTCTCCATCTCAAAAGTGCTCTCTTATTTTACCACTATCTGCATTTATTTTGTTTGCTTACTCATTTCATGTCTTATTTCCCACACACCCACCCACCCACTCACCCTGCCCCTAGAATGGAAGTTATAAGAAGGTATGGAACTTGTCTATCTTGTTTATAGAATGTTTGCCAAATGAAATGAATGAATGAATGAATAAATAAATAAATGAATGAATGGGTAAGTTGTTTCTATCAGCTTCTTCATTTGAATAATACTAGTACTTTATTTTCAGACCCAGGTTCAAGGTCCTGGTCTATACCTATACATGGGATAAGCTTTAAGAATGCTGAAGCGGGGGGGGGGGGGGGGGGGGGGGGGGGGGGGGGGTTTGAGCGCATGTGGCGCAGAGCGCGGGACCGGCGTAAGGATCCCGGCCGGTGTAAAGATCCCGGTTCGAGCCCCCGGCTCCCCACCTGCAGGGGAGTCGCTTCACAGGCGGTGAAGCAGGTCTGCAGGTGTCTATCTTTCTCTCCCCCTCTCTGTCTTCCCCTCCTCTCTCCATTTCTCTGTCCTATCCAACAATGAAAAACATCAACAATGGCAATAATAATAACCACAACGAGTCTACAACAACAAGGGCAACAAAAAGGGGAAAAAAATGGCCTCCAGGAGCGGTGGATTCATGGTGCAGGCACCGAGCCCAGCAATAACCCTGGAGGGGAAAAAAAAAAAAAAAGAATGCTGAAGCAATGTTGCAGATGTCTCTCCTCCTTGTCCTCTACCTCCTCCCTCCCTCAATTTCTTCCTGCCTCTATCAAAAGAAAGAAAGAAAAGAAAAGAAAAGAAAAGAAAAGAAAAGAAAAGAAAAAAAGTGGGTTCCAGCGGCAGCACAATGGGTTAAGCCTACGTGGCACAAAGTGCAAGGACCCGCATAAGGATCCCCGTTTGAGCCCCCAGCTCCGCACCTGCAGGGCAGTTGAGTCACAGGCGGTGAAGCAGGTCTGGAGGTGTCTATCTTTCTCTTCCACTTTCTGTCTTCCCCTCCTCTCTCCATTTCTCCCTGTCCTATCCAACAACGAACGACATCAACAACAATAATAACCACAACAAGGCTACAACAAGGGCAACAAAAGGGGGAAAAACAAAAAAGGAAAGAAGGGGGGGTGGATGCCCAGAGTGGTGGATTAATTATGCAGGCACAGAGCTCCAGCAATAACCCTGATGGCAATAAAAATGAATTAAAAAAAAATAATAAGTATATTCCAGCGGGTCAGGGGATAGCTCACCCCGTAAAGCACACACTTCATCTTGTGCAAGGACTCAGATACAAGACCTCAGAACCACAAAGAAGCATCATTCCCAGGAGAAATTTCACAAGTAGTAGAGCAGTGCTGTGGTGTCTCTCTTCCTTCTCCCTCTCTGTCTCTACTGATAATAAAAGAGAGAGAGAGAATCCACCAGTAGCAACAGAATTGCACAGGCCCAGAAAGCCCCAATAGCAAAAACATAAAGTAGCTTCTGGCAGAGCATATGCATTGCATATGGGAAGTCCTGAGTTCAATCCCTAGAACCCCATGAAATAGTAGAATGGAAATCTGAAATCTTTTTCTTTTCTTCTTTTTAGCCACTGGAGCTTTTTTTGTATCTACAAGATCCCACTGCTCCCAGAGAATTCTTTCTTTCCCTCTTAATATCAGATAGAGAGCAACAGAGTTCAGGAAAGAGAGTGACAGAGAGAGGAGAGACACCACATCACCATCCAACACTCATAAAGCTTCCTCTGTGTGTGGCACTCCTATGTGATGCTTGGGCTCCGACTGTGGGTTTTTTTTATTATTATTTATTTATTATTGGATAGAGACAGAGAAATTGAGAGTGGAGAGGGAGCTAGAGAGGAAAAAAGAGAGACACCTGCAGCCCTGCTTCACCACTTGTGAAGCTTTCCCCCTGCAGGTGGGAACCAGGGGCTTGAACCTGAGTCCTTATGCACTGTAATGTGTGCACTTAACCAGGTGCGCCACCACCTGGCCCCCCAAGCATGGGTCCTTATGTATGGTAAACTGTGTGATCTATTGGATGAAAATCTCCCAGCTCTTCTCTCTCAATAATAATAATAATAAACAGAGAGAAAGAAAGGAAGAAAGAAAGAAAGAAAGGAAGAAGAACTTTCAAGCACTAACTGTGTCTTACCAGAGCACTGCTCAGCTCTGGCATAGGGTGGTTCAGGAATTGAACAGAGGACTTCGGAGCCTCAGGAATGAAAGTCTCTTTGCATAACCATTATGCTGTCTCCCTCACCCTTAAAGCACTAATTCTGCGGCCAGGTGGTGGTGGACCTGGTTAAGTGCAAAGACCTGGGTTCAAGTCCCTGGTCACCACCTGCAGGGGGAAAGCTTCACGGGTGGTGAAGCAGGGCTACAGGTGTCTCTGTTTCTCTTCCTCACTATCTTTCCCACCCCTCTCAATTGCTCTGTCTCTATCCAATAAATTAATTAATTAAATTAAATAAATATCACATCAAACTCCCAGGTCTCATATTGTATTATAGGGCCATTGTGATCAAAACTGCAAATATCAATCTACATGTCTGGGAGATGGTGCAGTGTATAAAGCATTGGACTCTCAAGCATGAGGTCCTGAGTTCAATCCCCAGCAGCACGTGTGGAGTGATTTCTGGTTCCTTCTCTCTCTCTATTTTCCCATGAATACATGAATTAATTCTTTTAAAAAATATGTTAACCTAAAAAAAATTTTTTTAAATAAATATATATATTAATCTCTGATTCACCAGTATTCCAGGCTGCTAATCCTAAGTCTCTTCCTATTTCTTCATCACTGTGGGCTAGCTTGCCATAAACTGAAAATAACAAGATTTCTCATGAATGCTTGAATTGTTATACAGATAGAGCGACTAGAAATTTTTTTTTTTAAATCTTTGTTCACGTGGCTTAAGACAGAATAAAATGAGGCCAGAGTTACCTTGATGTTGTCCCCCAACTGAGATCAGATTGACCATGGGAGGTGATGGGCATCTCTGAGCCACTGCCCTCCTGGGTAGAGAAAAAAAGATATATAGCTCTGTCAGATGGAAATGTATCATCCATAATCACTTCCCCAATTAGGCTACTTAATTCTCTGTGGTTTCCTAAAGCCACAGAGTTTCAGGATTTTTCCTATGACACAGTCAAGCAAAAATCTTTATTCTTCCATAGGAAATGAATTGTGTTCCATAAATTTTCTTACAGGGGGGCATTTTAGAATAGCAAACCTGCCAAAATAGGAGATATCAAAAGAAATCAGAAGATTGGATATGAATAAAAGAAAAAAAACAGTCCCATCTAAGTGGTATGATGTAACAGCAAGAAACTTACAGAAACTGACCACCCTGGGAGAATCCCATAGCATTGTAGCCTTGCTGAAATTCTGGATCCTTTGCAAGAATCTGGCACACTACTGATACTTGGGAATTGACATTCATGAAGAAGCTGTTCTCCACATCCTAAAAGACAAGTCACACTTTTGTTTTAACAAAAATGGAACTGCAGGGAATCATGCTCAGTGAAACAGGCCAGAAGAGAAGGAGGAATTCCAGATTATCTAAGTCATAAGCAGAATTTAAGAAACAAATCAGGTGAGGGACACTGTGTAATGGTTATGCAAAAAGGCTTTCATGCTGGGGCCAGATGGTAGTACACCTGGTTAAGTGCACCTGTTACCATGTACAAGGTCCTAGGTTCAAGCTCCTGGTCCCCACCTGCAGGGGGAAAGCTTCACAAGTGGTGAAGCAGAGCTGCAGGTGTCTGTCTCTTTCTCTATCTCCCCTCCTCTCTTAACTTCTCTCTGTCTTTATTAAATAAATAAATAAATAAATAAATACTCTCATGTATGAGGCTCCAAGGCCACAGGATCAATCACCATAAGCTAGAGCTGAGCAGTGCTCTTGAAGAAAATATTAAAAATGAAAAGAAATAAAGAAACCAATGGTAAATACAGGGCAAAGAATGAATAAGCTGTGGTCTGTTTCAGCAGATCCATGAACTCAAAAGCGAGAGAGAGGAAGAGTTAAGAGCCAAGTTGAGGGCCCAGTGTCCTTACTGTTGAATAAGGTAACAATCTGGTGGTGGGCAAGGGGTTCAGAAAGTTACTTTGGGGAGATGGAAAACTACATTCCTATAACAAAAATCTTATCAATCAACATTTCCTTAATAAAGTGATTTGATTGAAAATAATAATAATAGTAATAAAAGAGAAGCCACTGAGGAATGAAAGTATGGTATAGAAAAATCCCAGTCCCTGTTCGGTGCCATTATGCTGGGCTGGCTTCGCAGGCGGGAGAGAGAGACGACCAGGGACTCATCGCTGAGTGGTATGCAGTTCAGTCTTTATTGCGCTGTGGAACGCAGCGCAATCTAAGCTATCTCTAATCACAATCCTGTCCTTATATATCCTGAGGTGGAAGTGTCAGGTCCAAAGAGGATGTACATAGGATAGGGGGTGGGGAGAAGTAAAAAGCATGCAAAACAGTGGGGATTAAACCAATGCCCTGGAGGCAGGGTTGTGCTTAGTTAACAGTGGTTATGTAAATAGAATACAGTGTTAAGCAGGGGGGATTAAACCAATGAAACAGAAGGGGTCTTAGAAGCAGAATTTAGAAGCAGACCAACAGAAAAAATATATACTGGCATCTTCTCTGATTCTTTCAGGTTGGTGTCTTCACATAACTAACTTAAAAGCTAAAGTATGATTGTATGATTTGCTGCTAAAAAATATAAAGTAGCATTTTAATAGTACTGACTCTATGAAATCAGTCAGCAAACCTTCAGAAGAACAGAACAGCCTTACCTCCATCAGAGTCTTCCCAATCTCTAAGGATAAGATGTAGATTCCAGGTATTTTACTCTCAACCATCTTTTTAATAGCACCCATGCTTAAGGGGTTACAACAGCTATCTCCTAGACAGTGAAGGGAAGAAAGAAAACTCATGAATCAAAACAGTATTTATTTAAAAATAATTTTTGGTACTTCATTTTTAATTATATGTATTTATTATAATTGAGAGGGGAGGAGGAGGTAGAGAGGGAGAAAGACAAAGAAACACCTGCAGCTCTACTTCACCACTCATGAAGCTTTTCCCTTGTAGGTTCCCACCAGGGGCTTGAACCTGGGTCCTTGTGCACTGTAGTGTGTGCACTTAACCAGGTGTGCCACTGCCTAGTCCCCTATATTATCCTTTTTACATTCTTGGCAGAGCCCTCACCACAAAGAAGGAAGCTTCCGTTATGTGGTCTCCTTCACTCTCTGCCTCTTGACCTCTATATTTCTATCTTTTTTTTAAAAAAAAAAGGGGGGGTTGGGAGGTAGCACAGTGGGTTAAGCGCACATGGTGCAAAGCTCAAGGACCAGCATTAAGGATAGCTCCCGTCTCCCCACCAGCAGGGGAATCGCTTCACAGGCGGTGAAGCAGGTCTGCAAGTGTCTGTCTTTCTCTCCTCCTCTCTGTCTTCCCCATCTCTCTCCATTTCTCTCTGTCCTATCCAGCAACAACAATACCAATGACAACAACAATAATAACTACAACAATAAAAACAAGGGCAACAAAAGGGAATAAATAAATAAATATTTTAAAATTTAGAAAAAAAAAAGGGGGGGTGAACAGTGGTGCACCTGTAGAGCAAACACATTCCCATGTGCAAGGATCCAGGATCAAGCCCCCAGTCCTCACCTGCAGGGGAGAAGTTTCACAAGCAGTGAAGTGTGTGTCCCTTTCTCCTTTCAATTTCTCTGTTTCTGTCCAAAATAAATAAATATTTTTAAAAGAAAAAAATGTCTATTTGTTCCTCACCTGGGAGATATCAAAATGATTATGCAAAAAAAGAGGGTGGGGGTAGCTAGGATAATAGTTATGCAAAGAGTCTTTCATGCCTGAGATCCAAAGTCCCAGGTTCAGTCCCCCGAACCACCATAAGCCAGAGCTGAGCAGTGTTCTGGTAAAAACAAACAAAAAAAAAAAAAAAAAAAACTTTCATACCTAAGACTACCAAGTTTCAAGTTCAATCCCAGGCATCAACATAAACCAGAAGAAAATATATTTATAGGGGCCAGGCAGTGGCATAACTGATTAAGCACTCACATTACAGTATGCAAGAAACCAGGTTCAAGCCCCTGGTGCCCATCTGCAGGGGGAAAGCTTATGAGTGGTGAAGCAGGGCTGCAGGTGTCTCTCTGTCTCTCTCCCTCTCTACCTACCCCTCCTCTCTCAATTTCTCTCTGTCTCTATCCAATAATAAATAAAAATATTTTGGGCCCGAGCAGTAGCACACCGGGTTAAGCACACATAGTATGAAATATAAGGACCCAAGTTCAAGCACCCAGCTTCCCACCTGCAGGGGGGGGAAGGGGGTCCGCTTCACAAGGGGTGAAGCAGGTCTGCAAGTGTCTGTCTTTCTCTCTTCCTCTTTATCTTCCCCTCCCCTCCCAATTTCTCTTTGTTCTATCCCAAAACTTTAAAAAAAAAAAAAAAAAAAGCAATACAAAAGATCAACGACATTAAGAGATGGTTATTCACCAAAGAGATGTTCAGATGGCCAACAAACATATGAAAAAAAAAAATGCTCAAAGAGGCTGGGTGTGGTGCACCAAGTAGAGCTTACAAGTTACCATGTGAAAGGACCCAGGATCAAGGAAAAGTTTGCAAGCAGTAGAGCAATGTGGCAAATCTCTTTCTTTCTCTCCCCTCTTCCCACATTTCTCTGTCTCTGCTGGTGCTATAGTCTCCTTCCTTTCTCTCTCTATCCCTCTCTCTCTTTGCCTCTTTGACTTCTCTGAAGAAAGAAAGAAAGAAAGAAAGAAAGAAAGAAAGAAAGAAAGAAAGAAAGAAAGAAAACAGAGAAAGGAAGGAAGGAAGGGAGGAAGGGAGAAAGAAGTGAAACTGTTGGAAGGAGGTAGAAAGAAAGGAACCCCTTTTACACTGCTGATGGGAAAGTAAATTGGTCCAGTCTCTAAGGAGGAGTCAGAAGATTCCTCAAAAAGTTAAAAATGAACCTACCATATTATTTGGCACTTTATCTCCTTAGGCATCTATCCAAAGAACACAAAAATACTTATCCAAAGAGAGCTATGCACAGCTACATTAATGACAATGTTCGCTATTTGTACAGCCCAAATGTGGAAATAACCCAAGTCTCCAACTTTCTTTTTTTTTTTTTTTTGTAATTTTATTTATTTATCTTCCTTTTTGTTGCCCTTGTTGTCTTTTTATTGTTGTTGTAGTTGATGTCATCGTCCTTGGATAGGACAGAGAGAAATGGAGAGAGGAGGGGAAGACAGAGAGGAGGAGAGAAAGACAGACACCTGCAGATCTGCTTCACTGCTTAGCGCCACCTGCGCTTAACCCGCTGCGCTACCGCCCGGCTCCCAGTCTCCAACTTTCATGTCCAAGGCTTGAAGATCTCAGGTTAAATCCCTGGCACCATCATAAACCACAACTGAGCAATGCTCTGATAAAATAATAACTGAATTAAAGTAAAAACTGAAGTAGTATTTGTGTACTGATTATTATCAGAAAAAAATTTTCACTTCTTCAAAAACCTCATGAAATATAACTGAGATATCAAATCTACCACTGAAAAATAAGTAGGCCAGCTGGTAAAATAGCATAGGTGTTATGCAAAAGACTTCCATGCCTGAGGCACCAAAGTTCCTAGGTTCAATCTCTAGCATCACCATAAACCAGAGCTGAACTGAGTACTGCTCTGATAAAAAAGTAATAATAGTAACAGGTAAGTTGAGGTATATATTTCTTCCCTTATCATTTGGAACATCTGGAGTTAATTCAAATTTCTTGGAAATCTGACTTTGCTTTAGGACTTTTCATCAGCACAACTGAAGAACTTGGGACACAAAACTTAAGGTGACACTCATTCTCAGGATCTTCCAAGTACTGGCCCTGAACTTACACTAGCAAGGGCCTCCTTGCTTCACTCGAGTTTCAGCCCTGTTTCTTTTCCTGTTTTAAGGAAGCAGAACTAAAGGAGGAAGCAAACCTACACAGTACAAGAAGAAGGGGGAGGAGGAATAGAAGAAGACTGAGATCATTTTCAATTTTGAACTTTATCATCCTATTTCATTCTGGGAAGTAGTTTAAGAATTAGTTTTTACTTTTAGAATTAGTTTTAGAAGGTAAAGTTAAGGCCTAGACATCTATTTCTTTGATAAAGCATATACTTCTAACTATGCTCTGCAAAAGTACACTGTGTTCCTTTAACTCTATTGTAGAAACTCCAAGGTCTAACACTAAATCTTGAAAGATCTGCCTATATCTGCTATTTTAATTCCTCTGGATAGTGTTCTTTAACCCACTCCTATAATACTTTCATTCTCACCACTCCCCAAAAGCTGCTTTCATCTAGACCATTAATGATCTTCATATCGCTAAGTACTATAATCAGTTCTCAGTCCTTATCTTACTTCCCAGGTCTACAATATTCCATGCATCTAATTATACCCTTTATCCTAAAATATTTGCATCTGTCTTCCAGGACGTTGTACTCTAACTTCCTGGAAGGCTGTTCATCAAAGACTCCATTTCTAACTCCTCTTCATTTTCCCAACTTCCAAATGTTGAGAATACCTCTGGGGTCAATTCTAAAACTTCTTTCTTCTACTCAATATACTTACTCCCTAGATGACCATGCCTGATCTCTTGGCTTTAATTACCAGTCATACACTAAAATCTCCAAATTTAAATATTTAGTCTTTGCCCTAACCTTTGCACTCTCAAATACACTGAATCTCCTGTAGGTCTCACAACCATTTCAAATTTAGTAAGTCCAAAAGTAGACTTACATTTTCTCCCCAGCCCAAATTTGCTCAACTTACTTACTTGTTTCCCATTATAGTAAAATGAACTTTTTTTTTTCTGCCTCCATAGTTATCGCTGGGGTTTGGTGCCTGCACTACAAATACACTGGTCCTGGAGGCTATTTTTTTCCCTTTTGTTGTCCTTGTTGTTTATTGTTGTTGTTATTATTGTTGTTGGATGAGACAGAGAAATCGAGAGAAGAGAGGAAAACAGAGAGGGGGAGAGATAGACACCTGCAGACCTGCTTCACCGCTTGTGAAGCAACTCCCCTTCAGATGGGGAGCTGGGGGCTCAAACTGGGATCCTTACAGTCGTTCCTTGTGCTTTGTGACCCACTGCGCTACCACCCAACCCCTCATCTTTATAATTATCCAGACCAAAATCAATATCATCACCTTTGTCTCCTTTCTTTCTCTTCATAATCTAATCTGTAAACAATTCCTACTGGCTTATATGCCAAGCACTAACTATCTCTCAACCTCCACACTATTAGAATACTGCTTCAAGACACTCTTTCTCTTATTTAAATTATTGCAATGGCTTATTAACTGGTCTCCCTTCAAATGTAAAGGCTCCCCTACATGTTATTCTCAGTATTATCAACCAGAGTGGTCCTGCTGAAATAAAAATCAGGGGGACCAGGCAGTGAAACCCTAAGCTGAGCACACATACAGTGCACAAGAATCTGGACTGGAGCCCTAGCTCCCACAAACAAGGAGGAAGCTTCACAAGCAGTGAAGCAGATCTGCAGGTGTATCTCTCTCTCTTTCTCTCTCTTTTACACTCTCTTTTTTATTCAGGTCATATCATTCATCTGTTAACCTCCCCCCTTCCCAAAGGCTTCCCATCCATTCCAGCCAATTCTCTACTATACCCTTAATAGTATCTGCACCCCATACCAAACTGAAAGTCTTAATTTATTTTCCTTGCTATATTCAGTAGTCACATTGTTCTAAATGTTGTTCCATGAATATACAAGATATAGTTCTGCTTCAGGATTTTTGCATTCCTTGTCCCTTCTACCAGATATTCATATGCCACCTTTCCCCATCCATTTCACATCTTTACTCAGATGACTCTGGTGAACCCTTTCCTGACCTTGCTCTATAAAACTGTAAGTTTATAAAGCCATTAAACTGTGGGGCCGGGTGGTGGTGCACCTGGTTGAGTGCACATGTTACAATGCACAAGGACCTGGGTTCGAGCCCCCAGCCCCCACTTGCAGGGGGAGAGCTTCACAAGTGGTGAAGCAGTGCTGCAGGTGTCTCTCTGTCTCTCACCCTCTCTATCCCTCCCTTCCCTCTCGATTTCTGACTGTCTCTATCCAATCAATAAATTTAATTAAAAAATAATAAACAACCATTTAAAAAACTATAAAACTGTATGTCTTGATTATTCCCTTTATAGTCTTATTCCATTGTAAAGTTCCAAACGAGCAAAGAATTCAACCTGTTTCAGTATCTTTAACATCTAGCTATGGCTAGTAACCATGTTGTAAAAGTATAAATTATGTTTTAATTATCTTCACTGATTAGACAGCCAGAAATCGAGAAGAATGGAGAGGGAGAGAGGGTGAGAGACAGAAAGACACCTGCAGCCCTGCTACACCAATCCTGAAGCTTCCCCCCAGCAGGTGGGGACCAGGGCTTGAACCGGGGTCCTTGTGCACTGTAATGTGTGCGCTTAATCAGGTGCGCCACCGCCTGGCCCTGTAAAAGTATAAATTAAATGCAGGTGTCTAACACATTTCTGTTCACTGTGAGAATGAAAAACAAAAAAAGATGAAAGACTCGTTAAGGCAGCCACAGCCCAACTCCCCAGAGTAAGTCCAGGATGTTGCATCCCGACACCACTATGAGGATTTAAACAAAGACAGCACATTGTGAGCTCACTCTGTGAGCGCTCACCAACAGAGAGAGCCTTCCCCTTCTCCCTACCCAAGGGCGATTCTAAAACATGAGGCCAGTAGTCTGCTGCAGCACGACCAGGATCTTCACCCCTCACACTCGCGCTTTGCAGACCCAAACGCAGGCTGGGAGAAGGAAAGTGTCACCAACTCTTTTTGACCTTCTTGTCGCTGGCTCGCGCACTCACTCACCCATCCCATGCCATAACACCAACGGCAGAGGGGCCGGCGGGTCGCGATGGCCAAATACACGAGCACCGCAGAACCCAGGTAGGAGAACGATAGCCAAGAGCCAGGAACAGCTGGGCAACGCCATCTTGACTGGTCACGTGACGGCTCTCTAGTCTGTCCCTGCGCAGGCAGGCGGGGGCAGACCGGCTCCTCCACACCAAACTGCCCGCGGTCAAGTGCGCGTGGGTACAGCCGCACAGCTCTGGTACACTGCGTCCCACGAAAAATGCAAGAGGATGCCACTGTTTACTCAACGTTACTAGGACGCCACCGACAGTCTTCAATGTGTGTTTACCGTTGTTAATTGATTTAATCCACACGTAACATTTCCTCCCATTTTACAGGTCAGGCTCTGAGAATTTGGTAAAGATGTCAAACAGCAAGTTAAAAGGTCCAAAGTCAGTGCTCTTAGCCACACTACTCTATTGCCATTTGATTACAATTTTTTTTTTTGCCAAAAATATACTATATGTTTTTACGAAAGGGGAAAAAATGAATGATTCCGCTCTATTAGCAGAATGGGAGAGGATGGATAATTTTCAGCCAGAGTTCATCATAGCAGGGTGAGGTGTTAAAATAAAGAGATGTTTTAGTCGGCAAAGCTAAAATGTGGGAGAACTGGAAAGAGATAAGGTACAGAAGAAAAGTACAGTATGTTTTCTAGAAATGGCAGGGCTTCCAGACTGACAAGAGCATCTGCTAAGTGTTTTAAGAGTAATGGAAAAAGCCATTGTCATTTCCTGGTTTAATCTCAGAGTAGGGTTACTACAGGAGCTTCTCATCCATCGTTTCATTTACCTTTCCACATCTTCTATTTTATGTTCTTTTTTTTTCCACACATCTGTCACTGGACACTTGTTTCTAGATCTTGGCTACTGTAAGTAGTGTTGCATTGAAGACAGGTGCGCATATGCACTATTTTATGTTCTATTGCCAGATTATCTCTCTTTGTAAAAAGAATTTATTCATGAGAAAGATAGGAGAGAGAGAAAGAACCAGACATCACTTTGGTACATTTGCAGCCAGGAATTGAACTCAGGACCTCAAGGTTGAGAATCCAGTGCTTTATCCACGGCACCACCTCTGGGACCACCCAGATTATCTCAACACACTTTGATCATTTTAGTTCCCTGATCATTTCTCTCCTCCTCCTCCTTCTCCTTTTCTTCCTCCTCCTCCTTCTTCTCTCTCTCTCTCTCTCTCACTCTCTCTCTCTCTCTCTCTCTATATATATATATATATTATTTCCCACAGAGTTGAGGACTACTACGTATATAACTTCACTGCTCCTGGTAGAAACATTTTCAATCAGATAGAGATTCAGAAAAAGAGACAACGACTTCTGGTGGTATGGTACCTCCTATATGGAGTGAGGGCTTGGACTTGGGATACACTAACGGTAAGACACAGTCACCTTACCTACTGACTTTTTTTTTAATAATTATTTTTTAATATTTGTTTATTATTCCCTTTTGTTGCCCTTGTTTTATTATTGTTGTTATTGGTGTTGTTGTTGTTGCATAAGACAAAGAGAAATAAAGAGAGGAGGGGAGACAGAGGGGCAGAGAAAGACACCTGCAGACCTGCTTCATTTCCCCTGCAGGTGGGGAGCCGGGGGCTCAAACCGGAACCCTTATGCTGGTCCTTGAGTTTTGTGCCACCTGCGCTTAACCCACTGCACTACCGCCGGATTCCCTCTGCCTTTTTTTTTTTTTAAAGATTTTTGTTATTATTTATTTATTCCCTTTTGTTGCCCTTGTTGTTTTATTATTGTAGTTATTGTTGTCATTGTTGTTGGATAGGAGAGAGAGAAATGGAGAGAGGAGGGGAAGACAGAGAGGGGGAAAGACACACACCTACAGACCTGCTTCACCGCTTGTGAAGTGACTCCCCTGCAGGTGGGGAGCCAGGGGCTGGAACCCCGATCCTTATGCCGGTCCTCGCGCTTTGCGCCACGTGCGCTTAACCCGCTGTGCTACCGCCCGACTCCCTACCTTTTTTTTTTTTAACCTTTTATTTATTATTGGATAGAGACAGCCAGAAATTGAGAGGTGAAGAGGAGATAGAGAGAAAGAGATAGAGACAGCCAGAAACTGAAGAGAGAAGGAGATACAGAGGAAAAGAGAGACACCTACAGCCCAGCTTCAACACTCGCAAAGCTTTCCCTCTGCAGGTGGGGAATGGGGGCTCGAACTCCAGTCCTTGCACATTGTAACATGTGCGCTCAACCAAATTCGCTACCACCCTGCCCCCTAGTGACTTTTTTAAATTGTGTGTGTGTGTGTGTGTGTGTGTGTGTGTGTGTGTGTGTGTGTGTAGAGTGCTCATCTAGTGTAGTGGCTCTGCACATAGCCTCTGAGGCAAAAAGGCTTCAGGTTCAAACCCTATTCTTACCAGAACAACAACAAAAAAAGTTTACTGTTACCTTTATTTATTGGATAGAGACAGTCATAAATTGAGGGGGAAGGGGAAGCTAGAGGGGAAGAGAGACGGAGTGATACCTATAGCACTGTTTTACTACTTGTGAAGCTTTAACCCTGCAGGTGGGGACTGGGGGCTTGAACCCAGGTCCTTGTGCATTGTAACATGGGTGCTCAACCAGGCCCCCAGACCTTTATTTTTTTAAAAAAAAAAAATGTTTGTGTGGGGCCAGGTAATGGCACACCTGGTTGAGCATACATGTTACAATGCACAATGACCTAGGTTTGAGACCCTGTCCCCACCTGCAGGGGGAATGCTTTGCAAGTGGTGAAGCAGTGATGCAGGTGTCTCTCCGCTCTCTCCCTCTCTATCACCCTCTTCCCTCTCAATTTCTGGCTGTCTCTATCCAATAAAAAAATAAAGATAATAAAATTAAGAAAAAAATTGAAATAGTTTTAACAGAGAAATTAAGTAAATTGGAGTATATCCACTATACAATGAATATTATGAGATGGTTTTCATAAAGAATAAAATAGAAATATATAGTGACAACAAAAATATTCTCAATATATTGATTCTAAAGGAAAGTCTGACTGTGTCATCCAGGAGGTGATGCAATGGATAAAGATTGGACTCTCAAGCAGGAGGTCCCGAGTTCAATCCCTGGCAGCACATGTACCAGAATGATGTCTGGTTCTTTCTCTCCTCCTGTCTTCCTCATGAGTAAATAAAATAAAAGTCTGATTATACAACTGCTACAAGTCTTTTTATGCAATGCTGTTAGGGCTGGTGATGACACACCTGACAGAGCACACATGTTAACATGCATAAGACCCTGGATTTAGGTCAGGGGTAGATAGCATAATGGTTATGCAAAGAGATTCTCATCCTTGAGGCTCCAAAGTCCCAGATTCAGTTCCCCCATCCCATCATAAGCCAGAGCTGAGCAGTGCTCTGGTTAGAAAAAAAATTTAATTTTAATTTAAAAATTAAAAAAGAAGGAAAGAAATTGGATTTGAGTCCCCAGTCTCCACCTGCAGGGGGAAAGGTCACAGTGATGGAGCAGCACTTCAGGTGTCTCCTTCTCTATCTCTACCTTTCACCCTTTATCAAAAAAAAAAAAAAAAAAAAAAAAGACTTAGAGTGGTCCGGGAGGTGGCACAGCAGATAAAGCACTGGATTCTCAACCATGAGGTCCAAAATTTAATCCCCAGCAGCACATGTACCAGAGTGATGTTTGGTTCTTTCTCTCTCCTCCTGTCTTTCTCATTAATAAATAAATAAAATCTTAAAACAAAAAGGATTACAATCTAGAATCATAAAGCATGATACACTATGCAGTTTATTTTTTAAAAGTTTATTATGTATTGTATGTTTTTTTAACTTAAGACTTTTAAAGGTAAATTCCTTTGACAATGTTTTGAAGAAAATTCAGGCCTTTTCTGTGAGGCTGAGCCCAATTTTTACGTGTTTCTTGGATAGATGTATGTTTCCTGCCTTTAACAAAACATCTATGTTTGTGAAACTGATACTAAGAAACTTAGCCAAGTCACTCAGGATGTCTGTATCTTTCTTAGGACTTTTAACTATTAAACTGTAGGCTTTATTTTCTTAAAGCAAAAGTAAACAAACCTTCAACATTTCTCCCCTAATCATCAGGATATTGTTGAAGATTTCTTACCAGAATAAAACCCCAAAATTTTCTTGCCAAGTCAATCTCCCTTTACTCCCCCATTAACAGAACTGATCTTTAAAAAGCATTCCATGAAAATCCCTACTTTGGGCTGGCTGGTGGTGCACCTGAATAAGTGTACACCTTACCATGTGCAAGGACCCCGGCTTGATCCCTGTTCCCCATCTAGGGAGGGAAACTTCATGAGTAGTGAGTGGTGAAACAAGTACTAATTGTGTCTCTCCTCTTTCTCCCTCTCTTATTTCCCACTCCCCTCTCAATTTCTCTCTATCCTATCAAATAAAGGCGGTAGGACATCAAGCCCCAGCAATAACCCTGGTGGCAAAATAAATGAGAAAGGAAGGAAGGAAGGGAGGGAGGAAGGAAGGAAGGAAGGAAGGAAGGAAGGAAGGAAGGGAGGGAGGGAGAGAGGGAGGGAGCTTCATAAGCAGTAAAAAAAAAAGTGCTGCAGATGTCTCTCTTTTCTCTTTCTCTATCTCACCTTCTATTTCAATTTCTTTGTTTCTGTCCAATAAATAATAAATATAAATATTTTTAAAGAAAAGAAGAAAACCGTTGCTTTACCCAAATTGTTTTCTGGTGGAGCTATATACATATTTTAGTAAAGAATGAGAGAGGGGCTGGATGGTGGTGCACCTAATTAAGTGCATGTATTACTGTGCATAAGGACCCAGGTTCAAGCCACCATCCCCCACCTACAGGGGGAAAGTTTCATGAGTGGTGAAGCAGTGCTGCAGGTGTCTCTCTCTCCCTCCCTTTCTCTCTCCCCTCCTTCTCAACTTCTCTCTATTATGTCAATATAAGTTTAAATTTTAAAAAAGAATGAGAAAGAGTGAGTGGTCTGGGAGGTGGCACAGCAGATAAAGCATTGGATTCTCAACCATGAGGTCCTGAGTTCAATCCCCGGCAGCACATGTTCCAGAGTGATGTCTGGTTCTTTCTTTCTGCCTTTCTCATGAGTAAATAAGTAAATTATAAAAAAAAAAAAGAAGAAGAAGAAGAAGAAGAAAGAAAAGAAAAAAGAAAGAGAGAAGGGCCAGGTGGTGGCGCACCTGGTTGAGTGCACAGGTTACAGTGCGCAAGGACCCAGGTTCAAGCCCCTGGTACCCACCTGCAGGGGAAAAGCTTCACAAGTGGTGAAGCAGTGCTGCAGGTGTCTCTCTGTCACTCTCCCTCACTATCACCCCCTTCCCTCTCAATTTCTGAGAGTCTCTATCCAATAAATAAAGATTAAAAAAAGAAAAAAAGAGAGAGAGAAGAGACACCTTCAGTAATGCTTCACTGTTCATGAAGCTTCCCCCATGCAGGTGCAGACCAGGGGCTTGAACCTGGGTCCTGGCTCATGGTAATGTGTGCATTCTATGAGGTAAGGCAACCCCCATGTCCCTACCCTGAACATTTTATACCATCTCAAATAGGCTCACCATCCTTAATAAACCTAAACAAATACAGTCCATCCCACACAGCTCAGCCTCTGGTCTCTGTCTTCCATTGCCTTCTTCAGAGATTATCACTACTACCCCAGCAGTTTGTAATCAAATAGTTAAAATTACTCATGCAGAGAAGTAATAAATGAGTTCTTACTTCCTCTGAAGTTTAAGAGGAATCATTTCCCAAAAGACAAAGGAAGTTCTCTTGGTTTAAATTAATTCCAGGTTGTTATTTTAATAAGTAGCTTTAAAACTTATTAGTATTATAATAGGATGCGAGAACTTGCAAAGCCTGAATTTCAATGTAACTTCAAAGGGTACTGACTTTAATAAGATAAGTCATTCCCTAACCAGACAAGGAACAATGTAAACAGAGAAGTAGCTGAATGTTGATAGATTTCAGTTTCTTTCTTACACACAAGAAATGAGAAAAATTTTATATTTTACAAAATTTTAATAAAGCTGCTTACTATTACACAAGCCTATTAATAATCAAGATCTAGATATCTACTAGTTTTTTCAGTAAGATTAGATTTTGACCAAGTGATTGTAATAAGTACTATTGGGTGGTCTGGGAGGTGACGCAGTGGATAAAGCATTGGATTCTCAAGCATGAGGTCCCGAGTTCAATCCCTGGCAGCACATGTACCAGAGTGATATCTGGTTCTTTCTCTTTCCTCCTCCTTTCTCATTAATAAATAAATAAATTCTTTTTAAAAATAAGTACTATTGGACTGAGAAACAATATACTTTCACAAACTGAGCCATGAAATCAGACCACCATACTGGTAACAATATTAGATGAAAGTAATACCAATGTGGTTTGAGGGTAGATAGCATAATGGTTATGCAAACAGATTCTCATGCCTAAAGCTCTGAAGTCCCAGGTTCAATCCCCTACAACTACCATAAGTCAGAGATGAGCAGTGCTCTGGTAGAAAAAAAAAAAAAAAAAGTAATACCAGTGCTTCTTGGTTTGTAAATTATTGAGAACCACAAAAAATTATGCTAAAAATGAAAACACTAGGGTCAGGTAGAGGGGCATCCAACAAAGCAGTCATGTTGTCATGTGCTAGAACCCAGGTCCCCACAGAGGCTGCTGGTGTCTCATTTTTTTTCTCTGTCCCTGTCTCCTTCCTCTCAATTTCTCTCCATCTCTATAAAAAATAAAATTTAAATTTAAAAAAGGCTGCCTGGTAGCTGGTGCTGAAAAAAATATCCTTGACTGCATTCTTGCCCTGGATCTGTGCCAGTGGCAGCTGTCAGCTTGATGGGGCACAAAAAACAAAATACAAGCTGGTCTATTCACCTTTCAAATTTTCATCTGGAGTTTATCTTCACGAACTTCCTATAAAGGAAACAAATTTTACATGGTTTTCATATGCATTTTTTTAAAGCTGTTCTTGATAGGAGTAAATGACCTGGATGAAACTGAAATAGTTAACCCTTTTCTTCTTCACTTGATAAAAAAAAAATAAATAAAAAATAAAAAATAAAAAAGGCTGCCAGGGTTTGTGGGTTTGTAGTATAGGGTCCAGCAACAATCCTAGTAGGGTAGT
This sequence comes from Erinaceus europaeus, assembly GCF_950295315.1. Taxonomy (NCBI): domain Eukaryota; kingdom Metazoa; phylum Chordata; class Mammalia; order Eulipotyphla; family Erinaceidae; genus Erinaceus; species Erinaceus europaeus. The sequence goes on along the minus strand of NC_080174.1, from coordinate 66,683,568 downwards.
AAGGATTTTTATATTAGATTTGTCATCTTTTATTTTAATTTTTTATTATCTTTATTTATTTACTTATTGGATAGGGACAGCCAGAAATCAAGAGACAAGGGGGAGATAGAGGAGTGAGACACAGAGATACCTGCATTGCTGCTTTACCACTAAAGAAGATTCCCCGCTGCAGGTGGGAAGTGGGGACTCGAACCTAGATCCTTATGCATTGTAACATGTGCACTCAACCAGGTGTGCCATCACCTGGCCGCTTATGCCTGGCATCTTCATTAAAACATGTTGAGAAAATGCTTTCATTGTCTTGCTCAATACAAAGGAATGTCATTCTTTCCTTTGCTAGTCTGCTGTTTATTTGTCCTAAAATGTTTATCATTATTTCTTCCATCAGTGTATTTATTTATTTATTCTTTTCTTTTTTTTAACCAGAGCACTGCTCAGTTCTGGCTTATGGTGGTGCAGGGGATTGAACCCAGGATTTTGGAGCCTCAGGCATGAGAGTCTCTTTGTATAACCATTATGCTACTTACCCCCACTGCCAGTGTAGTTATTTATTGGTCTACCAATTTGAAACTGTACCTCTCCTAAGTAAAAGATAAAGAAATTAACAAATTTTGCATTTCTTTCACATCTTCTCTCCATCTCTAAATTTTCATTTATTGTAAATATTTACATTATTTTCTAACTAAGTTAACTACAAAGTTAATTTGTAAAAAAACTTGTAAAGCAATAGAAGTTAAAAAAACCAAACCCCAATATTTACCACACTATAAATATTAGCTGTAGAGCTAAATAATGTGATTAGACCCTTAAATACAGACACTCTTCTTTAAAAAAAAAAATTCTCTATTTTATTCTAATGAGTGACATACAGGCCAGAGCACTACTTAGCTCTGGCTTATGGTGGTGCTTTGGGTATTGAACCAAGGGACTAGAGCCTCAGGCATGAAAATGTTTCACATAATTGTTATGCTAATTCCCCAGCCCTATAGATAATATTATTGAGAAACAGAAGTAAAACAAGTTTTGCAGTGATCCGGGAGGTGGTGCACTGGTAAAGCTTTGGACTCTCAAGCATGAGGTCCCGAATTCAATCCCCGGCAGCACATGTGCCAGAGTGATGATGTCTGATTCTTTCTCTCTTCTCCTATCTTTCTCATAAATAAATAAAATCTTTTAAAAAAAAGTTTTGCAGTGGTCTCCAAGTATTTCCCCACAAATCACATACCTTGGTGGTATGCAATAATAATAATTTCAATGAACTTCCCTTAATTTAATTCTCTAGCTATCCTAATAATTTGGTAAAACAGCTATCCCTGAAATAAATTCTATCCTTCTTGAAATATCTAGAGTAGTATTTTCTGTCCCCTCAACTGACATAGTAACAGAGTTAAGAGCTATGAAGAAAAGCATGCTTCTGAGGCCAGTCAGTAGCATACTGAGTTAAGCACACATAGTACAAAGTGCAAGGACCCGCTCAAGGATCCTGGTTTGAACCCCCACTCCCCACTTGCAGGCGAGGATACTTCACAAGTGTTGAAGTAGGCCTGCAGGTCTCTCTCTCTCTCTCTCTCCTGCTCAAATCTAGTTTATGGTGGTATGGGAGATTGAACCTGGGACTTTGGAGCTTCAGGAATGAGTCTGTTTGCATAACCATTATGCTATCTACCCCTGCCTTTCCCTCCCTCTTCCCTCTCAATTTCTCTGACCTATCAAAAAAAAGGAAAGGAAAGAAAGAAGAAAAAATGGCCATCAGGAGCACTGAGCCCCACTGATAATATCGGAGGGAAAAAAAAAACACACACACAATAACAGGACAAAACAGCAAAGATGCAGCTTCACAAAACAGCAGAGATGCAGCTACAGAAGCCAGAACTCCTACCTTCTGCTCCCCATAAACAACCTTGATCCATACTTCCAACAGGGGAGAAGTGATAAGATGAAGATAAGGGAACTCTACACTCCAGCTCCATCAGCACCCAGAGAGAGAGAAGGAAAAGGAGAGGGACATATGGAGGTAGCTTTGATGTCATGAGTGGTTTAGAGGAAAAGAGAAGATTGAAAGAGAAGACTGAATCAGGAAAAGAAGGGGTAACTTTGTATAAATGTGGACAGATAGTTGTAGAGAAGATGGTCGGCCCATGTCTACAGCTTTAGGGGAACTGTGGTGGATTGCAGTGGGGAGAGTGAAGATTCAGAACTCTGGTGGTGGGAATGGTGTGGATTCAAACCCCTGTCACAGCATGTAATTCTGTAATTTAAAGAAATATTTTTTTAAAAAAAAGAATAGGGAAGCTATCAGGGGAGGGGATACGGAGTTCTAGTGATGGGAATTGTGTGGAGTTGTACCCCTCTTATCCTATGGTTTTGTCAGTGTTTCCTTTTTATAAATAAAAATTTATTTATTTATTATTGGATAGACACAGATAGGAATGGAGAAAGGGGTGGGGGAGATAGAGAAGTAGAGATACCTGCAGCCCTACTTTACCACTCATGAAGCTTTTCCCCTGCAGGTGGGGGACCAGGAACTTGAACCCAGGTCCTTGTGCTCTATAATGTGATTGCAGCATTTTGTATTCTGGCCCCCATTTTGTATTCTTATATGGTTTTTTACTTATTATTATTATTATTTTACTAAAGCACTGCTCAACTCTGACTTATAGTGGTGTGGAATTTGGGGGGATTGAACCTGGAACCTTATATCCTTAAGCATCTGTTATTTTTATTTTTTTATAGAGACAGAGAACCAGAGACTTAAAGAGATCATAGTATCAAAGCTTCTTTCAATATGGTGATGTGGTGGGGCTGGACTAGAACCTGGGTTGTATACATGGCAAAACAGAGAGCAGTGCACTAGCCTGTGAGCTATTTTGCTAGCCTCTTTAAGGGAGAAAGATCTCTTATAAAGTTAAAGAGGACCTGGGAGATAGGGTAATATGGAGAAACAATAGCATTTTTTTATGCCCATGAAAAAACAATCAAGTAGAAAGGGAAGTTCAGATGATGTAGAAGTAATGTCATGAGCTAACTCCTGGAGTAGTTAAAGGAAATGGGATCTAGGGCTTAGGTCATCTGTTCCAGTACGGGAAATTCTGAAGACCCAGGCTTTGTCTCTTGTGGTCAGGTCCTATGGCAGAGGCATGTCTCCTTATTTATTAGCATTTGTTCCAGGGAATAAACATCTCTTTCTAGAGAATGACTGGGACTTTCTGTTAAGAATGACTGGGACTTTTCTGTTCATGGTAGAAATGTTTTTAAGTGTAAAATTTTAGGAGTGGGAGTGGTGTAGCAGGTCTGCAGGTGTCTATCTTTCTCTCCTCTCTGTCTTCCCCTCCTCTCTTGATTTCTCTCTGTCCTATCCAACAACAACAGCTATGACAACAATAAATAAATAAATAAATAAATAAATTTCAGGAGTGCATTTTCACATCTGCATAAGTATACAAACCTTATTACACCATCACTTAAAGTTTTCAATAGGTATGTGTGCATCAGACACCAATCAAAGTGGAATAAAAATGGGGTCAGGTGGGAGTCCCACTAAGTGGAGTTATTTGCATGTGTCTTATCCACCACAACATTGCAGAGTCTACATCTATCTAGTGTTTTGCACTACATCCATCCTGTGCTTAGCCCAGCTATAACGGAGTCATGGGTCCTCCAAGGATTGACAATAAAATTGAATAGGACAGATATTAAGAATATGAAAACAGTGGTCCAGGAGGTAGCACAGTAGATAAAGCATTGGACTCTCAAGCATGAGGTCCTGATTTCAATCCCCTGCAACACATGTACCAGAGTGATGTCTGGTTCTTTCTCTCTCTCTCTCCTCCCATCTTTCTCATTAATAAATAAATAAAATATTTTTTAAAAGAATACAAAAACATAGAAAAAACAGTTTGGGAGGAAGTGCATTAGTTAAAGTGTTAGACTATCAAGCATGAGGTCCTAAACTCAATCCCTGGCATTCCTCTCTCTCTTCCTATCTTAAAATGATTACCATCCCCAGTAAAGAAATTTAAAAGGTAGGCCAGGTGCACCTGTTTGAGCACACATGTTACAATGCACAAGGAGCTGGGTTTGAGCCCCTGGTCCCCACCTACAGGGGGAAAGCTTTGCAAATGTTGAAGTAGTATTGCAGGTCTCTCTCTCTCCCCTCTCCCCCACCCCATCCCTCCCTCCCTATCATCCCTTTCCTCTCAATTTCTGACTGTCTTTATCCAATAAATAAATAAAAACAATAAAAATATAAGAATATTTTAAAAGTGTACTTAAATTGTTTGTTTAAGTAGAGACAGCCAGAAATCAAGATAGAGAGATTAAATTCAACTACTACAGGTGGGGGAGATAGCATAATGGTTATGCAAACAGATTCTCATGCCTGAGGCTCCAAAATCCCAGGTTCAATCCTCCTCACCACTGCTCGGGTGTTTTCTTCCTCTCTGTCTCCCCCCTGCCCCCCCCCCCCCCCGCATCTCTCTAAAAAAAAAAGATAAAAAATAATACAACTACTACATGTAATAAGAAGCATTAAAATATTATATAAAGGGAGGGAGGATAGCTCACCTGGTAGGGTGGAAACCTTACCATGAACAAAGCTCCAGGGCCAGGAAGCTCTGGATCTGAATCCTGGTATCACATAGGAATATCACTGCACCAGAGCAAGTTCCATAGACAGTGGAACAGTGTTGCAGTGTTTCTCCCCCATCTTTCTGTCCTCTATGACAGTCTCTATTGGAAATTTTTTTAAATGGGGGGGCGATGAGTGTGGTTTGGAGAGACAGTACAGTGGTAACATACCAGACTTGAATGCCTGAGGTCCCTGTGGTCTGAGGTTCAGTTCCCAGCACCACCATAAGCCAAAGCTGAGTGCTGCTCTCTATATTCACTCCTTTTTATGAAAATATTTTTCTTTCTTTTTTAATTTCTCTATTGGGGAATTAATGTTTTATAGTCAACAGTAAATACAGTAGTTTGTACATGTATAACATTTCCTAGTTTTCCACATAACAGTACAACCCCCGCTAGGTCCTTTTAGGTCCTTTTAAAATAAAGAAATTGGGCTGTGACTGGTGCAATTGCATATGCATAATGTCAAGGTGTAGTACAGAAAAAAAATTACAGGGGCTGGGTGGTGGCGCACCTGGTTGAGTGTACATGTTACAGTGCGCAAGGACCCAGGTTCAAGTCCCCAGTCCCCACCTGCAGGGGGAAAGCTTCACGAGTGATAAATCAGTGCTGCAGTTGTCTCTCTCTCTCTCTCTCCCTGTATATCACCCAATTTCCTCTCAATTTCTGGCTGTGTCCATCCAATAAATAAAGATTTTAAAAAATTACATAAAATTGGGGGGCTGGGCAGTGGCACACTGGGTTAAGCAAACATAGTACAAAGCACAAGGACCTGTGGAAGGATCCTGGTTTGAACCTCCAGCTCCCTACCTGCAAGGGGGTCACTTCACAAGTGGTGAAGCAGGTCTACAGGTGTCTTTCCTTTATTATTATTGTTATTATTATTATTATTTTACCAGAGCACTGATCAGCTCTGGATCATGGTGGCGTGGGGGATTGACCCTAGGGCTTTGAAGCCTCAGGCATAAGAGTCTATTTGTATAACCATTCAGCTATCTACCCCTCCCTCTCTCTCCCTCTCTCTCTTCCCCTCTTCTCTCAGTTTCTCTCTGTCCTATCCCAATCAAAATGGAAAAAATGGCTTCCAGGAGAAGTGGATATGTAGTACCAGCACCAAACACAAATATATATATATATGACATAAAGTTTGTATCATAATGGTTATTTCTGAGTAACTCTGTCCCAGATCCTTAAATAAAATATTTAATAAAATAATAAAACCAAGGGGGCCAGGTGGTGGCGCACTTGGTTAAACGCACGTTACAGTGTACAAGGACCCAGGTTCAAGTCCCTGGTCCCCACCTGTAGAGGGGAAGCTTCATGAGTGGTGAAGCAGGGCTGCAGGTGTCTCTCTGTCTATCTACCCCTCCCCTCTCGATTTCTGGCTGTCTCTGTCAAATAAATAAAGACAATTTTAAAAAATAATTAAAAAAATAATAAAACCACTTATCTGGAAAGTAGCACAGTGAATAGAACACTGAACTTGCAGACATGGGTTCTAGAGTTCAGTCTTCAGCTTTGCATATGCCAGAGTGACGCTCTGGCTCTCTCTATCATCAATGATTTTTAAAAAAAAAATCAGAACACTGCTCAATTCTGGTTCATGGTTTAATCCAGATTGAACCTAGGACTTCATAGCCTCAGGTATGAAAGTCTTTTGCATGACCACTGTGCACTATGCTATCTGTCCAGTTCATTAATAACAACAACTATTAATATAATAATAGTTAGTAGTAGTGGTAGTGGTAGTGGTAGTAGTAGATTTCTTTGCCACCAGCATTATTTCTGGGGCTCTGTGCCTTCATGACTCCATCACTTCTGGTAGCCCTGTTTTTTCCTTTAATTAGAGGCAGGGAGAGAGAGTTAACATAATTGTTATGCAAAAAGACTTTCATGCCTAAGGCTTCAAATCCCAAATTCAATCCCCTTGCACCATCATAAACCATAGCTGAGAAGTGCTCTGGCATCTTTCTCTCCTCATCTCTCTCAATAAAAGAAAAAGAAGGGGAGTCGGGCTGTAGCGCAGCAGGTTAAGCGCAGGTGGCGCAAAGCACAAGGATCAGCATAAGGATCCCGGTTCGAACCCCAGCTCCCCACCTGCAGGGGAGTCGCTTCACAGGCGGTGAAGCAGGTCTGCAATGTCTTTCTCTCCTCCTCTCTGTCTTCCCCTCCTCTCTCCATTTCTCTCTGTCCTATCCAACAACGACAACAATAATAATAACTACAACAATAAAACAACAAGGGCAACAAAAGGGAATAAATAAATAAAATAAATTTAAAATTAAAAAAAAGAAAAAAGAAAAAGAAAAAGGGGTAGGCAAAGAGTGACAGAGAGAGGAGAGACACCACAGCACTCGCTCCTACAGGCACTACCATGCAGTGACCAAGAGCTCAAACCCATGCTTGAAGGTTGTTAACCTTGTTGAATTTTGTACTACTCTCTCCTAAAGCACTGTAATTTTCATCTGTGCTATGCTGGGAGTAACTCTAGCAGGACTGCAATAGATTCTTCTGTAGGGAGTCAGAATGACTCACAAAGATCCTCTGTTTTTACTGGGATTTAAGAGTTCATTATCTCAGAAACAAAAATCCTCTAGGGGGCAGTGTAGATTAATGTCTTAGGTCAACCTGAGACGGTTTTTAAAGGATGAATCCTGAGTTCAGAAGAACTAAAAATGAAAAAATAAAAAAAAATCTTAGTCAATGTGACTGGGGTAATGCCTCAAATGGCTCAGCATCAGACTTGCATGCCTGAGGTTTGGTCCCCATAATCATTCCAGAGTGGTGCTCTGGCTTCTCTCCATCCCGTTGTCTCATATAAAATTCATACGTAGCGGCTGGGTGGTGACACACCTGGTTGGGCGCACATGTTACAGCACGCAAGGTCCCAGGTTCTAACACTCAGTCCGCACCTGCAGGGGGAAAGCTTTGTGAGTGGTGAAGCAGTGCTGCAGGTGTCTCTCTGCCTCTCTCCCTCTCTATCACTCCCTTCCCTCTCGACTTCTGGCTGTCTCTATCCAATTAATAAATAAAGATAATGAAAATTAAAGAGGGGGGGCAGGCAGTGGCGCACCTGGTTAAGCACACACATTACAGTGTGCAAGGACCTGGGTTCAAGCCCTGGGACCCTATCTGCAGGGGGAAAGCTTCAGGAATGGTGAAGCAGGGCTGCAGGTGTCTCTCTGTCTTGCTCCCTCTCTATCTCCCCCTCCCCTCTCAACTACTCTCTGACTCTATCCAATAATAAATAAGTAAAAAAAAAATTTTAATTAAAAATAAAAAGCTAATAGTGTTACAGCTCTTTTAGAATTTGTCTAGCAGGTCTTCCGGTTCCTACCGGAAGGCCCCCAAAAAAAAAATAATAAAAAAAAAAAATAAAAAGCTAAAAGGAAAAAATTCGTATGTATTACACCAAAGCAATACATATGGGGAGGAAAGAGGATGAAGGAGAGGGAGAAAACTTTGGGGGCCTGATACATAATGAAAGTGCATGCATTTGTCAATGAATCCACTGCAGAGCATTCACCCCCTCAGTAAAAAATCATATGTAATAAATGAAATGAACTTTAGACATTTCTTGGCCAGGGCCAGGGAGGTGGGCCTCAAAGGAAGTCTGGACTTCAAGCATGTCCTGAGTTTGATATCTAGCAACTCATATGCTGGAATGCTGCTCTAGTACTTCTCTCCCTAATAACTAAGTCTTTCAAAACATCTTAGTATCACCAGCTAGTGTGAAGCAGACTGGTGGTGCACTCAGTAGAGCATATATGTTGCCATGCATGTGGTCCTAGGTTCAAGTCTCTGGTCCCTACTTACGGGGGGAAGCTTCACAAATAGTAGAACAATGTTGCAAGTGTCTCACCTCTCAGTGTCTTCTCCATTTTTCAAATAATAATTAAAAAATCACCAGCTAGACAACAGCAGGATTAGGACTCAATCTCAGTCTGTCTGACTTGGAATGCCTGCCTTTCATCCTCTTGGGCTGTCTCTCAGACCACTCACTGAGCTAGAGGGAAGAGGACATATCAAATAATAATTGATTAAATAAACATGAAGGGAGCAACTACTCTGTGCCAAGCCCCAATCTATGAATTGAACAAAAAGAAAAGACAAAATTTGTGAGAAGAAATGTGCTTTGGGGAAAACCAAGTCTAAATTAAAGGACAGAGAAGACTGAGGATATAGGGAATTTTGCTGATACTTGCCTATGAGTTCCATACAGGGTAGTTCATTCAGTCACTCTTACATTCAGTAAATAATCATGCATTGTGTTAAGCACTGAACTGGAGTAGGGAACCAGCAGGCATGAGCAGTGTCTGCCAGTTTATAATATAGAGAGAAATAAATGAAGATTTAAATGGGTAGTTACAAGTTGTGTTAAGAGCTATGGTGGAAAGACAAACAGGATGGTAGAAGAGAGAAAAGCAAGGGACCTATTTTAATAGAGAAACCCTGAAGATTGAGAAGGAGTTCAACATGTAAAGCATATCCTAGACAGGGGCCAGGTGGTGGCGCACCCGGTTGAGTGCAAATGTTATATTGTACAAGTCTGAGGTTTGAGCACCCATTCCCCACCTGCGGGGGAAAGCTTTGTGGGTAGTGAAGCAGTATTGCAGGTCTCTCTCTCTCTCTCTCTCTCTCTCTCTCTCTCTCCCTCTCTCTCTCTCTCTATATATATATATATATATATATATATATATCCTTCTTCCCTCTCAATTTCTGGATGTCTTCATCCAATAAAGAAAGACAGGGCCAGGTGTTGGCACACCTGGTTGAGTGCATATGTTACAGTACTCAAGGACCCAGGTTCAAGCCCCTGGTTCAAGCCCGGGTTCAAGCTTTGCAAGTGGTAAAGCAGGGCTGCAGGTGTCTCTCTATCTCTCTCTCCCTTTCTACCTCCCCTACCCTCTTAATTTCTGGCTGTCTCTATCCAATAAATAAAGATAATAATAAATAAATAAATATAAGAAAATTATAAAAAAAGAATATCCTAGACAGAGCACATCAAGTACAAAGGCCTGAAAATAATAACACTATTTTAATGTTTTATTAGTGATTTAATAATGATTAATAAGATAGTAAGGTAACAGAAGTACAACTCCATACAGTTCCCACCACCAGAATTCCATGTCTCATCCCCTCCATTGGAAGTTTCCTTTTCTTTATCCCCGTAGGAGTGTGGACCCAAATCAAGATGATTTATTATTATTATTATAATAAGATTTAAAGCTGTATAGAGTGTGATCTGGGAGGTAGCACAATGGATAAAACACTGGGTTTGCAAGCATGTAGTCCTGAATTTGATCCCTGGCACTAATCTCTCACACTTGCCTGGGTGATATTCTGGTGTTTTCTCTCAGTCTCTCTCTCTCTTTCTCAATAAATATAAAGTTAAATAAAGATGCAACTCAAGAAGTGGCACAGCAAATAAAATACTAGACTCCCAAGCAGCAAGTTTGATCCCCAGCTTCACATGTGCCAGAGTGATGCTCTCATTCTCTCTTTCCTCACCCTTTCTCTCTCTTGTTAATAAAGAAACAAACCTTTAGGGACCAGATGGTGGCACACCTGAGTAAGTGCACATATTACAGTGCACAAGGACCTGGGTTCAAGCCTCCAGTCTCCACCCGCAGGGGGGAACACTTCACGAGTGCTGAAGCAGGACTTAAGGTCTCTCTCCCTCTCTATCTCCTCCTTCCCTCTCAATTTCTGGCAGTATTTATCCAATAAGTAAAGATAATAAAAATGTAAAAAAAAAAAAAAAAGAAAGAATGAAAGAAACAAGCCTTTAAAAAATAAATAAAGCATATTGCCGGGCTGGAGTAGTGACTCTGCCTGTGGACTCTGAGACAGACAGACAGACAGAGCTTTCAGGTTCAAACCTGTCCTTCCCAGAAGCTGGTGGTTTAGTGCAAATAAATAAATAAATAAATAAATAAATAAATAAATAAAGGTGGGGGCCAGGTGATAGCACACCTGGTTGGGCGAACACATTACAGTGCGGAAGGACCCAGGTAGGAGCCCCCCAGTCCCTACCTGCAGGGGAAAAGCTCTCCAAGTGGTAAAGCAGGGCTGTAGGTGTCTGTCTCTCTCCCTCTCTATAGAGGCTATAGCCCCCTTCCCTCTTGATTTCTGGCATTCTCTAACCAATAAATAAAGATAATTTTTTTAATTTTAAAAAATAAATAAATAAGGTGTATAGAGTATAAGTTACCCATTTTGAAAACACTTTTTTTTTTGAAAACACTTTTTTTTTAATTTATTTCTTTATTGGGGAATTAATGTTTTACATTCAACAGTAAATACAATAGTTTGTACATGCATAACATTCCCCAGTTTCCCATTTAACAATACAACCCTCACTATGTCATTTATCATCCTTCATGGACCTGTATTCTCCCCACCCATCCACCCCAGAGTCTTTTACTTGGGGGGCAATATGCCAGCCGTTTTTTTTTTTTAGTACTATTTTTTTTATTGGGGAATTAATGTTTTACATTCAACAGTAAGTACAATAGTTTGTACATGCATAACATTCCCCAGATTCCCATATAACAATACAACCCCTACTAGATCCTCTGAATCCTTTTTGGACCTGTATTCTCCCCGCCCACCCACCCCAGAGTCTTTTACTTTGATGAAATATGCCAATTCCATTTCAGGTTCTACTTCTGTTTTCTTTTCTGATCTTGTTTTTCAACTTCTTCCTGAGAGTGAGATCATCTCATATTCATCCTTCTGTTTCTGACTTATTTCACTCAACATGATTTTTTCAAGGTCTATCCAAGATCGGCAGAAAACGGTGAAGTCACCATTTTGAACAGCTGAGTAGTATTCCATTGTGTATATAGACCACAACTTGCTCAGACACTCATCAGAGATCTCTCTGCCAGCAATCATAAGATAAGACTTCAGGGGAGTCCGGTGGTAGCACAACGGGTTAAACGCGCACGCACCTTGCGCAAAGTGCAAGGACCTGCCAGTTAAGGATCCTGGTTCTATCCCCCGGCTCCCCACCTGCAGAGGCGTCACTTCACAAGCGGTGAAGCAGGTCTGCAGGTGTCTCTCTTCCTCTCTCCCTCTCTGTCTTCCCCTCCATTTCTCTCTGTCCTATCCAACAATGATGATAATAATAACTACAACAATAAAGCAACAAGGGCAACAAAAGGGAATAAATAAATAAATAATTTTTTTTAAAGATACGACTTTAGGGGGGCTAAGTGGTGGCATACCTGGTTGAGTGCATGTTACAATGTGCAAGGACCCAGGTTCAAGCCTCCAGTCCCCATCTGCAGGGGGAAAGCTTTGCGAGTGTTAAAGCAGTGCTACTGGTGTCTCTCTGTCTCTCTCCTTCTTTATCCCCCCATTCCTCTTGATTTCTGACTACTTCTATTCAATAAATAAATAAAGATAATAAAAAATTAAAAAGAAAAAGGTTGATTCCAAGTGGATCAAGGACTTGGATATTAGACCACAAACCATCAGCTATTTAGAGGAAAATATTGGCAGAACTCTATTCCGCATAAATTTTAAAGACATCTTCAATGAAACAAATCCAATTACAAAGAAGACTAAGACAAGCATAAACCTATGGGACTACATCAAAGTAAGAAGCTTCTGCACGGCTAAAGAAACCACTACCCAAACCAAGAGACCCCTCACAGAATGGGAGAAGATCTTTACATGCCATACATAAGACAAGAGGCTAGTAACCAGAATATATAAAGAACTTGCAAATCTCAACAACAAGACAACAAATAACCCCATCCAAAAATGGGGAGGGGACATGGACAGAATATTCACCACAGAAGAGATCCCAAAGGCCGAGAAACACATGAAAAAAATGCTCTCAAGCATGAGGTCCGAGTTCGATCCCCAGCAGCACATGTGCCAGAGTGATGTCTGGTTCTTTCTCTCTCCTCCTATCTTTCTAATAAATAAAATCTTTTAAAAAATAATAACAGCAGCAAATGCTGGAGAGGTTGTGGGGTCAAAGGAACCCTCCTGCACTGCTGGTGGTAATATAAATTGGTCCAACCTCTGTAGAGAACAGTCTGGAGAACTCTCAGAAGGCTAGAAATGGACCTACCCTATGACCCTGCAATTCCTCTCCTGGGGATATACCCTAAGGAACCCAACACACCCATCCAAAAAGATCTGTGTACACATAAGTTCTTGGCAGCACAATTTGTAATAGCCAAAACCTGGAAGCAACCCAGGTGTCCAACAACAGATAAGTGGCTGAGCAAGTTGTGGTATATATATATATCAGCTATAAAAAATGGTGACTTCACCATTTTCAGCCAATCTTGGATGAACCTTGAAAGACTCATGTTAAGTGAAATAAGTCAGAAACAGAAGGATGAATATGGGATGATCTCACTCTTAGGCAGAAGTTGAAAAACAAGAAGAGAAAACACAAGTAGAACCTGAACTGGAATTGGTGTATTGCACCAAAGTAAAAGACTCTGGGGTGGGTGGGTGGGGAGAATACAGATCCAAGAAGGATGACAGAGGACCTAGTGGGGGTTGTATTGTATATGGAAAACTGGGAAATTTTATGCATGTAGAGACTATTGTATTTACTGTCGAATGCAAAACATTAATTCCCCAATAAAGAAATTTAAAAAAAAAGGTTGAAACAAAAAAGATAAGACTTTAGAGAGCCAGGCATGGAGTACCCAGTTGAGTACACACATTACTACATGTAAGGACCCAAGTTCTAGGCCAAGTTCCCACCTGCATAGGGGAAGCTTCATGAGTAGTAAAACGGTGCTGCTGCTATCTCTTTCTTTCTTCCTCTCTCTTCCCCTTCCTTCTCAATTTCTTTCTGTCCTCTCAAGTTAAAAGAAGGGGAAAACTGGCTACTGGAAATGGTGGAGTCCTAAGGAAGAAAAAAAGGTGAAACTTTGGACTTCAGCCAAGAAAGAAAGCATAAAAATTGAACTTTTTGAATACCACTTTGAATACTGCCACTTTTCCAAAGCAACAGTGATCTAGTCTCCATGACTGAAGGACGTCTGAGAACAGCTGAAATTGCCTTGACTCCCAAGATTCTGTCTCTACTCCCACCTATCTGGAACTGTCACTTTGAGATTCCTTTCATCTCCCTGAGTTGCTTATCTGCATGTCATGAGTTATAACTAACGAATTTGCTTTTTTTTCTTGCATGATATCCAATGAAGAAAAGTTTATTAACACTGTGGAAAGACAAGTGTGTGGGGGCCTGGTGGTGGTGCACCTGGCTGAACTTACAAGTTACAAAGCACAAGGACCCAGGTTCAAGCCTCCAGTCCCCACCTGCAGGGGGCAAGCTTTGCAGTGCTGAAGCAGGTCTGCAGGAGTCTCTCTGTTTCTCTCTCTTTCTTTTTCTTTTCTTTTCTTTTTAACATTCTGCTTAGTATTTATTATTTTTTGCCTCCAGGGTTATTGCAGGAGCTCAGTGCCTGCACCACAAATCCGCTGCTTCTGGAGGCTATTTTTTCCCTTTTGTTGCCCTTGTTTTACTGTTGTAGTGGTTATTATTATTGTTGTGATTGATGTCGTTGTTGTTAGATAGAACAAAGAGAAGAGGAAGACAAAGAGGGGGAGAGAAAGATAGACACCTGCAGACCTGCTTCATGGTTTGTGAAGTGACCCCCCCTGCAGGTGGGGCGCCGGGGGCTCGAACTGGGATCCTTAAGCCGGTCCTTGCGCTTCAGGCTATGTGTGCATAACCCAATATGCTGCCACCTGGTCCCCATCTCTCTCCTTTTCTACCTCCTCCATCCCTCTTGATTTCTTCCTGTCTCTATCCAATAAAGATAATAAAAAAATAAAAAGAAAGACAGATGTGTCTATAATTATTTATATTTTATTTATTTATTATTTTAATGAGAGAAATCAAATAGAAAAATCAGAGCACTCCTAGCTATGACTTACAGCAATGCTGAGGATTGAACCTGGGACCAAAAAGCCTCAGTCATGAAAGCCTTTTGCATAACCACTATGCTATTTCCCCAGCCCAGGAAAACCATTATAGATGGAAACTATGCTACATGTCATTAATATTAATATTTATTTAGGGGCCAGATGGTGGCACACTTGGTTGAGCACACACATTACATTGTGCAAGGACCTGGGTTCGAGCCCCTGGTCTCCACCTCTAAGGGGAAGCTTCACAAGTGGAGAAGCAGGGCTGCAGGTGTGTTTCTCTGTCTCTCTATCTCCCTTCTCAGTTTCTCTCTGTCTTTATCTAATAATAAATCTTAAAAATTTATTTGAAGCTAAGAAGATAGCATAATGGTGAGGCAAAAAAAATTTCATGCCTTGTGGTTCGGGAGGTGGTGCAGTGATAAAGCTTTGGACTCTCAAACATGAGGTCCTGGGTTCGATCCCTGGCAGCACATGTACCAGAGTGATGTCTGGTTCTTTCTCCTCCTTTCTCATAAATAAATAAAATCTTTAAAAAAAATTTCATACCTGAGGCTCAGAGATTCCCAAGTTCAAACCTCACACTATCATATTGTGAGAGCTGAGCTCTGGCAAAAAAAAAAAAAAAAAAAAAAAGTTTATTTATTCATTTATTTATTAATGGGGGATATAATCAGTTTGAGAGTAACACCGTATCCACTAACACCTCCAGAATTGTTATTACTTATTTATCGTTATTTTATTTTAAAATATTTACTTATTTATTTGCAAGAGGGATAGAAGGAGAAAGAGAAAGAACCAGATATCACTCTGGTACATGTGCTATCAGGGATCAAACTCAAGACCTCATGCTTGAGAGTCCAACACCTTACCCACTGTGCCACCTCCAGGACCACTTTATTATTTTTAACCAAAGTACTACTCACTTCCTCCTTATGGTGGTTCTGGGATTGAACCAGGGAACTTGAAGCCTCAGGTATGAAGGTTATTTACATAATCATTGTGCTGTCTCTCCACCCACCGTACTCTTTCTTTCATACATGTTGGAAGGAGTTCCAGCAAGATGTGGTATGTTAAGTAAAGACATAAACAGAAAAATTTTTATATAATGGGGGGTGACACGTTTGGGGAGCTAGCAAGCAATTCTGTGCTCTTAGGAATAGCAAGTTAAAAGGTTGGCTTTAAAAGCCAGGTCAAAGATTAGTATCCTCTTCCAAGGAAGAAGGATCTTAATATTTTTATGCAGGGCTGGGGAGACAGCATAATGGTTATGCAAAAGACTTTCTTGCCTGAGGCCTGAGGTCCTTAATCCCTGCATCACCATAAGACAGCTGAGCAATGCTCTCTGGTCTCTTCCTTTTTCTCCATCTCTTTCATTAAAATTAAATAAAAATATTTTAAAAAGTATTTTTAAGCAATAGAGGTAAATTTAGGAAGATGAATCAGGCACTGAACAGAGTGGCCTAGATGCAGGGATACCTGCTGGAATGCTTTTTGCAATAGACCAAGCAAGAGAGAGATAGACTTGCCTAAGAGTGGTGACACAATGAAGGGATCTACTCTTCATTAAATTCAACAAATATGAGGGTCGTGTGGTAGCACATCGGGTTAAGCGCACATGGCACAAAGCACAAGGATGGTGTAAGGGTTCCGGTTCCAGCCCCCACCTCCCCACCTGCAGGGGGTCACCTCACAAGCAGTGAAGCAGGTCTGCAGGTGCCTATCTTTCTCTCCCCCTCTGTCTTCCCCTCCTCTCTCGATTTCTCTGCCCTATCCAACAACACCAATGGCAACAATAACAATAAGGACAACAAGGGCAACAAAATAGGAAAAAACGAACAGTGGATTCGCAGTGTAGGCACTAAGCCCAGCAATAACCCTGGAGGCAAGATAAATAAATAGATAAATAAATAAATAAATAAATGTCTTTTTAAAAACTAGGATATCGGGAGTCGGGCGACAGCGCAGTGGGTTAAGTGCACCGGTTCCAGCCTCCAGCTTCCCACTTGCAGGGGAGTCGCTTCACAAGTGGTGAAGCAGGTCTGCAGGTGTCTTTCTCTCCCCCACTCTGTCTTCCCCTCCTCTGTCCATTTCTCTCTGTACTATCCAACAACAACGACATCAATAACAACAACAACAATAACTACAGCAATAAAAAAACACAAGGGCAGGAGTCGGGTGGTAGAGCAGCGGATTAAGCGCAGGTGGCACAAAGCGCAAGGACAGGCGTAAGGATCCCAGTTCCAGCCCCTGGCTCCCCACCTGCAGGCAAGTCCCTTCACAAGCGGTGAAGCAGGTCCATAGGTGTCTGTCTTTCTCTCCCCCTCTCTGTCTTCCCCTCCTTTCTCCATTTATCTCTGTCCTATTCAACAATGACAACAATAGAACAACAAAGGCAACAAAAGGTAATAAATAAATATTTTTTAAAATTAAAAAAAACAAAGGCAACAGAAGGGAATAAATAAATATTTTTAAAAACTAGAATATCTATTGCACCCAAGTAAAAGACTCTGGGGTGGGTGGGTGGGGAGAATACAGGTCCATGAAGGATGATAAATGACATAGTGGGGGTTGTATTGTTAAATGGGAAACTGGGGAATGTTATGCATGTACAAACTATTGTATTTACTGTTGAATGTAAAACATTAATTCCCCAATAAAGAAATAAATTTAAAAAAAAAACTAGAATATCAGGGGTCAGGCGGTAGCACAGCGGATTAAGCACACGTGGTGCAAAGTGCAAGGACCCGTGTAAGGATCCCTGTTGGAGCACCTGGCTCCCCACCTGTAGGGGAGTCACTGTACAAGCGGTGAAGCAGGTCTGCAGGTGTCTATCTTTCTCTCCCGTCTGTCTTCCCCTCCTCTCTCCATTTCTCTCTGTCCTATCCAACAAGGAACAACATCAACAACAACAATAATAACCACAACAAGGCTACAACAACAAGGGCAACAAAAGGGAAAAAATGACCTCTAAGAGCAGTGGATTCATGGTGCAGGCATTGAGCCCCAGCAATAACCCAGGAGGCAAAAACAAAACAACAACAAAAAACTAGAATATCATTTGATTAGGTTTTGAGGAAAGAAAAGAATGATGGTAGACCCCTGTTATTTTGTAGTTTTGTAAATCACTAAAAAAAAGTAAGACAGTGGTCCGGGAGGTGGCGCAGTGGCTAAGGCACTAGACTCTCAAGCATGAGGTATTGAGTTTGATCCCCGGCAGCACATGTACCAGAGTGATGGCTGGTTCTTTCTCTCCTCCTATCTTTCTCCTGAATAAATAAATAAATTCTTTAAAAAAAATAAGACAAAATTCATTTGGAAAAAAATGTATGCATATAACATAGCTATATGGGTGTAAATAATAGTATGTATAAATAAGTGTCATGAACTTATGAACACATAAAATACTACTAATTAGGTTTTAAAATTTTCAATGAAATAAATTTTTGTTAAAAAAATTTTTTTAAAGAATTGTAGTAGAAGATAAGTATTAGTGACCTGAGAAGTGGCACATGGATAATTATGCGTTGGACTCTCAAGCACAAAGTCTCAAATTCCATCTCCAGAATAGCATGTGGCCAAGTGATACTCTGGTTCTCTCTCCTCTCACTTTTCTCTCTTGTGAATAAATAATAAAATGCATCTTTTTTAAAAAGAAAATAATTATTAAAGAAGCCTAGGTGTTGGAACAAAAATGATTTAAGACCTTCTAGCTCCCTGTATACCAATTCTGCTTTTCCCAAGCAACCTTCTGAAGCTAATTTTGTTTCCCAAGTTAACTTCTCCGTAGGGATGCCATTATATTTCTTAGGTAAATTAGTAAATTAGACTCTTGTGACTTAATCACTACTTAGGTAAAAAGTCAGAAATCAAGTTCTTGAACTTGGAAACCAGAAATTCTAAACTAATCAACTCCTTTAATGAATCAACTCCTTTAATGGATCTGTCCTCTGATTATTTTTGCCACTCACAGAAACCACCATGAAAATAAGTCATTTACACAGTCAATATGTGCAGGATATACAATAAGAGAAGCTGGATTTATTCTCTGAGATAAATTTTATAAAACTAATAGTAATATTTAGCGAATGCTTTCTATGTCTGCCTGGGCCCATTCTGGGAACTTCAGCTACATCTCATCAGACTTAATGGTATTCTTATGATATTCATATGATTAGTGTATCCATCTCTCTCCACCTCTCTCTCTCTCTTTTTTTTCCAGAGCGCTGCTCAACTCTGGCTTATGGTGATATGGGGGATTGAACCTGGGAGTTTGGATCCTCAGGCATGAGTTTCTTTGCGTAACCATTACGCTATCAACCCCTGCCCAGTATATCCATCTCACGATGAACCTGAGGCTCAGAAAAATTGAATGATTTAGAGCATGAGTAATAGGATTCAAATTTGATAAACTGAACATTCTAGAACCCTCTTTTTTGTTTGTTTGTTTTACGTATACTGAGACTAAATTACTAGTATGGATAATAGTAGGCATGCATAAAGCTTTTGTTGTTGTGTTGTTGATATTGTTGTTCATTTGCTGCTTCTTTTTTTTTTTTTTCTTTTAACCAGAGCACTACTCAGGTTTGGCTTAGGGTGGAACCTCAGAATTTAAGGCATGCACATTTGCATACACCATTGTGGGGTCTCGGTCTCTCTCCCTCCTTCCCTCC
Source organism: Erinaceus europaeus (assembly GCF_950295315.1). Taxonomy (NCBI): domain Eukaryota; kingdom Metazoa; phylum Chordata; class Mammalia; order Eulipotyphla; family Erinaceidae; genus Erinaceus; species Erinaceus europaeus. The sequence goes on along the minus strand of NC_080174.1, from coordinate 66,664,357 downwards.
TTCCCTTTATGAGAGCATTGCTCAGCTGTGGTTTATGGTGGTGGAGGGGATTGAACCTTTGGAGGCTCAGGCATGAATCGCTTTATGTAACCATTATGCATCTTTCCCGCCCTACTGTCCTATCTCCACAGCTCTCTACAATGTTTTTTGAATCTGAACAGATGAATCTATAAAATGTAACTGCCTAAAGTCATCACTTGAATATGTGTTGCCAATGCTGTATTAAGAAATACCAAGTTTCAGTCAAAGAGAACCAGAACCATATGTATTAATAAAATTTGAATTTATATTGCATCAAAGTAAAAGACTCTGGGGTGGGGGAGGGTTCAAGTTCTGGAGCATGATGGCAGAGAACCTAGTAGGGGGTGTACTGTTATGTGGAAAACTGGGAAGTGTTATACATGTACAAACTATTCTATTTACTGTTAACTGTAAAACATTAATCCCCAATAAAGAAATTTTTTAAAAAATCTTACTTCTGTGAAAAAAAAAACACCTCAGGGACTTCTTTATTTCTACCTGTAGGCAGACATATTTCTATATGTAGGACAGTAACTGAAACAGCAGACTGTCAAATATTTGTTAAACAAATAAGTACTACTCAACACTGCCCAACAACATTCCTGAACATTATCTCACCCTGAAACAACTTTAATAAAGTTTATTCTTTCAGCCTAAGAGTTTGCACAGTGGATAAAGTGCTAAAGTCTCGGGAGTCGGGCTAGCGTAGTGGGTTAAGCACAGGTGGTGCAAAGCGCAAGGACTGGAGTAAGGATCCTAGTTTGAGCCCTGGCTCCCCACCTGCAGGGGAGTCACTTCACAAGCAATGAAGCAGGTATACAGGTATCTGTCTTTCTCTTCTCTTCCTCTCTCCATTTCTCTCTTTCCTATCCAACAATGATGACATTAATAACTACAATAAAACAACAAAGGAAACAAAAGGGAATAAATATTTTTAAAAAGATAGATAAAAAGTGTTAAAAGTTTCAAACATGAAGTCAGTCCTGAATTTTTTTTTTTTTTTAAAAAAAAACACTTCCCTTAATATTTATTTACTCAAGATTCTCTTTTCTACTTGTTTTTTTTTTTTTTTTTTTAATTTTGTTACCAGAGCACTATTCAGCTCTGGCTTTTGGTGGTTTGGGGGATTGAACCTGGGACCTTTGGAGCCTCAGGCATGAGGGTCTATTTGCATAACTATTATGCCTATCTACCCTCCGCCCTTAGTCCTGAATTTGATCCTCAGTATCATACTTGCTAGACTGATGCTCTGGTTCTCAAAAATAACTAGATTTAAAATAAAAAAAAAATTGTTCCTTCCCTCTTCCCAAATGTCCTGATTGAGACTCTTTTTATTAAGCTCATACTTTATGAAGAAAAAAGAAAAACTCAGACAGTGACTCCCAAATCTCCCACTACTAAGTACACCTACTCACATTTGTCCCCAAGTACTAGTTTCCCTCGTGTTAAAAGATTTATTTGGGAGTCGGGCGGTAGCATAGCGAGTTAAGCGCAGGTGGTGCCAAGTGCAAGCACCAGCATAAGGATCTGGGTTTGAGCCCCTGGCTCCCCATCTGCAAGGGAGTCGCTTCACAGGCGGTGAAGCAGGTCTGCAGGTGTCTCTCTTTCTCTCCCCCTGTCTTCCCCTCCTCTCTCTATTTCTCACTGTCCTATCCAACGATGACGACATCAATAACAACAATAAGAACTACAACAACAATGAAAAACAAGGGCAACAAAAGGGAAAATAAATAAATAAATAAAAATAAAAATAAAATATTTATTTATGGATGTGCGGAAGGAAGTATAGTGGTTATGTAAACAGAATCTCAAGGCTGAGGCTCCCAGGACCCAGTTTCAGTCCCTTGAACCAACCAGAAGCCAGTGCTGAGCACAGCACTGTTAAAAAAAATATATTTAGGGTGTTAGGTGGTAGTGCAGCGGGTTAAGTGCACATAGCACAAAGCACAAGAACGGGAGTAAGGATCCCAGTCTGATCCCCCAGCTCCCCACCTGCAGGGGAGTTGCTTCACAAGCGGTGAAGCAGGTCTGCAGGTGTCTATCTTTCTCTCTCCTTCTCTGGCTTCCCCTCCCTCTCCATTTCTCTCTGTCCCATCCAACAATGACATCAACAACAACAACAATTATAACTACAACAAGGGCAACAAAGGGAATAAATAAATAAATAAATAAATATTTAAAAATATAGATAGATTTATTTATTCTTCCTTTTTTCTGCTTGAGGTACGAAACGCACCATCCAAACCTAACTCACAAGTGCATATTAAATTATCATATTTATTTACTTATTGGGCCATTTCTTAGTTCACTATTTCTTTTTTTATATTTATTTATTTATTCCCTTTTGTTGCCCTTGTTGTTTTGTTTTTGTAGTTACTATTGTTGTTGTTATTGATGTCGTCATCGTTGGATAGGACAGAGAGAAATGGAGAGAGGAGGGGAAGACAGAGAGGAGGAGAGAAAGACAGACACCTGCAGACCTGCTTCACCGCCTGTGAAGCGACTCCCCTGCAGGTGGGGAGCCGGGGGTTCCAACTGGGATCCTTGTGCGGGTTTTTGCACTTGTGCGGGTTCTTGAGCTTTGCGCCATGTGTACTTAACCCGCTGAGCTACCGTCCAACTCCCTTAGTTCACTATTTCTAAATATCTGATATCCAGCTTACTTCACACATTTAAGTTATCTAAGAGAAGGAATTTTTCTGATCTCTGATTTACACTTTCTCCATGTGACCTCATCTAGTTCTATTTAAATACCAGAGTTTTTTTTTTAAATACCACAGTTTTAAAATATATTTTTTTGTTTAACAAATCCCAAGTTCCCAAATATGCCAGGAAATACTGTACTCCACAACACAACAGCATTGAATAAAACAAGTCACCTTACTTTCAAACAGCCTTTTTCTAGCAAGGCAAACAAAATAGTGATAATGTAAAGCCAATTAATATGGGGGAAAAAAAAACATGAAAAGAGAGGAAGGGTATTGAAAAGACTGTTTTAGAGAGGGTCATCAGGGAATGCTTCTCTGAGGTGATACTTGAACTTGAATGAAATGAAAAAAAGGAAGGGCTCCCCAGAGAGAGGAACAGTTGCTACACAAATCATAGAGCTTGTTAGGCTTATTCAAGAATGTCAAGGCAAATTGGCTGGAGAAGAATAAGTGGGATCAAGTGGTGGGAAGTGCATTTGGAGCAAATGCAAGGAGGATTGTGTAGGTTCTGGTCAGGAAGAAGGGGCTTGACTGGAAAGCTTTGAATAAAGGGAGTGAAATAATATGAATTGTGCTTTTTTTTTTTTTTTAGAAAAAAAAAAGCTCTCACATAGTTATTACTGAGTCAGGAAACAGGAACTGAAATATGCAAATAATATCAACAGTGTCCCTAATTAGTGTTCAGAGAACAGTGATGCTTTTTTGTTTAATATGACAAGATGCTAGCAAGCTATCACAGAATAAACATGTGTGCATTTATGTGACTTCTTTTAATATTTATTTTATTTATTTATTCCCTTTTGCTGCCCTTGTTGTTTTATTGTTGTAGTTATTATTGTTGTTGTCGTTGTTGGATAGGACAGAGAGAAATGGAGAGAGGAGGGGAAGACAGAGAGGAGGAGAGAAAGACAGACACCTGCAGACCTGCTTCACCGCCTGTGAAGCGACTCCCCTGCAGGTGGGGAGCCGGGGTTCGAACCGGGATCCTTATGTCGGTCCTTGTGCTTTGCGCCACCTGCGCTTAACCCGATTATGTGACTTCTTATAGAACCTACTTCGTTCCTCTCCAGTGTCTACTGTTGGAGTTATAATTGATTTTCTTACAAATTTTTATTTGAACCCACTGGGGAAATGGGATGATTCTGCTTTTGTTTCTTAGCCAAGAATCACTTAATTCCGGAAGTCTTATAAGAAGATACAGGAAGGACCAGTTAGTCTGCACAAATAATAGTGGAGAAAAGGTGAATTACGTCTTTCTAAATTTTTTAATCTTTATTTATTTATAATACAGACAGACAGAAATCGAGAGGGAAGGGGATGATAGGGAGAAAGAGAGAGAGAGAGAGAGATTGAGAGAGAGACCTATACCACTGCTTTACCACTTTCATAACTTTCCCCTGCAGGTGGGGACAGGGGGCTTAAACCCGAATCCTTGTGCATTATGACATGTGTGCTTAACCAGGTACACCACCATGGGGCTTCTGAATTATGTCTTAAAAGAATTAATATGTCTGACTGGAGAACTGAGTATAAGAGGCCAAGAATAGGGACAACTATCAATAGTTCACTAAAAAGTTACTTAAGTTTAGCTGGGAGGTGTTAGTAAAGACGTCTAGGGTGGCAAAGCTAATAGAAGTAAGAAAGAATGAGATTTGAGATCATATTTTCAATCTATAGATTGAGGTAGATAGGGAGTGTGACTATAATGTCTTTGGCTTAAGTAAATGAATTCATAGAAATATCATTTATTGAGAGAGGAATAGTTTCAAATCACCAAGCCTTCACTGTTTTCACAGATAGAGACAGAGGGTAAGATATCACAGTCATTGAAGCTGCCTCCAGTGTGATGGGTGTCAGGCTTGAACCTGGGTCACATGCATGGCAAACCTGGGACACTATGCAGGTGAGCTATTTTTCCAGACTGAGTGGTAGCTTTGGACATTTTCTTTCTCCCTCCCCTGCCGCCCCCTCCCTTGCCTCTCCCCCTCCCCCTGCCTTTCCCCCTGCCCCTCCTTCTCTCTAGCTCCTCTTTTTTTTTTTTTTTTTAACCAGAGCACTGTTCCGCTCTGGCTTACGGTGGTGTGGGGAATTGAACCTGCATGAGAATCTGTTTGCATAACCATTATGCAGTCTACGCTCCGCCCCTAGCTCCTCTTTTTATTACCAGAGCACTGCTCAGCTCTGGCTTCTGGTGGTGCTGGGATTGAACCTGGGAATTTGGATCCTCAGACATGAAAATCTTTTGCATAACCATTATTCTGTCTCCCCAGCCCAATTTGGACATTTTAAAAAAAGATTTTATCTATTAATTAATGAGAAATATAAGAGGAGAAAGAACCAGACATTACTCTGGCACATGTGCTCCCAGGGATTGAACTCTCATGCTTGAGAGTTCACTGCCTTATCCACTGTGCCATCTCCCAGATCATGTTTTGGACATTTAAAAAATAAGTACAGTTTGGGGGCCGGGCTGTAGTGCAGCGAGTTAAGCGTACATGGTGCGAAACTCGAGGACCAGCGTAAGGATCCCGATTTAAGCCCCGGGCTCCCCACATGCAGGAGGAGTCGCTTCACAAGCAGTGAAGCAAGTCTGCAGGTGTCTATCTTTCTCTCCCCTTCTATGTCTTCCCTTCCTTTTCAACATTTCTCTCTGTCCTATCCGGCAACAACATCAATAACAACAACAATAATAACCACAACAATAAGGAACCCAACACATCCATCCAAAAAGATCTGTGTACACATATGTTCTTGGCAGCACAACTTGTAATAGCCAAAACCTGGAAGCAACCCAGGTGTCCAACAACAGATGAGTGGCTGAGCTAGTTGTGGTCTATATACACAATGGAATACTACTCAGCTGTAAAAAATGGTGACTTCACCGTTTTCATCAGATCTTGGATGGATCTTGAAAAAATCATGTTGAGTGAAATAAGTCAGAAACAGAAGGATGAATATGGGATGATCTCACTCTCAGGCCGAAGTTGAAAAACAAGATCAGAAAAGAAAACACAAGTAGAACCTGAAATGGAATTGGTGTATTGCACCAAAGTAAAAGACTCTGGGATGGGTGGGTGGGGAGAATACAGGTCCATGAAGGATGATAAATGACATAGTGGGGGTTGTATTGTTAAACGGGAAACTGGGGAATGTTATGCATGTACAAACTATTGTATTTACTGTTGAATGTAAAACATTAATTACCCAATAAAGAAATAAATTTTAAAAAAACCACAACAATGATAAAAACAAGGCAACAAAAAAGGAAAATAAATTTTAAAAAATAAGTACAGTTTGATGATAATTACCAGAGCACAGTCTTATTATTACCAGCTCTGGCTTATGGTGGCATGGGGTTTGAAACTGGGACTTAAGAGACTCAGGCATGAGAGTCTCTTTTCTATCTACCCCAGCCCTGTTTTGGTCATATTTTATATTAGACATCTACTAGATCTAGAGAGGATGAGGTAGAGTCTGGATTTCAGAGCTGTGGTGGGAGTAAGTTCTCTCTTATTATCTGTAGAGCATAAACGAAGGCCCAAATGCCATATGTCTAACCACTTAGAAATTATAATCAAGGAAACAGACAACATATTTGTAGATAAAAACATGCTCTATGCTTCCACTTTAATAAACAAACCTTTACAATAATATAATTATAAAACACATAAGACAAAGTTGTGATTTTTTTGTGCCTCATGTTGGCAAAAAATGAAAGGTGACTAAACTTAATTATAAAATATTTCTGGGTGTTGTAGTGATAAGTCAGTGATGTTTAGATACATTATAAAGTACACACAAGAGGGCCAGGTGCACCTGGTTAAGCACACATAGTAGCATGCACAAGGACCCGGGTTTGTTCCCCACCTGCAGCAGGGCCGCTTCACGAATGGTGAAGCAGGACTGCAGGTGTCTCTCTCTTTCCCTATTTCCCCCTCCCCTCTCAATTTCTCTCTGTCCTATCTGTTTAAAAAAAAAAAAAGGAAAAAAATGGCTGTCAGGTGCAGTAGATTTGTAGTGCAGCCACCAAGCCCCGCAACAAACCTGGAGGCAAAAAATAAAATAATAAATACATATAAGTAATAAATTATTAGGGACCCAGGAGGTGGTGCAGTGGATAAAGTGTTGGATGAGGTCCTGAGTTCAACCCCTGGCCTCACATGTGCCAGAGTGATGCTCTGGTTCTCTTACTTTTTCTCCCTATTAAAAAATAAATCTTTCAGGAGTCAGGCGGTAGCGCAGAGGATTTAGCGCACAGCACATGGTGCACGAAGCAAGGACCCTCGTAAGAATCCCAGTTCGAGCCCCCCCCCCCCACACCTGCAGGGGAGTCACTTTCTCTCCCCCTTTCTGTCGTCCCCTCCTCTCTCCATTTCTCTCTGTCCTATCTAACAACTACGACATCAACAACAACAATAACTACAACAATAAAAAAACAAGGGCAACAAAAGGAAAAATAAATAAATAAGAATTATTAAAAAAATAAGTCTTTCAAAAATTCATTTTTGGAGGTCAGATGGTGGTACATTCCATTGAACACCCATGTTACAGCAGGCAAGAACTTGGGTTCGAGCCCCAGGCCCCCAACTGTAGAAGAGAAGTTTCATGAGTGGTGAAGTAGTGCTGCAGGTTTCTGTCTCTACTCTGCTATATTTCCCCTTTCCTCTCAATCTCTCTCTGTCCTATCAGTCAGTAGGTAAATAAATATTTTAAAGTTTTTTTTGAATATTTTAAAAAGTTTTTTTTTAAGTTTTTTTTTTTTTTTTTTAATTATCAGGCAGGGGTAGATAGCATAATGGTTATGGAAAGAGACTCCTATGCCTGAGCCTCCAAAGTCCCAGGTTCAATTCTCAGCACCACCATAAATGAGAGCTGAGTATTGCTCTGGTAAAAATAAATAAATAAATAAATAATCAATTAACATTTAATAATATATAAAAAAAATTTTGTCATTGCTGGATTTTACAGTTCTGAGCTGGCTTTTTTTTTTTATATATATGTAGAGAGATGGAGGGTGGAATAGATAGCATAATGGTTATGCAAAAGAACCGATAATAAGAGTGAACCTACTACCACCACAATCCTGGAATCCAGACTCTACCTCTGTCTAGTGGATATCTAACAGAACTGAGGCTCCAAAGTCCTAAATTCAATCCCCTACACCACCACAGACCAGAGCTGAGCAGAGTTTTGGTATATATCTACCTATATATTTATCTATCTATATCTCTCATTAAAATAAAACAACCAAATATATATGGAGAGAGAGAGACAGAGAGAAAGAGAGAGAGAGAAAGTGGAAGGGAAAGATAACAAACAGAATGTTGATGCTTCCTCCAGTGCCATGGGGATCAGACTGGGACCTGGATTGTGCACATGACAAAGTAGGCATACTATATAGGTGATAACTATTTTAACAGCCCATCTATCAAAAAGATAAGTCAAGAGCAAGGTTAGATAGTATAAAGGTTATGCAGAGATTCTCATAGCTGAGGCTCTCTCAGCTGAGATAGCAGGTTTAATCTTCCACACCACCATAAGCCAGAGCTAAGTAAGCAGGCAGGGGAGACAGCATAATGGTTATGCAAACAGACTCTCATGCCTGAGGCTCCAAAGTCCCAGGTTCAACCCTGCCCCGCATCACCAGAAGCCAGAGCTGAGCAATGCTCTGGTGTTTCTCTCTGTGTCTCTCTCTGTATCTCTCTCAAAAATAAAATTAATTAAAAAAATTTTTTTAAAAAGGGAGTCGGGCGGTAGCGCAGAGTTAAGCTCAAGTGGCACAAAGCACAAGGACCAGCATAAGGATCCAGGTTCGAGCCCCCAGCTCCCCACCTGCAGGGGAGTCACTTCACAAGCAGTGAAGCAGGTCTGCAGGTGTCTGTCTTTCTCTCCCCTCTGTCTTCCCCTCCTCTCTCCATTTCTCTCTGCCCTATCCAATGATGACTACAACAATAAAACAACAATGGCAACAAAAGAGAATAAATGAATAAATATTTTTAAAAATAAATAAAATAAAATAGAGACTGGGTGGGCGTGTACCTGGTTGAGTGCATGTTATAGTGTACAAGGACCCAGGTTCAAGCCCTAGTCCCCACCTGCAAGGGGAAAGCTTTGTGAGTGGTGAAGCAGGGCTTCAGGTGTCTTTCTTTCTTTTTTTTTCTTTCTCCTTTTATCTCCTCTTACCCTCTCAGTTTCTGGCTGTCTCTATCTAATAAAGATAATTTTAAAAAATAGAAAAATAATATAAAAAGTTAAATCAAAATTATATAAATGAAGCTGGGCATACAAATACTTGTAAAATTAATTGTATTATAAAGAGAAACATTTTGTATAAATAAAATGATTCCTTATGCTAGTATTCACTATTTATCCATGATAATGTCACAGATCAGGTGGTATAGTGGCATAGTGCTGAACTTATAAGCACAGGGCCCTAAGTTTGAGCTACAGCACCACAGTGCCACAGTGATGCTCCGGCCAGTTGCTCCAGAAAAAAATATTGAAATAAAGCAGCCTGGGAGGTGGTAAATCTGGTAAAGCACTGGACTGTCAGGCACAAGGTCTCAAGTTTTATCCCTGGCATTGCATGTGCCAGAATGATGCTCTGGGTCTCTCTCTCTCCTCTGATACTTCTTTTTTCCCTTCTCATTGGTAGATAAGTAAACCTTTTAAAAGTGAAATAAAATATCATTGCTTAGAGTCAAGAATGACAGCTCACCTGGAAGAGCGCTGGTTTTGTCATGTGTGCAACCAGGATCAGACTCTGGTTCACCATATGGGAGTACTATGGCACTGAAGGAAACTCTGGTTTCCTTTAAAAAATAAAAACTAAAGATATAATTGTTTTTAATAAATGAAGATAAGTAATTATTAAAAATAAAAGATACAAAAATGCACAGTAACATTTCAAGTGTATGCTTGCTGCTCAGATCTAGAAAGTTATTATTTAGCTGCTTTTGTCCATTAAAGCTACATATTCTCCTCCGGGCCAGGCAGTGACACACTTGGTTAACCACACACATTACAATGTACAAGAACCTGGGTTCTAGCCCCTGGTCCCCACCTGAAAAAGGGAAGCTTTGGGAGTGGTGAAGCCAGGGCTGCATCAGTATTTGCTTTATATGTTCTAAAATGCATAGTATAAAATATAGGGAGGGGATAGATAGCATAATGGTTATGCAAAGAGACATTGATGCCTGAGGCTCCAAAGTCCCAGGTTCAATCCCCCATACCACCATCAGCCATAGCTGAGCAGTGCTCTGGTATAAAAATTATAGAATATTATATATACTTAAAATTTAATTGTGAGAAGGAGATAGCTAGCTAAAGACACAGACAGAGAGTGAACGCATCACTCTGGCACATGTGATACCAGGGACCAAACTTGAGACCTCATACTTAAGAGTTCAATGCTTTACGTACTGCATGGCCTCTCTGACTACTAGAATACTATATTATATGCCTTTTGTAATTTTCTTTTTATAGTGCTTATATTTTCTGCACTTATTCTTTTGATATCTGCAATTTTAACTCATTCATTTACTAACTGTAGAATATTTCATGCCATAATTTGCTCACCCGTTCCATGGCTGAACATATGTGCTGTTTATAATATTTTATCATTATAAATAGTTGTGCAGGCAGCTGGAGAAATAACTGGTAGAGCACATGTCTGAGGTTATGGATTTGAGTGCCGGCATCACGTCACCAGAGTGGTGTTCTGGCTTTTCTCTCATTCTCTTGTGTGAAAAACTACCTAATATGAAATAAATAAAAATAACTGTAGAAAATAGTTCTGAGGGGCCAGGTAGTGGTGCACCTGGTTAAGCACACACATCAGAGTGATCAAGGACCTGGGTTCAAGCCCCTGCTCTCCTTTGCATGGGCTAAACTTCACAAGTGGTGAATCAGGGCTACAGGTGTCTCTCTGTCTCTTCTTCTCTCTACCTCCTTCCCTCTCAATTTCTCTGTCTCTATCCAATAATAAATAAACAAATAAAAATGTTTAAAAAAGAAACAACTGGATTTAAAAAAAAACAGTTCTGCAGTAAGTATCAGCAACATAGTATCTAAGAAGTCATGGTCTAGAGCTGACTACCTGGGATTAAATTATGGACACCATCACTTATAAATTATATCATTTGGGCAGGGGAGATAGCATAATGGTTATGTAAAGAGACCATCATGCCTAAGGCTCCAAAATCCCAGGTTCAATCCCCTGCAGTGCTCTAGTAAAAAAAAAAAAAAAAAACCAGTGGCACAGCTATATACAAATAATATCAAAAGACATAAATTATGGTGATGTTGATAAAAATAAAGTAAAATAATTAAAAAAAACTTTATATATATCCAGAGCACTGCTCAGGTCTGCTTTATGGTGTTGATGGGTATTGAACCTGGGACCTCAGAGCACCAAGCATGAAATTTTTTTTGCATAACCATTATGCAATCTCCCCAGCCCTAAAATAAATCTTTAAAAAATTTTAAAATATTTATTTTCCCTTTTGTTGCCCTTGTTGTTTTTCATTGTTGTCATTATTGTTGTTGTTATTGATGTTGTCATCGTTGGATAGGACAGAGAAATGGAGAGGAGGGGAAGATAGAGAGGGGGAGAGAAAGACAGACACCTGCAGACCTGCTTCACCGCCTGTGAAGTGACTCCCCTGCAGGTGGGGAGCCAGGGGCTCAAACCAGGATCCTTTCGATAGTCCTTGCGCTTTGCACCACCTGCACTTAACCTGTTGCGCTACTGCCCAACTTCCAAAAATTTTAAAAAGGTTATGCAAAAGTGATTTCCATACCTGAGGCTCTTGAGTTTACAGGTTCACTTCCCAGCACTGCCATAAGCAGTGCTCTGGTAAATAAATAATAAATGAATACATTCTCTATATCTCTATTTATTATTATTATGATTTTGCTAGAACACTGCTCAGCTCTGGTTTATGGTGGTCTGGGGGATTGAACCTGGGACCTGGGAGCCTCAGGCATAACCATTGTTTGCATAACCTTTATGTGCTTTATGTGCTATCCCCCCACCCTACATCTCATTATTCCTGGTGGCTGTCTTTTTTTTTTTTCTGACAGTAACAGTAGAGTGCAGGCATGAGATTCCTGGAGCACAGATCCACCAGTGGTGAAACTTCCCCCCTGCAGGTGGGCACCGGGGTCTTGAACCTGGGTCCTCATGCACGGTAACTTCTGTGTTCGCAAGGATGTGTCACTGCTCAATCCCAGATATCAATATTTAGTTTTATTTATTTATTTATTTGCCTCTAGGGTTATCGTGGGGGCTTGGTGCCTGCACTAGGAATCCACTGCTCCTGGAGGCCATTTTCCCCATTTTGTTGCCCTTGTTATAGCCATTATTGTTGGATAGGACAGGGAGAAATCGAGAGAGGAGGAGAAGCCAGAGAGGGGGAGAGAAAGACACCTGCAGACCTGCTTCACTACTTGCAAAGTGACCCCCTGCGAATGGGGAGCTGGGGACTCGAACCGGGATCCTTAAGTCAGTTCTTGGCACTTTGTGCCACGTGCGCTTAACCCCTACGCTACTGCCTGGTCCCCGATATCAATATTTATTATTACTCCTAATAACAGTCATGTTAACATATAGATTTATTAAATATTATACCTACTTCTCTTAAGTGATGTGCCAATTTATACTTCTGCCGGCATTGTATAAGTTTTATTTTCTTTTTAGTTATTTTAATATTGGATAGAGACAGAAATTGAGAGGGGAGGGGGAGATAGAGAAGGAAAGAGACACCTGAAGCTCTATGTCACCACTCCTGAATCTTTCCCCTGAAGGTGGAGACCAGGAGCTTGAATCCCCAGGTTGTTGCACACTGTAGTGTGAGCGCTTAAGCAGGTGTGCCACTGCCTGACCCTTAAACTTTCTTTTCTTTTTTAAATATTTATTCCCTTTTGTTGCCCTTGTTTTATTGTTGTAAGTATTACTGATGTCATTGTTGTTGGATAGAACAGAGAGAAATGGAGAGAGGAAGGGAAGACAGAGAAGGGAAGAGAAAGACACCTGCAGACCTGCTTCACAGCTTGGGAAGTGACTCCCCTGCAGGTGGGGAGCCAGGGGCTCCAACAGGGATCCTTAGGCTTTGTGCCACCTGCACTTAACCCTCTGCGCTACCGCCCAATTCCCACTATATTTTCTAAATCCTAATCTATGGCAGTAACTCAAAATTTTGCCTATTGGATGGATAAACATGTCATTGTGGTTTTACTTGGTACTATGATATAACGAAGTTAAGTCTCTTGTCATGGGTTTATTGGACATCCAGATTTGGTTTTGGTGGACCTTTTTTTTTATCTATTACCTATTTTTCTATTGGATTATTTTATATTTTCCTTTTGACTTGGGGAAACTTTTTTTTTGATATCACTCTTTCATATTCTAAATGTACCATATGTTTAACCTTCTGTTATTGCAGAGTTAACAAATGTTTATGCAGTTAACCCTAACAGTATTTCTCTTTTATTTATTTATTCCCTTTTGTTGCCCTTTATTGTCGTAGTGGCAAACGCTAGAAGAAGAATTGTCGTAGTTATTATTGCTGTCGTCTTTGTTGAATAGGACAGAGAACAATGGAGAGAGGAGGGGAAGACAGAGAAGGGGAGAGAAAGATAAGACACCTGCAGGCCTGCCTCACTGCTTGTGGAGCGAATCCCCTGCAGGTGGGGAGCCCGGGGGCTCGAACCTGAATCCTTATGCGGGTCCTTGCACTTTACTCCACCTGCACTTAAACCGCTGCACTACCGCCCGACTCCCCAACAGTATTTCTCTTATTGTTTGGGGATCTTATTTCAGGTATTCTTTGCTATTTTTATTATCTTTATTTATTTATTGGGTAGGGGCAGCCAGATATTGAGAGGAAGAGGGAGACAGGGAGACAAAGAGATACCTGCAGCACAGCTTCACCACTCTTGAAGCTTTCCCTCTGCTGGTGGGGACTGGGGGTGGGGTGGGGGCTTGAACCCCAGTCCTTGTGCATTGTAACAGGTGTGCTCAGCCAGATGCGCCACGACCTGGCCCCTTCCTATTTTGATTTCATAGTTTACATTTCCTGAGAAATAAAGATTGTGAGGTCTTTAAATGAGACTTAATTTTGGATAATGGTTTGAGGTAGATATCTTTCTTTTGAAAACTCCTTTGGAAAAAGCTTTTGGGAAAAAAAAACCACCATTTATTGAAAAAAATCTTTTCTTTACTGACTGGTAATAATGTCGTTTATGTTATAAATAAAGTTCCCATGGAATTATTTTTTATTTCGAACTCACAGCCGTTATTTTCTTTCTACTGGGGAGGCTTTCCTCTAGGTTCTTCTCAGAGCTACCTTTCTCTCCCGCAGACCGAGGCTTAAATGCCATTTCCCTCACATCTAGCTTGTAGCGCATACACACCCAGGCTCGCGATTTTATGACACCCAAGGTTCTGGAAGGTCTCAGGTGGACTCTGGTTTGTGGTTGCCAGGGTACTGCCAGGGGGAGTGATCGGAGGCCCCTGAGGGGAGTGGGTATCCCGAGTCGCAGTGACGGAATCCAGTGGGCGCCGGCGTCGCGAGGAGTGCGTCATCACGCGAGGGCGAACGGGGGCGGGGTCAGGGTTAAGTCACGTGGCTTGGTTGCCTACGCGCTGCTGGGCGGTGGGAAGATGGCGGACGGAAAGGGAGCAGCCGCCGCCGCCGCCACTCGGGCCGGGGCAGAAGCTCCGGCAGGAGCCGGAGCGGGAGACGGGACGGCCACTGAATCCATGGCTCGGGGTCATGGCCCCACATCTCCGGTGCCTGGAGCCCCGGGACTGCGGCCGTGCTTGTGGCAGCTGGAGACAGAACTGAAGGAGCAGGAGGTGTCTGAGGTCTCATCTTTGAACTACTGTCGGAGCTTCTGCCAGGTGAGCGACTGACTGCTGGCGGCGGGGCGGGGAGACCAGGAGCAGAGGCCCGGGATCCATTGCCGCAGCTGGGGCCGGGCCGAAAGGCGCCACCTCTGGGCTCTCGGCGCGCCCCCGAGCCGGGAAGGCCTGTTCGGAAGCTCGACCGCTGGCCCCCCTCCGCCACTCCCGAGTTTGGCCACAGTCAGTTCGGGCTGTGCTGGGCCGGACGGGGAGTCGAGAGGGCGCTAGGCAGCTCCTTGGAAGGGCTGTGCCCTGCTGAGGTTGCCGGTGCCCTGGGCGGCTGGTAGGAGCGCCATTGCCCCCTGAGGAATTGCCTGCTTGTTACTGCCAGGAGATCCTTTATTGAGTAGAGTGCAGATCCCCCCCCCCCAACTGGAATGTCTGGGTTTTTCTGGAGAATCGGGAGATAAGTGTTGGGACCAGAGACTTTTGGAATGAACGTTGTCTGCGCCCCTAAAAGGTGTTATGACAGCTGGCTTTGAAAGACGTTTAGGGCTTACTGCTTGGGGATTGCCGAGCTAGTTGGCTGTTTGGTGTTTGGCTTTTAAAATGTTTTCCCCCGTTGGTGTTTAACTCGCTCTTTACCCTCCTCCTCCACTTCTTTTTTTCCCTTTGAGGATTAGGTTACCATGAATGAGGCAGTTGAGCCATGGTAGTGGTTAGTAGGGTCTGTGTGTACAAGAGGATCCAGAGATGTGGAATGTGTCCCTTGGCAGTTGCGTGACCATTTCTGTGCCACAGTGGGTCTAATGCCGGGACTACACATCTGTTGGTATGCTCGGTTTTGTTTCCATGATCACCCCACGGTTTTTCTCATTGTGTTTGAATCTTCCATAAGTAAAGCGACCTGCCATTATTATTTCTACTTTTGTTGTTCCATCGGGTTTCGGAGCCGCCCTTCTGCTCGTCACTTAGTGTACCTTAGAGAATGCAAAACAATCGTGGTATGTTGGTACCTGAACTTTTTTTTAAAATTTATTTCTTTATTGGGGAATTAATGTTTTACATTCAACAGTAAATACAATAGTTTGTACATGCATAACATTCCCCAGTTTCCCATTTAACAATACAACCCCCACTATGTCATTTATCATCCTTCATGGACCTGTATTCTCCCCACCCACCCACCCCAGAGTCTTTTACTTGGGTGCAATATGCCAATTCCATTTCAGGTTCTACTTGTGTTTTCTTTTCTGATCTTGTTTTTCAACTTCTGCCTGAGAGTGAGATCATCCCATATTCATCCTTCTGTTTCTGACTTATTTCACTCAGCATGATTTTTTTCAAGGTCCATCCATGATTGGCTGAAAACGGTGAAGTCACCATTTTTTACAGCTGAGTAGTATTCCATTGTGTATATATACCACAACTTGCTCAGCCACTCATCTGTTGTTGGACACCTGGGTTGCTTCCAGGTTTTGGCTATTACAAATTGTGCTGCCAAGAACATATGTGTACACAGATCTTTTTGGATGGATGTGTTGAGTTCCTTAGGATATATCCCCAGGAGGGGAATTGCAGGGTCATAGGGTAGGTCCATTTCTAGCCTTCTGAGAGTTCTCCAGACTGTTCTCCACAGAGGTTGGACCAATTGACATTCCCACCAGCAGTGTAGGAGGGTTCCTTTGACCCCACACCCTCTCCAGTATTTGCTGCTGTTACCTTTTCTGATGTATGACATTCTCATGGGAGTGAAGTGATATCTCATTGTTGTCTTTATTTGCATTTCTCTGACAATCAGAGACTTGGAGCATTTTTTCATGTGTTTCTCCGCCTTTTGGATCTGGTACCTGAACTCTTAATGAGCAGTTGAGTATACTGAATACATTGCTGTGCTCCAAAGTTATAATTTGGGGGAACATTCTTTTTCTGTAGGTTTGGACCAGAATTAAAAACTGTATTGCTTGTTAGCTTTACCTCCCCTGTGCTGAGCTGGAAACACCTCATGCATTTAAATGAGATTTTTTTCTTGCTACTTTTCCATATTTTTATGGTTATAGCTTGCAACATTTTGCAGTACTGTGAAGTAAGATTTAATGTTTTTTTGCTTATTAGTCATGATCATTCTTGTTTATTTTAATGAGGGAGATATAGAGAGAATGCTTATTTATGGTGGTGCTAGGGATTGAACCTGGGACCTTTGGTGCCTCAGGCATGAAAGGCTTTTTGCATAACCATTATGCTATTTTCCCAGCCCAATCCTGATCATTCTTACTAAACACCTTTATTCAAAAAACTGACTCCAGGATGGTGCCAATTTTCTCAAGTGCCCAGGAGACGGATAAGAGAGCACTTAGCACTGATGGAACTTATTATTGGCCAGAGGTGGTAGAAATAACAGTATTTCCAGTGTACTTTTGTTAATGATGGAAAAGAAGGTGTTGTAGAGACAGTGTTGAGGGGAGAGCCCTCATGGGACATCCTAATGAGAATGACAATTAACTAGTAAAAATAAATTAAAAGGTTAACTATAGATTGCAATACAGGGTCAGAAGATGTAATTGGGAGAGGTTTCTTTAATAGGGGGTCATGGGAAGGTCCTGTGTCTGAAAGAATGAAAATGAGTCATGTGCATGTCAGCAGGGTGGGATGGAGAGCATTGCTTTCTCAAAGGTAGAAATGAGAAGTGATAACCAAATGTTTTGGAAGAAGCTCATCTAACTAGGAGTAGTGGAATCATGGCTTGGGGGTGGTGGTGGTGGTGGTGGTCCGGAAAAATAATTGTGGTTTGGGATGGTTAGCTAGAAGAAATGTAACCAGTTAAACTAGAGGTTGTCAGGATGCCTTATTTGTATTTTGCTCTGTGTCTAGTGTTTGTAGCTCTGTTTTTATTTTAACTGGGTGTTTTAATGTCTTGGTGACATTTAGACATGTGAGGGCAAAGAAACTTTAAAAGGAAGAGCTTTCCTAATATTTAGTTATTACCAGAACACTGCTCAACTTGGCTAATGATGGTGGGGGTGTTGAGCCTGGGACCTTGGAACCTCAGGCATGAGAGTCTGTTTGCATAACTATTATGCTGTCTCCCTCACCCATATATTTGCTGCTTTTTTTAAAAAGCAAAACATTTGTGTTTTTTTTTGTTGTTGTTGTTATTTAAATCATATGAAAGAGAAACCAGAGCACCAGTATGGCGTATGTGGCACCAGGTCTTTTATTTTATTATATTTTATTTTTAATTTCTTTATTGGGGAATTAATGTTTTACATTCAACAGTAAATACAATAGTTTGTACATGCATAACATCCCCCAGTTTCCCATATAACAATACAACCCCCACTAGGTCCTCTGTCATCCTTCTTGGACCTGTATTCTCTCCACCCACCCACCCCACACCAGGTCTTTTAATGGGGATGCCAGGCATGCAAATTCTGTCCTCTTCTAGCAGAACTATCTCCCTGGCTGCATAGTTTGTCTTTTCTGGTGAAGGTTTTCTTTCTTCTCTCTCTCCCTCCCCCCCCCCACCCCCCCCAAGAGCACTGCTCAGCTCTGGTTTATGGTGGTGCAGAGGGTTGAACCTGGGATTTTGGAGCCTCAGGCTTCAGAGTCTCTTTGCATAATCATTATGCTATCTCCCCCCCATTTTAAAGACTTTTTTTTTCCCCTCCCCTCTCTTTTGCTTAAGTTTCCCAAAACAATTTGTGGACTAAGTAAGAAAAGATGTTTCTGTTGACATATCTTGTAGAAAGCACATTGTTTTGGGAATTGGTAGGATTTTAATTGTGACTCTTCACTTATTAACTAGACACCCAGGTCAAGCTATGACTGAAATTATATTTCTGATCTTTTTCTTATAATGTTTTAGGAAAATAGAGCATTTATACATTTCTACACTATATTTGTCACAGTGTTTTTGTCACATTTATAGTAGCCCAGATAAAGTCGAAGCTGGAAAAATTTAACCATCCAAATTTGGTTGAGTAACTCAGAGTTTCATATTTGAAAGCAGAATGAGATTTATTTGCTTAAGAAGCACTGTGTGTCTGATATTGTTCTAAGTGCTGAAGATAGAAATCTGCTATCAGGGGCCACATAATGTATAAGGAAACTTTACATAGTAAAGATATAACTTTTATTTTCTGGGATGCTTAACTGCTACGGAATTATTTTCATCAGATGTTTAAATTAAAAATGTTCTAGAGACTTATTGCACGAAGTTGATCCCTACTGTTGTAGACTGGAACCAAACATAGTCTCTCCATCACTTGAATAATTAAAAGAAATGGTTCTGTCTTTGGAATTGCATCAATGAAGAAATAAACTAACATGAAAGGCTAGAGAAGTCTGTCTCATTCTGGGCATGCTCTCAATTTTCAGAAGTTTGTAGAGATAATAAAAACAGAGCTTCAGAAGTATAGTTACAAAGAAAATGATAAATGATACTTAGATCGAGTTGTACTCAGTGAAAATTTGTATTCAGTTACTATGGGATGTGGGTTTCGTTGTCATTATGTTTTCTTTTTCCTTAGTTGCTTTTCTGAAAACACCTGCTAGAATGTAAGATTAGCGCCAGAAAAAGTTTGTTTTACTAGAAAAGAAATAACCTTAATTTTTTTGCTATAATTTTGGGAACCAGATTCCTAAAGTTTTATACTGCTAGTTTAATTACTTAAAATTTTTTTAATTTTCCCTTTTGTTGCCCTTGTTTATCATTACTGTTGTAGTTATTGATGTAGTTGTTGTTGGATAGGACAGAGAGAAATGGAGAGAGGAGGGCCAGACAAGGAAGAGAAAGACACCTGCAGACCTGCTTCATTGCTTGTGAAGCGATTCCCCTGCAGGTGGGGAACTGGGATCCTTAGCCAGTCCTTGTGCTTCTTGCCATTTGCGCTTAAACCACTTCGCTACTGCCTGGCTCCCAATCTATTTATATTTATTTATTTATTTATTTATTTTTGATTTATTTCTTTATTGGGGAATTAATGTTTTACATTCAACAGTAAATACAATAGTTTGTACATGCATAACATTCCCCAGTTTTCCATATAACAATACAACCCCCACTAGGTCTTCTGTCATCCTTCTCAATGTGTTTATTTTTACCAGAGTACTGCTCAGTTCTGGCTTGTGGTGATATGGGGAATTGATCCAGGGGACTTTGGAGCCTCAGACATGAAAGTCTTTTTGCAAAACCATCATGTTATCTCCCATACCCTACTACTTCCTTAATATTAGTTTGTTTGTTTATTTGTTTTTAATTTCACATTAGAGTTTCAGAAAGAAACCGAGGGAGGCAGGCCAGGGTACCTATCTTTCTGATCTCATAACTGCTAGGTTTTTTTTTTTTGTCTCCAGGGTTGTTGCTGGGGTTTGGTGCCTGTACTATGAATCCACTGCTCCTGGAGGCTATTTTTTCCTTTTGTTGCCCTTGTTGTTTATCATTGTTGTTATTGGTGTCATCAGTGTTGGATACAATAGAGAGAAATGGAGAGGGGAGGGGAAGACAGAGGGGGAGAGACAAATAGATACCTGCAGACCTGTTTCACCGCTTGTGAAGCAACACCCCTGCAGGTGGAGAGCTGGGTGCTTGAACCTAGAGACTTAAAAAGTGGATTTGTTTGTCATTGAAAGAGACTTACCATCTCTGGCATATGGTGCTTCCAGGAACTGAGTTTAGTGTCTCTGAACATCAGTTGTGCAAATCTAGTCCTATTTTGTCACTTTGAGCTATCTCCCTGGCCTACTTTGAAGATATTTTAAAGCAGACTTTATTAGTAAACTTGAAATTATTGGGATTGAGCTCAGGGCCTTATTTCTGAAAGTTAAACACTTACCTACTACACTACCTCCTGGGTCTCATGTAGATTTTTAATATTTAAGTGCTACCCATATCTCTTCCTTTCCTCCCTTTCTTTCTCTCTTTTTCTTTTCTTTTCTTTTTTTTTTTATTTTATAATATAGATTAGTGTTTAGGTACAAAGAGTCTAGGTCAGATAGACCTATTGTAATTACAATTTAAGTTTTGCATTTTATTTAATTTTGTTGCCACCAGGGTTATTGCTCAGTGCCTACACAATAAAGCCATCACTCCTGGAGGCTCCCCCTTTCTTTCTTTCTTCTTCTTCTTCTTTTTTTTTTTTTTTGCATAGAGACAGAATTGAAAGGGGAGGGGAAGATAGGGAGAAAGACAGCTGCAGCACTACTTCAACAGTTTTGAAGCTTCCCCACTGCAGGTGGAGGCCTGGGGCTTGAACTTGGATTCTTGCACTTGGCAATGCTCACACTCTGTATCAGGTGCTCCATTACCTACCACCTCCACCCCCCATTACCATTTAAACTGTCTGTGTGGTATGTTCTTTTCTGTAAACATTGTTTTGTTCATTTGCTAATGGGGTAATAATAGTATTTATTGTTCTCTATGTGAATACATTTTGTTTTGTGGAATAAGAACTTTTTTTGAATCCTTAAATTGATTGTGAATTGTCCAGATTTCTTTTCTTTTTTCCCCCTTTATTGCCACCAGGGTTATCACTGGGGCTCCTAGCCAGCAGTACAAACCCACTGCCCCTGGAAGCCATTTTTTCTTCTGCTCCCTTTCTCTCTCCCTCCTTCCCTTTCTCTCCCTTACTTCCTTTCCTTTCCTTTCCTTTCCTTTCCTTTCCTTTCCTTTCCTTTCCTTTCCTTTCCTTTCCTTTCCTTTCCTTTCCTTTCCTTTCCTTTTTTAAAATTAATGTTATTTATTTGATAGAGACAGCCAGAAATTGAGAGGGGATGGGAGATAGAGAGGGAGACAGACACTCATGAAGGCTTCCCTTGCAGGTGGGGCAGGGGGCTTTACGGGGTCCTTATGCATTGTAACACAGCCCTTTTCTGTTCTTTTCCCCTCCTCTCCCCTCCCCTCCTCCTCCTCCTCTCCTCCCTCTCTCCTCTCCCTTTCTCTCCCCTCCCCTCCCCTCTCTCCTCTCCTCCCCTCTCTTTTCTCCTGGACAGAGAAATTGAGAAGGGACTGAGAGAAAAAACACCTGCAGACCTGCTTCACTGTGGTCATGGGGTTTCCCCCCTGCAGGTGGGGAGTGCAGTCTGGGTCTTTGCACATGGTAATATGTGCACGTAACTGTGTGTGCCACCACCTAGCCCCTGGGTTGTCTGGATTTCTTAGCTTTAGAACAAAAGTTTTTGTAACCTTGCCCTCAGTTTACTTCTCAGCTCTTACTTAGCCAATTCCATATCCCCAGTTTGTGGACCAGAATGTGATTTAAGTTATGTGATTAAATTTATGTTTTGAATTTCCAAGTCTTATTTTGGGAGAGATGATTTTAGTTTTTATTTATTCTTCAAGATCCAAGACACACACTAAGATTTTAGTAGACACCAACGAACCCACTAGTCTCCAGATTGATAGAAGTACTTTAACAAGGTTTCAAGGCACCAGACATTCTCATGTCTTTCCTTTTTGTTGTGCTGTTTTATCTTTTTCCCCCTTATGGCAAATTATCCTTTTGTGCTCAGTACAAATGTCACCCTTTCTATGAAGCTTGCTTTTTTTCTTAAATTTTATAAGAAGTCACTCTGTACCATTACCTTTTAAAATAAACCTTTGCTTACTTTTATTTATTTGATACTTATTTATTATGGATAGAGACATAAATTGAGAGGGGAGGAGGAGGTAGACAGGGAGAGAGGCAGACACCAGCAGCCCTGCCTTATCACTGGTGAAGTTTTCCTTCTGAAGGTGGGGTGCCAGGGTCTTTAACCAGAGTCTATGCCACTTCCCGGCTCCCCTCTTTTATGTGAAATATCAGAGCAGTGCTTTGCATTTGGCAGTATTGAGGATAGAGCCTGGGGCCTCAGGCATGTAAAACCTGTATTCCAATGCTGAGCCATTTTTCCAGCTCTTGTAAACAGTCTTCCTCTGAGTTCCTTAGATAACAGAACATGTGCCATTTGTTTTTTGTGGTTTTTTTTTTTGTTTTTTTTGTTATCACAATGTTGCTTAAGAGTAGTCATTTAGGGGCCTGGTGGTGGCACACATGTTATAATGCATAAGGACCTGGGTTCAAGCCCTTGGTCCCTACCTGCAGGGGGAAAGCTATGTAAGTGGTGAAGCAGTGCTGCAGGTGTCTCTTGCTCTTTACCTCTCTCTTTCCTTGCCTTCTTGATTTCTGGCTGTCTGTATACAATAAATAAAGATCACAGGGGGCCAGACTGTAGTGCACTGGGTTAAGTGCATATAGTGCGGAGTACAAGGAACCTGGGTCAAGCCTTCAGCTCCCTACCTGCAGGGGGTCACTTCATAAGCAGTAAAGCAGGTCTGCAGGTGTCTGTCTGTCTTTCTCTCCCCCTATCGGTCTTCCTCTCCTCTCAGTTCCTGTCAGTCAATAGCAGCAGCAGCTACAGTGGGAAAATGATGGCCGCCAGGAGCAGTGGATTTGTAGTGCAGGCACTGAGCCCCAGCAATAACTCTGCAGACAAAAAATAAATAAGGAATTTAAAAACAGAGTTTATTTGTATTATAGCATAAACAATTGGAATTGAAATTGCTAGATTGAAGAAAATTTGGGTTTTTTAAAAATTTATTGGGGAATTAATGTTTTACATTCAACAGTAAATACAATAGTTTGTACATGCATAATCCCCAGTTTCCCATATAACAATACAACCCCCACTACGTCCTCTGTCATCTTTCTTGAACCTGTATTCTCACCACCCATCCATCCCACCCCAGAGTCTTTTACTTTGGTGCAATACGCCAATTCCATTTCAGGTTCTATTTGTGTTTTTTTGTTTTGTTTTGTTTTGTTTTTCTGATCTTGTTTTCCAACTTCTGCCTGACAGTGAGATCATCCCATATTCATATTTCTGTTTCTGACTTATTTCATTTAACATGAAGAGAATTTGTTTTTTTTAAGAAGACAGGCAGAGTGAGTGTGGAAAAGGCCACATCACTAAAGCTCAAGCTTCCTTTAATATGATGGGCACTGGTTTTTGAACCTGGGCCATGCACATAGCAAACAGCACATTGTTCAAATTTAAGCCTGGATCAAGTACATCACTTAGCTGTCTCTCTGGCCCTATCTATTACTTAATGAAATGTGCACAATGTGTATTGTTCATTTAAATATAAATAGATCGTTGTTGAAGTTATGGGCTCTTCAGCTTAATAATGAACATATTTATTTATTCATTTATTTATTTACCCCAGAGCACAGCTCAACTGTGGCTTTATGGTGCTGGGGATTGAACCTGGGACCTAGACATGAAAGTCTGTTTGCATAACCGTTATGCTATTTCCCAATCCCAATTTTGAAGAAAAGCATAATTCTGAAAGACCTCCTCTTTCATTCCAGTGATAACAGTGTTGTAAATTTCACTACTCCAAAATTACTGTGATCATAAATCTTGCTTTGTATCAGTTTTGCCTATAAAATTGACCTAGAAGAAAGGTGGCATGAGTATTAAAGTGGGACAGTTTAACACTGTTCTTTGGTAGCAGAGAAATAACTAGTGTAGCAGTTTTTTTTCCTAACCTGAATTTTCTAAAAAAAATTCTTGTTGATATACAGCCCATTGGGGGCGGGGGAGGAGTCAAGCCAAGTAAAATAATTCCCAGTGTCAAACTTTGCATACGTAACACCTGTGAAGTCTTAAGTGGTTTTGGTTAAGTAGCATTATTGTTTTTTTTTCGGCTGGTATGCATTGTTAGTACCATGCTCTAACCAACTGAGCTCACATCATCTTTAGTTGGTATAGATCATACAGAAATGATTTCCCATGTCACTTTGCTATTAAAGATTTTCATTGGTAGTGTTGCTAAACTAAAAATTTGAAGCAAGTTTGTGATTAAGACCAAATAAAGCAACTAATTTAATCAACAGTAGGAATCCCTCAATGAACTATTAAATTAGGATATTATTGTTATTATTTTTCTTGTTATCTGTCCTACTGGTCTCATACTTCTGAAATCATTAGATTTCAAATGCAGTTAAGTTTTCTCCATAAGTAGTTCTTTTTCTTATCTTTTCCTCTTTTTTTTTTTCCCTTCCTTTTTCCAGACCACTGCTCAGCTCTAGCTTGTGGTATGGGGACTGAACCTAGGACTTTGAGCCTCAGGCATGAGATTCTCTTTGCATAACCATTATGCTATCTACCCCTGCCCTCCATACATTCTTAAAAGAGTTCTATGACTTTAACTCTCATATTTTGATTTAATTTTTATATGTGGTATAAGAAGTCATTCTTTTTTTTTTTTTTAAGAATTTATTTATTTATTCATGAGAAAGATAAAGAACCAGACATCACTCTGGCACATGTGCTGCCAGGGATCGAACTCGGGACCTCGTGGCTGAGAATCCAATGCTTTATCCACTGTACCACCTCCCAGACCACAAGAAGTGTCTCATTCTTTTCCACTTTCCCCAACACCATTTGATGAAAAGAATCTTTTTTTTTTTTTTTTCCATTCAGTAGTAACAGTATCCTTGTGGAAAATCATTTGATCATTTATGTGAGGATTTATTTCTGGACTCTATTCAATTTTTATTTTTGTGGAGCTGGGGCCTTGCACAGTTGTGATCTCACCACTCCAATCCACTTTTACATTCCTATAGTGACAAAGACAGGCAGACAGCAGGCAGACAGACAGACAAATAACTAACACAGCCACCAGAGCTTCCTCTGCTGCCTGTCACCTCCAACGTGGTGGTGCCAGGTGTCTAACCTGCACTGAGTTGATGGCAATGCAGGGCTCTTCCTGTCAAGCTCTCTCCAGCTCTACTGTTGTTCTACATATCATTGTTTTGATTATTGGCACTTTGTAGTAAATTTTTAAACCAAAAGGTGTGAGGGCTACAACTTTGGGGTTTCTTTATTTATATCAATTTAAGTTGAATTTTTCCATTTCTCCCAAAACAAACCTCATTAAGGTTTTTCTAGAGATTGCATTGAGCCGAGCTGCCCTGCACCTGTATAGAGTGAACAAGTTACCATGCATGAGGACTCAGGTTCAAGCCTCTAGTCCTCACCTGTGGTGGGTGGGAGGGGAGGAGCTTCATAAAGGGTGGAGCAGTGCTGTAGGTCTTTCTTTCTTTATCTCTGTTACTATCAAAATAAAGGAAGAAGAAAGGGGGGAAAAAGTCACTGGGACTAGTGGGGTCATCATGCAGGCCCTGAACCCCAGAGATAACTTGTGACAAAATAATAAAAAATTGCATTGGCCTATAGATAGTTGGCTTTATGTTAGTTAGTATCGTTGTCTTAACAGTATTGTGCTCCAGTTTATAAGCATATCCATATCATGTCTTTTCATTTATTTGTATCTCCTTTGGGTTTTTAAATCTTAAATTTTTTATTTGTTTTTCTTTTTTCTTTCAGTTTTTTAAATCTTTATTTATTGGATAGAGACATGGAGATGGAATAGAGTGATAGAGACAGAGAGACACCTGCAGCCCTGCTTCACCACTCACAAAGCTTTCCCCCTGCAGGTGGTGGATAGGGGCTAGAACCCAGGTCCTTGCTCATTGTAACATGTTGCTCAACCAGGGCGCCACCTTTTAAATAACATTGTATTATAACTATGTTTCAGGTGTGCATCACTGAAAAATTAATAGGGTACACTACAGTAAGCTAATGTGATTACATTTTAAACTATAAACTAAATTTCTAAGATATAAATACAATAGTACTGCTCTACCTCAACTATTATAATTTCATCTCCCTTTTTACAATAGCTTTCTTTTTTAATGTATTGTAACCTTGGTTTACAAGTCTGTAAATATTTTCAGACTACAATTTCTCACCTCAAAATGTGTTACCCCCACCACACAGCACCAATATGCCTTCATCAAACTCCGATGAACCTCTCCCCATTGCAGCCCTCTCATTAACCCCTGATAACAGTTCTGCAGTTTGAGGCCATAGTTTTTATTGGGCTTTGCTTATTTTCCTTGCTTTATTTGTTAACTCCCTGGAGGTGAGGTTATTTAGAATCCCCCCCTTTACTATTTCTTGTAGGTCTGGCTTAGTGGTGATGATTCCTTTAGCTGTTGCTTGTCTATGAAAAGATCCTTAACCCCTCTTCAAATCTTATTGATAACCTAGCAGGACAAAGTATTCTTGGTGAAAGTCTTTTTTTTAAATTAATTAATTAATTTATGAGAAAGACAGGGAGAGAGAAAGAGAAAGAACCAGACATTTACTTACTCTGGTACATGTGCTGCCAGGGGTTGAACTCAGGACCTCATGCTTGAGAGCTTATTAAATTAAATTAATTAATTCCCTTTTGTTGCCCTTTTTAATTTTTTTATTATTTATTCATTCCCTTTTGTTGCCCTTGTTTATTATTGTAGTTATTATTGTCGTCGTTGTTGGATAGGGCAGAGAGAAATGGAGAAAGGAGGGGAAGACAGAGGAAGAGAGAAAGACAGACACCTACCTGCAGACCTGCTTCACCGCCTGTGAAGTGACTCCCCTGCAGGTGGGGAGCCAGAGCTCGAACTGGGATTCTTACACCGATCCTAACCTGCTGCGCTACAGCCTGACTGCCCATGCTTGAGAGTTTAATACTCTCCTCCCATACCACACTGCTCAGTGGAAGTATTCAATTCACAACTTTGAATACATCTTGCCAGTCCTATCTTGCCTTAGAGTTTGTGTAGAGAAGACAGCTGATGGTCTTAAGGGACTTCATTTATAGCTAACTCTTTGCATTTCTCTCGCAGCCTTCAGAATTATCTGTTTTGATTTTTGCCTTTTTAAATTTTTATGTGCCTTGGTGTTGATCTCTCTTAGAGTCTGTCAAGCCTCCTAGATTTTTTTTTTTTTTTTTGGCGGGGAGTCTACTTTAATTTTGGGGAAATTTTCAGCTAGGATTTCTTCAAATAAGAGGGTTTTTTTAAATCTCTTTTCTTGTGCTCCAGTGGCATATGAGTGGGAGAGAGATTATTGCTTCTGCCTTACCTTACCTTCTTGTTCACTTATATCATTGGTATCTGGTTCTTGCTAGTGTTATTTTCTCATTTCTTCTCCCTTTCTCTTTCTCCCCCCACTACATGCCTTATTCCTCAAATTACTATTATTAGTATATAACTTTTCTTACAGTTTCCTTGAAGTTTTTGTAATATTCTTCCATAATTTTTCTCAATTCAGTGAACATCTCTAGGGTCATAGCATTGAATTTTTTTTCCTTAAGGTTATTTATTTATTTTAACAAATACAACTTTATTTATTGCCGCCAGGATTGCTGGGGCTCAGTGCCTGCATTAGGAATCCACTGGTCCTGGAGGCCATTTTCCCCACTTTGTTGTTGTTATTGTTGCCATTGCAGTCGTTGTTGGTGGATAGGGCAGAGAGAAATCAAGAGAGGAGGGGGAGACAGAGAGAGAGAGGTAGACAGACACCCACAGACATGCTTCACTCCCTCCTGCAGGTGGGGAGCGGTGGGCTCTAACCGGGATCCTTGCACCAGTCCTTGTGCTTTGTGCCATGTGGACTTAACCCGCTGCACTATAGCCCTGCCCCTAAGATTATTTATTTATTAGAAAAATAGGAGAGAAGGAACCAGACATGACTCTGGTACATGTGCTCCCTGGGATTGAACTCAGACCTCATGCTTGATAGTCCAATGCTTTTTCCACTGCGCCACCTCCCAGACCAGATAACATAGTTCTGTTGTATTTGGGCTTTCTTCAAACTGTTGTCTTGGTTCAGTACTGCAGGTGAATTACATTACATTTTGTGGTTTTCTGCAAAGGTGCTGAGACAGTGGGTAGCAGGGCTAAGGATAAAACCACAGCAGCAGATGTCTTAAGTGGAAATGGGCAAGGTGTGGGCTGAACCAGCCTTGGGGCTGAACTGGGGTCAGTCTTTGTCATTTTTATCATTATGTGCTCTGGTGAACTGAGGTTTAATTTCTTCCACTTCCTCCTCTCCTTTTCTACCCTCTCCATGCCTAGAGTTGTGAGTCTACCTTTAATTTGAGAGAAATTCTCAAGGAGTATGTCTTCAAATGTGAATTCTGTTCCTTTCTGTCTCCTTGTACCCCTGTGATGCAAATTTTATTTCTGTTGGTGTTGCCCCATGCCTTTCTTATGTCCCTTTGTTATAGTGTCCCCTTCCTTCCTTCCTTCCTTCCTTCCTTCCTTCCTTCCTTCCTTCCTTCCTTCCTCTCTCTCTCTCTCTCTCTCCCTTTCTTTCTTTCTTTCTTTCTTTCTTTCTTTCTTTCTTTCTTTCTTTCTTTCTCCTTTCCTTCCTTTCTTTCTCTTTCTACTGTTTACTTTTAGTGGGTTCCCTTACCTTCTTGCTCTCCATTTTGGCCTTTGATGTCTATCTTGCATGTGTTCTCTGCTGAAGTTTTTTACATTTATTTTTTAGTAGTGACTGCGCTCTGTTTTGTTTATTTTTTATTTTAATGAGAGAGATACAGAGGGAAAGGCACACATTGAGTGGGGAGAGGGAGAGAGATAGATTAGAGCACTGCTCAGCTCTGGTTTGTGGTGATACTAGGGTTTGAACCTCACCTTAAGAGTCCCATGCCTGAAAATCTTTTTTGCATAACCATTATGCTCTCTCCCCCAGCCTGCTGTCACTGCATTAAATTTTTTTTTTTTTTTTTTTTAACTAGAGCACTGCTCAGCTCTGGCTTATGGTGGTGTGGGAGATTGAACCTGAGACTTTGGAGCCTCAAGCATGAGAGGCTGTCTGCATAACCATTATACTATCTACCCTGCCCCTGTCATTGCATTTCTCATTCTTCATTCTTCCAAACACTTAAGGATTTTTCTTTAATTCCCTTCATCATTTATCTCATTTTGCTGCAGTCTTCATAGAGTTCATTTTGACAGCTTTGATATCTTCATCAGTAGATTTATATAACTTTGTTGAGTCTTGAGTTTATATTTATTTATTTATTTATGAGAAAGGTAGGAGAGAGAGAGAGCGAGAGAGTGCCAGATATCACTCTGGCACATGTGCTGCCGGGGATTGAACTCAGAATCAATACTTTTATCTACTGCGACACCTCCCAGATCACAATCTTGAGTTTGCTTGAAGCTACAATATTGGCCTATCAATGTCGGTGCTTTCCTATGCTCCCCATTGTATTTGATTCTCTGTGAGGACCAGGGCCAACAGTCTGCATTTGAGCAGGTCTGGGCACTGGCCAAGAATTTGTAGTTAATGAGTGCCTGGCTGAAGCTTTATTGCCATGATTTTGCCAAACCAGAAGTTAAGGTTGCTGGTGTGTCACAAACTGTTGGGAGAACTCTAGCAGTCTATGCACCAATGGGGTGTTTCTCTGTGACTTAACCCTCAGCATCCCCTTCCTAAGGAAACTGAGTTTCCCAATGGCTACTTTCAACTGTCTGTAAATACCACATGGTTTATAGCTGACCAGGTAGTTGGCGGCAGCAGCATCCAGCTAGGCTGGTCCTTGGCTTGACTGAGAGAGATATCTAATAGGTCAGATGCATGACTGTAGCAGTTGGAGCCTGGCTGAGTGCTGAAGAACCTTTGAAGTGAAAGTTTCTCTGTCCTCCCAACCTGCAACCTGTTCTTCATTCTTTTGTTCTTAATTTATTTGAGCTCCAACCTCATTTCAATGAAGATTTTTCTTGTATGTTGTAGTTTTTGTTATGGTGGCAGCAGTGAAAGAAAATGTACTTCCTTGTCTGATGCCATCTTAGCTAGAAATTCTGTGTCATCTTTGATTTATTTGATCAAGATTTTCTATTTTTCGATGTACAAATCTTTCATTTCTTTGATAGTTTATGTCTACCTTATGTATATAAATATGTGTATATTGAATATATATGTTGTATATATTCTAGAGACAGGGAGAAATTGAGAGGGGAGAAAGAGATAACCTGAACCACTGCTCTAACACTTGAGAAGTTATCCCCTTGCAGGTGAGGCTTGGGGGCCTTGAACTTAGGGCCTGGCACATGGTGACATGTCCTTTCAACCAGGTGCACCACCACCCAGCCCTTGAAAGATTTATTTATTGAGAGTTGGGTGGTAGCGCAGCGGGTTAAAGGCAGGTGGCGCAAAGTGCAAGGACCACCGTAATAATCTCGGTTGGAGCCCCGGCTCCCCACCTGCAGGGGAGTCGCTTCACAGGTGGTAAAGCAGATCTGCAGGTGTCTTTCTCTCCCCCTCTCTGTTTTCCCTATCTATTTCTCTCTGTCCTGTCCAACAGTGACAACATCAATAAGAACAATAATAACTACAAAAATAAAACAAGGGCAACAAAAGGGAATAAATAAATATTTTTTAAAAGATTTATTTATTAATGGAAAAGAATCAGAGTATCACTTTGGCACATGGGGTACTCCGGATGGAACTCTGAACTTAATATTCATACGCCTAGCTCAGTAGCCACTGCACCACTTCCTGGTCTGGTTCTGTATATATAGCTCACGTTATCCTGAGGACTTGGATTTAAGCCTCTGGTTCCGGGTATCTTTCCTCTCTAATTCTCCTAAACTGTTTAGGAGATTTCCACATATACATACATACATACATACATACATAGCCACCAGGATTATCACTGGGGCTCAGTGCCAGCTCTACAAATCCACAGTTCCTGGTGACTGATCATGCTTGCTTGCTCTCTTTCTCTGTTTTTCTTTATTTCGTTCTCTCTCTTTCATACTTGATAGGACAGAGAGAAATTGAGAGGGGATGGGGAGATAAAGAGGAAGAGAGATTACACCTAGGAAGTTGCTTCACTGCTCATGAAGCATCCCCCTTGCAGGTGGAGGGCAGGGGTTCAAACACAGGTCCTTTAGCCTGGTAATATGTGTGCTTAACTGGGTATGCTACCAACTGGCCCCTCAACACATTTATTTTACCTATTTCATGAGGAGGAAGAGCAGGAGAGAGAAACAAGCCAGAGTATTACTCCAGCATATGTTTTGCTGACAGTTGAACCTGGGACTTCAGTGGGAAAATCATGATACATTTTTGCAACAGATGGCACTAGTTCTTTTTGGAAGTACTGGAGTCATTTGCATATATGTTATTGCTATGTCATTTGACAATCGAGAGTTCTAGCTTCATTCTAAAAGAAAACATTGAGTTATTTAGTTAAATTTTGGAGATTTTATAACATGTTGAAGATGGAAGACAACTGCATTTTTCACATTTCCCTTCTATAAAGGGAAAAACTTGCATCAAACTTGTGAAAAGTTTACGGTGACAATATTCTATAAGCATGTCAGTGCTAATGATATTTAATGAAATTCTGGGCTGAAGATTTTGATCTCAATGACATTCCTCAGTGCAGGAATCCCACTGAGGTTGACAACAAAATAGACATCGATTGAGTCAAACCAACATTACACAACAGGAGAGATTGCGGAAGTATTGAACATCCTCATTCAAACATTCACAACCACCTGAAGATGCTGGAATATGGTAGCAAGCTCGATATTTGGGTTCCTCAAAGTATAAATATTTGTGATATGTTCATGCAACATGAGGGAAATGATCCTTTTTTGAAGCAGTTGATAACTGGTGATGGGCAGTGGATTGTTTAAAAGTGGTGCACAAACGGTCTTGAAAGCAGACATTCACCAGAGAAAGGCTGTGCTCTCACTGTGGTGGGATTTTATTATTATTTATTTATTTATAAAGAGGAAGCACTGACAAAACCATGGGATAAGAGGGGTACAACTCCACACAGTTCCCACCACCAGAATTCCGTATCCTCTCCCCTCCTCTGATAGCTTTCCTATTCTTTAACCCTCTGGGAGTATGGACCCAAGGTCATTATGGGATGCAGAAGGTGGAAGGTCTGGCTTCTGTAATTGCTTCGCTGCTGAACATGGGCATTGACTGGTCGATCCATACTCCCAGCCTGCCTCTCTCTTTTCCCTAGTAGAGTGGGGCTCTGGGGAAGCCATTGGTGGGTTGTCTGTCCAGGGAAGTTTGGTTGGCATCATGCTAGCATCTGGAACCTGGTGGCTGAAAAGAGAGTTAACATATAAAGCCAAAGAAGTTGCTGACTAATCATGAACCTAAAGGCTGGAATAGTGCAGATGAAGAGTTGGGGGGGGGTCTCCATTTTGTAGATAGCTAGTAGGCATATTTTAGTTATATTCCAAAGGGCCTGTGGCTATACTAGTCCCCCCCCCCCCAGCCTGAAATCTGATATGCTTCGCACTTAATATATTTCTGACTGGAGGCAGTATGGAATTGAAATTTTTGTATCTCCCATCTCCTTACTTAAAAAAATGAATGATAGTGGTCCAGGAGGTGGCACAGTGATAAAGCTTTGGACTCTCAAGCATGAGGTCCCAAGTTCGATCACCGGCAGCACATGTGCCAGAGTGATGTCTGGTTCTTTCTCTCTCCTATCTTTCTCATAAATAAATAAAATCTTTTAAAAAATTATAATTTTGTGACAAAAAACACCAGTGGCTTTTTTCTTTGTTAATAATGATAATAACTATAGAGAGCATCACTCTGTCATGTGCAACACTGGGAATTTAACTCAAGGCCTCGCTCATTCCTGCAAGTCTGGTGCTCTAGTGGCCATGCACACTCCGGAACCTCCCTGGTGAACTTTTTTCCTCCCTCTTTTAATTTCAAATAGAAGGAGAGATGCACTCACTGCTATGAAGTTCCCCCTAGTGCTGTGCGTGACTGTCCCATGAGGTGCTACCATATCCCGTCTGGGTCCACATATTTTAATGTGTGTACTCTACTGGGTGAGACATCTCCCAGCCCTACAAAAATATTTGTTTATGTGTTTGTGTGTTTGCCACCAGGGTTATTGCTGGGGCTTGGTGCAGGCTCAACAAGTCCACTGCTCCCAGCGGCCTCCCCCATCCCTTTGCATTTTTATTTTACTTGATAGGACAGGGAGAAATTGGGAGGGGGGGAAGAGAGAGAAGAAGAAGAGATAGACACACCTGCAGACCTGCTTCTTTGCTCATGAAACATCCCTCATGCAGGTAGGGATACACAATACATTTTTAAAACAGAAAATGAAACAAAGCTAGAAAACAATCAGTATCCCATGATAGAATCGGTATCCAAAGTAGTACCGGTAGACTGGGATAAAGAACCAGATCCAGTGAAGTTTAGTTAGAATCTATGACTAGGGAGAGTATAAGTCATATTTCTGGGTTTTAAAGAACCAGCTGGAACTAATAAACAGTTTGAAGTGGGGGTGCTTAATAGCAAAACATGTAAGAGACTTACCGGATTTTAAACTAGTAATTTTGTCTTGTAAGCTGCCAGCTGTTTTCCTAATTCCATTTCATCTCACACCAAACCTAGTCTATGGGGAACCTTTCATGTGTTGACATTTAAGTCTCACCATCATTTGCCTCCATCTGTTTCTCTGACTTTGTTCCAGTTGCTGTCTATTTGAAGTGATTCTGTTCCCCTCTTTTTTACAGTTTCAGGCTAGACCTATACTTGAGAAATCTAACACAAGTGCCACTTCCTGCTGGAGGTTTATCATAATGTGGTCATATTTTACTCTGATTCTCAGAATTTCACATTAAATTAAAATCTAGCACCATACAGAGAAGAAAAGTGTCAGTAAACTTAAGAGGATAATGTGGTGAATGTGTTTAGTAGATTGATGGTACACCAGCCTCAAGTAGCAAAAATCACCTGCTATGTGTTTCCAGGACTCACATCTGGGTTAAATACATGACATGGCAGGTGCCTTTCCCAGTGAGCTCTCTCTCCTGTTTAAGGATCCTACCTTCTAAAGTGACTGGTAGAGTAGCATGATACTTAACTGAATGGCCATGCTCAAATAGTTTAACAGGCTCACATACTAGTTTGGTGCCTTAACACATGTGGCATGATAATTTAATCTGTATGTCCTTGTGAGTTTTTTTTTTTTTTTGCCACTAGGGTTATCTTTTTCTTATTTTTCCTAGAGCACTGAGCAGCTTTGGTTTATGGTGGTGCAGGGACTGAACCTAGGACTTCATGCCTCAAGCATGACAGTATCTTTGCATAACCATTATGCTATCTATCCCTGCCCCTGGGGTTACCTGAACTGATCCCTACACAACAATTTCACTGTTTCTGGCAGCCACCATTTTTGTGTTTTTTCTTTGATAAGAGAGAAGAAAATGATGTAGAGAGGAGACAGACAGAGGAGAAACATTCACAGCACTACTCCACCGCTAGTGAAACTTCTTTCTCTAGGTAGAGACCGGAGGCTGAAACCCAGCCAGCTCCTCCTGCATGATCACATCTGTGCTCTACCAGCTGAGCCATCACAAGGCTCCAGGAGATTTTTATGCAATAAATTCCAGTCAGTTCTTAATTATCACTAATATAGAAAACCCAGTGCAGTCCTGCAGTACCACAGCTATTTGTAGTTAGTTAAGTGGAAAAATCAAAGACAGGAAATTAAGAATCTTTGAAGAATTCAGAATGTTTCCATACAAGGATTTTGGCAGCAGTACTCCAGCAATGTCCAGAGAGAGCAGCATTCCAGCTTTCTGCCATTATCCCAAAACCACAATCAACTCTTAAGTGTTGTACATATGTAATTTGTCAAGCTTTATTGTGGTCCCATTTTCTACACTTACCCAGATAAGTTTTAGTTTCATTTTTTTAAATTTATTTTTATTTATTCTTAATGAGAGAGAGAGAGACCAGAGCACTGCTTACCTGGCTTATGGTGTTGCTGGGGGATTGAACCTGGGACCTCAAGAGTCTCAGGTATATAAATTGTCTGTAATCAACTTTACAAGGGCAAATACAAAGGAGAGTTTTATGAAGCTATAGATCTGAGCATCATGTTCCAGAATGACACTCTTCTTGTTGGTATTTAAGATTGTGTCAGTGAAGCTTGTTATTGAACTTCCAGATGGTAACTCCACAATTGTAGTGAGAAAAGCTATAGAGCATTCTAAATTTGATTTCATGTCAAGAGTGTTCTGCCCTTTCTAGAACGAAAGTTCATTGAGTGATGAAAATAGAATCCTCTTCATAAGTCAGAAACTAGAGAGGCAAAGAAAAGGTATATGAATTTATTAGAAAAGAGGATAAATAGTGCATTAGAGAACAAAGAAGCTCTGTTTTGTTTTTTTTATATTAATAGTTATTGTGACTTAATACATTAATTTTATTTTTTAGACCTTATTACAATATGCAAGCAACAAGAACGCATCAGAACATATTGTATATCTTCTGGAGGTATATCGACTTGCCATCCAAAGCTTTGCCAGTGCACGCCCATATTTAACTACTGAATGTGAAGATGTCCTCTTAGTACTTGGCAGATTAGTACTGTAAGTTTAAGTACTTAAATCATACTTAAGACTGAGTACTTTTGTTTGTGATATTTGCCTAGATTATTTTTACTATGGCTTCATGTTATTCAAGGCACCACTAAAGTCACGTCATACCTTTGAATGAAAATTTCTTTGTTCTGAGTCTTCATATCTTCAGGTTCCCAGGAGATGAAGCTCCAGCCAAGCAACTAATAACATTTAATTGCCGCAAGAGTCTCGTTTTCAACTCAGGCTTAGAATTTAAGAACAGTATGTTTTCTTGGTCTTAGGTATAGACCAATTCAAATGACTATCTAGAAAATGTAATAGTTCTCAAGGAGCACTGTATATTTTGGGGGGGGAGCAACACAAAATTTTGATGTTTGGTTATATTTGCACTGTATTAACATGAGCACTGCTGAGATTTGGCATATAGTGGTGACTTGCATTGAACCTGGGGCTTCAGGCATGAAAGTTTGTTTGTTTATTAATTTATTACAAAATAACTATGCTGTTTCCTTGGACTAAACTGAAAATATTTGTACAAATAGAAAACTATCAGAGTACTTTGTAAGATCATCACCCTAAGAGATCATAATAATTTAACTATTTTAGAGGTTATTTATTTTATGAGAGGAAGACCAGAGCACCCACTCTTATCATGTGTGGTGCTGGGGAAAGGAACCTGAGGCCCCAATGGATGCAGGACATACACTGTATTCACTAGCTGACTTTTTTTTTACTCTCCTAGTAGCAGGCAAACTTGGCACTTTCAATCTAATTTTCCTCTCTAGATTGAAAGAATGCCAGCCATTCAGTGTTTAGCTAAGGAAGCATCATGGTTCCGATTATAGATTTAGTTTGCTTCCCCTCCACCCCCCCCATCCGCACCTGTTTTCCCTCCTATTCTTCAGAGCCCTCCACCTCTAATACCATACCTTTATGGAACATGAACAGTTCTGGTCATGCAGCCACATCTTATTACCCATATTAAGCATTGAAGGGTAAAGTGATATTATGCAAGATTTCACAGTTGTGCTAGTTGATGGATACTTTACATAGATCTTTATTCACATGCTTCCTTTTAAACAGTCTTCTGGGCTGTGTAGATAGCTCACGTGGGTCAGCACCTGGTCTGTCGTATGTCCTGGCCCCTACTGCACTGGGGAAATTTTTACCAGAGCACTGTTCGGTTCTGGCTGATGGTGGTGCAGGGGATTAAACCTGGGACTTCCAGAGCCTCAGGCTAAGAGTCTGTTTTCATAACTATTATGCTATCTACCCTCCGCCCTGGGGAAAGTTTTGATCTACTGTAATCTTGGTGTCTGTCTCTCTGTGCCTCTCTCTCTCTTTTTCTCCCTCTGTCCCTCTCCCCCTTTCTCCTGCACCCCCACCCCACATCTCTTTGTAATTGACAAAATGGTTGACCCAGAGGAGTGATGCCCTGATGACTTAAAAAAATGATTTTTTTCTTTGCTATTTATTTTTAAACAACAACTATTAATGTGGGGGAGATAATGAGAGTGTGCATCACTGTGCCACATATGATGTTGGGATTGAGAATGAAGCCTATTAATTACTATTTTAATTTAGCACTTTAGCTACTATACCACCTCCCAGGCTGCCTTCCTGTTTTTTCTTATGAACAATGATTAGGGTAGAAAGAAGAAATTAATTAATTCCTTGTTAGTGGTAAAGACATGACCTTTACCTATATATATATTTTTTCCCTTTACAAATAACAGGGACCTACATATGTTTATCACTTGATCAGCTAGATTGACAGTAACCTCAGCTGTTTTTGTCTTTTGGAATCAGACTGATTCCTGTATGATCACCTTCCCGTACACTAATAAACTACTTGGGATATGACTTCTAGAAACCTTGCATATTCTTGCCAAAAGTACTTAAGCAGTTATGTAAACACAGTCTCATTCATGCTTTTGTTTTTAAGTTGAATAGCTAATATAACAAAGCTGAAAATCTTGAAGAGAAAAAACTTTAGATGACCTAAACAAATGTAAAATTAATTTAGCATTGCTTTCATACTGTATTGGTTGTGACTATAACCACCTTTATTGACTTATTTATATTGTAGGAGTTGTTTTGAATTACTGCTTTCAGTGTCTGAAAGTGAATTACCATGCGAAGTCTGGGTGCTCTTCCTTCAGTCTCTACAGGTAAATTGATTTTTGCTTTAAAAAGGTTATTACATATTGCTATTAACTTCATGTAAAATGAAAAGCCCCTCCAGATAGGAGGGAGGTATTAAGATTTCCCCCCCTCTCACTTGGTTTAGTTAGCCTTTGTATAGTTTAGACATCAAAAAACATTCTCTGTACTCAGAGTTTAAGACAGAATAAAGTAAAATTAAAATGTAAAATCATATATGGTTAAGGGTAAAAGTATTTGTATCATTCATAGTACAGTAGTAAAGTGGTAATTTTTTAAATTTTTAAATTTATTTTTTAATTTTTTTAATGAAAGAGATGAAGTGGGAAAGATACATACACAGAGAGACCAGAGCACTGCTCAGCTCTGGCTTCTGGTGGTGCTGGGGATTGAACCTCGGACTTTAGAGCCTCAGGCATGAGAGTTTGCTTGCATAACCATTATGCTATCTACCCCTACCCTTCATTAAAATATATATATTTAAAGTAAAACTACTTTTTCATATTGCTGGTCAATATGTTTCTTGGATTTGCTTTATTTATCTTTTATTTTAGGAGTCACATGATGCATTATTGGAATTTGGAAATAATAATCTACAAATACTAGTTCATGTTACAAAGGAAGGGGTGTGGAAAAATCCAATCCTTCTTAAAATTCTGTCTCAACAGCCAGTAGAAACAGAAGAAGGTAAGCCTTAACTTTACTGATTATATTAAAGGAAAATTTGGTTCTAAGAAAATTGAAATTTATGTTTGAGAAACTTTGGTAAATTTTATTCATGTATCTTTAAGTGAATCCAGAATTTTAGAGTGTCTTCTATATGATGGGCACTGTATTTGTGCTTTTACTGACTTGTCAATTCATAGAACATGTGAAAACATGTAAAGGCCACAAAGTTAAGATTGTGGATGCAGAGTTTGAATCTAGGTAAGGAGATTGAAAATGATTGAGGGGCTCTGAGGTGGCGCAGCTGGTTAAGCACACATACTGTCATGCTCAAGGACCTAGGTTTGAAAACATCCGTAGCACTACCCCAGCTCACCCCCCACTTCAGGTGGGGTGCTTCTAAACGGAGAAGCAGATCAGCAGGTGGCTTTCTTTCTCTATCTCCTCCCCCTCTCAGTATCCACCTGCCCTATCTAATTAAAAAAAGAAAGAAAGAGAGAAACGAGGGGATAAAATGTTCCTGGTGAGGAACACTGGATTTGTAGTGCAGACACCAAGCCCCCGTGATAACCCAGGTAGCAATATATAAATAAAGTTATTGATTGAGGAGTACTGAACATTCAGTTGCTAAATAAATTATTTTATTAATCATCTCTTAATATATAAAGCATTATGCCTTGTGCTGCAGGTAATACAAAAAGACACAGTGTTTGTTCACAGATTGCTGATATTGATACCAATACAATTAGATAAATATCAGGGACAAATAATAGCTAGTGTTGGTGCATTTACTCTGTGCCTGGCCCTGTGCTAAGTGCTTGTCTGCCCAACGGTATTTCATATATGCTTCATCTCTCCGAGGTGGATATTACTAACCTTTTATAGATGATGAAACTTGAAGGCTCAGAGAGCAGTAAACTTGTCAAAGCATCTCAGGGCTAATTTATATCAAGATTATATCAAGAGTCTGATTCAGCATCAGATTGGTCACTTCATAATTTAATATATGCTTTTTCTTTTTTAAACTAGAGCACTGATCAGCTCTGGTTTATGGTGGTATGGGGTATTGAACCTAGGATTTCAGAGCCTCGAGCATGAGAGTCTGTTTGCATAACCATTATACTATGCACCCCTGCCATAATTTGAGATCTTAATCTTTATATTAGTACTTTTTTTTTTAACTTAAAAGAAAAGCCAAGGCCTAACTGCTTCAGGCTGATCCCCCGCCTCCCCCCGCATTTTTATTCAGACAGAAAGAGAAAGGGGTTGGGTGGTGGCACACCTGATTGAGTGTACAAGTTACAGTGGCCAAGGACCCAGGTTCGAGCTCCAGTCCCCACTTGCAGGGGCAAAGCTTTGCCAAGTAGAGAAGCAGTGCTGCAGGTGACTCTCTGTCTCTCTTCCTCTCTATTTCTTTCTTCCTTTTAAATCTCTCTCTTTTTTTTTTTCCCTCCAGGGTTATTGCTGAGCTCGGTGTCTGCACCATGAATCCACAGCTCCTGGAGGCCATTTTTTTCCACCTTTTTTTGCTCTTGTTGTTGTAGCCTCGTGGTTATTATTATTGCCATTGTTGATGTTGTTTGTTGTTGGATAGGACAGAGAGAAATGGAGAGAGGAGGGGGAGAGAAAGAGAGACACCTGCAGACCTGCTTCACCACCTGTGAAGCGACTCCCCTGCAGGTGGAGAGCCGGGGGCTGGAACCGGGATCCTTACTCTGGTCCCTGCACTTTGCGCCACATGCGCTTAACCCACTGCGCCACCGCCCGACCCCCAAATCTCTCTTTCTATCCAATAAATAAGTAAAGGTAAAAAAAATAATAATAAAGAGGGAGAGATACTATAGGACAACAGCAGGAACATTTTCTCTGGTGCCATATTGCCTATGTTGTGGTGCCAGGACTAAATGGGACTATCTAACCAAAGTGACCTTGGCTGACTGCCACGGAGTTTGTTACCAGAACCCACTCAAAATGTACTCTCTTGATATAGAAAAAAATAAACTTTAAGTTTGTTGCTATCAGGTTGTTGAAAAATGTATGAAAGCAATAGTCCTAGTTTGTTCTGGGCTCAGTTTTTTTTTTTTTTTTTTTACATGAATCCACTGAGCCTGCCAGCATTAAATAAACACTGCTTCCTGCTTAATTGCTTTGATGTGTTGTGTCCCTTCTCTGTCTGAAAATCACACAACAAAGATATG
Organism: Erinaceus europaeus; assembly: GCF_950295315.1. Classification (NCBI taxonomy): domain Eukaryota; kingdom Metazoa; phylum Chordata; class Mammalia; order Eulipotyphla; family Erinaceidae; genus Erinaceus; species Erinaceus europaeus. The sequence continues at coordinate 66,623,499 of NC_080174.1, read as the reverse complement.
TGCAAGTTTGAGAAACACTATCATTTTAACATTTATTTTTGAGAGATAGAAGCCAGAGGCTCATGCACTTAAGTCCTGCATACAATCTGAGTCACTGCCCAACCTCACTGTAGTTGAAACATCTAAAGGGTTGCTCACTCAATACAATGTAATGTTGCCATATGCCTGTTGACTATTAATTTGTAAATTGAGGGCTTGTCCAGAGCACTATTTGGAGCAGCATTTTCCAAAGTGTGTTCTGAACCAGGAACACACTGGTTTCCCCTGTACTTATAATACATATAAAAGGGTTCTCTGGTCAAATCAGTTTGGGGAACATTGGACTAAATAAAAATGAACAGTATTCTTTCTTATAGGACTGTTGAGAGATTTGACCAAGGAATCCTTTTTTTTCTAGGACTATCTCTCAGGTCTTTTGGTCGGTGGAACACACTTTGAGAAATGCCTGGTTTAGAGGGAAGAACACCACTGGCTTTGGAGTCCTTGGCAAGTTACCTAATTTCTCTGAATATAAAATTTTCTAACCTTAAACTGGGGATAATAATACTTGCCTTGGTGGTGGTGTAAAGAATAAATTAGAGGTATTACCTTCAGCTTAAAGCTCGATACCTCAGAAGTGTTCAGGTGGTGGTTAATATTGCATAGGCTCATTGCTTCTTATTCTTGCATATGTACATTTACTTCATTTCTTGGTTCTTTACTGTCCTTATCAGAAAGTAAGGGAAAATGTGATTGAATAATTTAATGAAGTGTTAGTAGTTTTAGTCAAAGGTTTGGCATTTAATTTAAACTTGACTTTTCACTCTCCTCTAGTAGATGATTATTGAGCCAGAATAGTTTTCTCAGTTATAGCAACTGAATTTTACTCACCAAAAGCAAAGGACAGAAGATACCAAGTTTAAATTTTTTAATCATGACACATGATGTAATATGCTATTAAAGTTTTATTTTTTCTTTTTTTCTAGTCAATAAATTAATTGCACAAGAAGGACCTTCTTTTCTACAAATGCGAATAAAACATTTGTTGAAATCTAATTGCATCCCCCAAGCTACTGCTCTATCAAAACTATGTGCAGAATCTAAGGAAATTTCAAATGTGTCATCTTTTCAGCAAGCCTATGTCACATGTTTGTGTTCCAATCTCCCTAATGAAGATGCTATTAAGGAGGTAAGTAACACAAATCACTGCTCCTGCCACTCATACTTAATCTGAGTCTAATAGATTTTAATAAATATGCCATGGCAGAATGAAAGTCAGGACTCTTTAGGTTGCTAAAAAGTACCATTTTAGTTGTATATTTAATTATTCAACAGATTTCATGTCAAGTTGTCTTATAGGTGGATTTGAAAAGTAAATTTTTAATATTTAAATGCATGTTTAACATGAAATATGATGTAAGAACAGATCGTTGATTTTTGTGTCTGGGTAATGGTTTGCTTTGAAATCTTGTAGTATGAAAGTTGCCTTTAATGAATTCATATTTGGGAAATGCAGATTGTGTTAATACTGACAGCAAGGTTAAATTAAAGAGAACGACACTTGACTTTAGCTTAAGTTACTTTATACATATACCTGTAAATACAGAAGTGTCTTTCAAAATCATAAACAGTTTTTTTTTTAAGGAAATTTTTTTTAAATTTTTTGTATTTATTTACTTATGTTCCCTTTTGTTGCCCTTGTTTTTTTATTGTTGTAGTTTTTATTCTTGTTATTTTTTTTTTGTAATTTTATTTATTTATCTTCCTTTTTGTTGCCCTTGTTGTCTTTTTATTGTTGTAGTTGATGTCGTCATCGTTGGATAGGACAGAGAGAAATGGAGAGAGGAGGGGAAGACAGAGAGGAGGAGAGAAAGACAGACACCTGCAGACCTGCTTCACCGCCTGTGAAGCGACTCCCCTGCAGGTGGGGAGCCGGGGGCTCGAACCGGGATCCTCATGCCGATCCTTGCGCTTAGTGCCACCTGCGCTTAACCCGCTGCGCTACCACCCGGCTCCCTATTCTTGTTATTAACATCATCGTAGCTGGATAGGACAGAGAGAAATGGAAAGAGGAGGGGGAAGAGAAAGATAGACACCTGCAGACCTGCTTCACTCTCTGTGAAGGGACTCCCCTGCAGGCGGGAAGCCGGGGCTCGAACCAGGATCTTTATGCTGGTCCTTGCGCTGTGCGCCATGTGCGCTTAACCTGCTGCGCTACCGCCAGACTCCCATAAACACAGTTTTTAATGACTGAGGACAAATTGGATACCGTGGGAAATAATAAAGTGAGCAAGTCATCCACCCCCCTTCTTTTGATGGAGGGAGGGAGACAAGGGGAGAGATGCCTGCCGCACAGCTCTGCTCTTCATGGAATGTCTCCCCTGTGGGTGGGAATTAGAGGTTTATATATTATATAATGTTTGTGCTCTGCCAGGTGAGCTACCACTCAGTCCTGATTGAGTCTTTTAAAAAGCAACTTTGTGGGCTGGGGAAATAACATAATGGTTATGCAAAAAGACTGACGTCTGAGGCTCTAATGTCCCAGGTTCAAACCCCCTCCTCCCACCGTAAACCAGAGCTAAGCAGTGAGTGCTCTGGTCTTTCTGTCCCGCCTCATTAAAATAAAAAATTTAAAAAGTAAATAATAAGATATCCTAGAGCTTTATTTATTTGTTTTTTGTTTTTTTTTTTTGCCAGAGCACTGCTCAGCTCTGGTTTTTGGTAGTGTTGTGGGTTGAACCTGGGATTTTGAAGACTTGGGTATGAAAGTCTTTTGCATAACCATTATATTGTCTCCCCAGTTCAAATAAACAATCTTTAAGCAACTTTTTAGTTAACCTTTTTCTTAAACCTGAATTATTGCCATGCAGATAAAAACGAGAGATTCCTAAGCAACTCTACATTTTCCCCTCTGCTGCTTTGTTTTTGATGTCACTTTTCCAAGGTCAGCTTTTTCATTCAGATAGGGAGAAGAGGGAGAGAAACCACAGCAATGGAGCTGCACCCTCACCTCGATGGTAGCACTCCCCCGTATGGTGCAGGACACAAACCTGGAGATCCAAAACATCTCATTCTGTGCTGTAGTCTTTTATTTATTTATTTATTTATTTATTTATTTATTTATTTATTTTTTATTAGATAGAGACAGAGAGAAATTATCAACGAGGGGGTCATAGAGAAGGAAAGAGATGGAAAGACACCTACAGCTCCACTTCATAACATTTGTAAAGCTTTCCCCCTGTACCTGGGGACCAGGGACTTGAACTGAGGTTCTTGTGCACCACGATGTATGTGCTTAGCCAGGTGTGCTACCGCCTGGCTCCTGCTGTAGTCATTTTTAAACTTAAGATATTCCAACTGTGAATATTCCTTCTACTCTCCAGATGTAACACTCCATCTTTCTGTTTCACTCTTTTAATATTTGAATGTCAACACCAATTATTCATTGGCATTTTCATTCGCATCCTCCTTGGGTACTCAGTTTCTTCTTTTCTATAGTTATATTATTATCACTCCCTATATACAACCCAAATTCTTCTAGCAACCTCTCCTTTCATTGTTCCAGTTTGACACACCCTCACTCACCCTACTCACTGCTGAACCACATAGGAGTATTGGGCAAGGTGAGAAGCTTCAGTGCTGTTGTGTCTGTCCCTCCCTACTCCTATCCCTACCCCAACCCTATCTCCACCTAGTCTGTCTCTGTCTGAAAGAAATCAGCCCACTGGTGAAACAAGTCCCAGATACAAAATACATACATACATACATACATACATACATACATACATACATACATTTATACAAAGTCTTCTGTTTTGCTCCTTTCAGCTACCACCACTTTTCTTTGCAGGCCTTTCACTGTGATTTGTTGAATGCTCTGGATTTACTATATAAAACGTTTGAACATGAGTGCTCTCTGACATAGCATTCACCTACCACCATATTCAGTTTACCACTGAATATGAAAAAAAAATCAGTGATTTTTTTTTTGTTTGTTTGTTTTAAACCAGATCACTACTCAGCCTTGGCTTATTGTGGTACAGGGGATTGAACCTGAGGCTTTGGAGTCTCAGTCATGAGAGTCTCTTTGCAAAACCATTATGCTATTGACCCCTGCCATTGAGGGCTGTTTTTTTTTTTCTTCTAATTCTTAAATTTGCTTTCCTTTCTTTCTTTCTTTCTTTCTTTCTTTCTTTCTTTCTTTCTTTCTTTCTTTCTTTCTTTCTTTTCTAGAGAAATTGAGAGGGGAGGATAGATAGGGAAAGAGAAACACCTGCAGATCTCCTTCACTGCTTGTAAAGCTTTCCCCTGCAGGTGAGGAGTGGGGGCTTGTACCTGGACCTTCCTGTTGGTAATATGTGCATTTAACTAGTTTCACCTTGCTCTTTCTCATCTCAGTGAATATTGTAGCACTCTAGGACTCTGCACTCAGTGATCTCATCTAAACATGTCTTTAAACTAGTTATATTCTGAACACACACACACATACATACACACACTCTTTTGGCATTATAAGGGCTTTCTACAAGTAGATTTTATTGCTCCTGGGTCAACTATAGTCTACATCAGTAGCTATCTCTCATGATACTTTACAACTCTCTCCAGTTAATTAATTTTTAACCAGAGCACTGTAAATTTCTGGATTAAACATGTAACTTAAGAGCTGCAGCATAAAATATTTTTGCATGATCATTATATTATCATGCTATCTCCCCTGCCCTTCTCCAGCTAATTTAGCTTGTGTGTGTGTGTGTTTTAACACATGAAGCATATTACTACAACAAGTTTTGCACTTGTTATTTTCTCTGCCTGGAATACCCTTCCACTAGATAATTTGAGTGATCCATTCCCTTACATGTTTGTCTTTTAGTATTGCCATATAGGAGAGGCCTTCTCTACCATCCCATCTTTAACAATACTCTATCCTCTGTCCTGTTTTCCTCTACTCTTCAGTAGATATCTGTTGCCAGTCTGTGTTTGGCCCCCTAATAATTCATTTGTCTTTTTTCTTTTTACCACCCCCCCCAATCTTTGCACCTGCACAATTCCGCTATCCCAGGTGGACTCTTTCTATTTTCCAGGTAGAGGGTGGGAGAGACCCCCCCCCTTGTGAGGTACCCCTATGTGGTGGTTAGGGGTTGAGCCTGAGTCCTTGCACATGGTAAAGTGTGCATTCTACCAGGTGAGCTATCTCCTGTTTCTTCTCACCCCCACCCCCATCTTTTGCCTTTTTTAATGGGTCCCCAATTAGCCCAGAGAGATAGGTCATCTGTGCAGTACCTGCCTCGCCATACACATAGTCCGGGTTCAAGCCCTCATGTGGTAATGGGGATGCACTGGTGCTGTGATACCTCTCACTTTCTGTCTAGTGAAAAAGTAGATGCAGGAGCAGTGCATTTGCATGTGTGAGAGGCCCTAGCTCTTTCAAGAAATAAATAAGTGGATACTTACCATTCTGTGGTCCCTTATCTACTTGTTTGTATTTGGCCACATAATAGGATCTTATAAGAAACTAGTTACAAATTTGAGGCAATTTAATGTTAAGAATGATAAGGAGGCAGTCGGGCTGTAGCGCAGTGGGTTAAGCGCAGGTGGCGCAAAGCACAAGGACCGGCATAAGGATCCTGGTTCGAACCCCAGCTCCCCACCTGCAGGGGAGTCGCTTCACAGGCGGTGAAGCAGGTCTGCAGGTGTCTGTCTTTCTCTCCTCCTCTCTGTCTTCCCCTCCTCTCTCCATTTCTCTCTGTCCTATCCAACAACGACAACAACAATAATAACTACAACAATAAAACAACAAGGGCAACAAAAGGGAATAAATAAATAAAATAAATATTTAAAAAAAAGAATGATAAGGAGATAAACTTTCCTCTAAGAATAGCTGCAATATTTTGTGTTTGATAAACATAATCAGAGTATGTCATTCGTAATGGTTATTTTTTTAACTTTTTTAAAAATATATTTATTTTTTGAGACAGAGATGTCTCTCTGTCTCTCTTCCTGTCTATCTCTCCCTTTCCTCTCAATTTCTGTCTGTATCAATAATAAATAAATGAAATTAAAATATTTTAAGAATTATTTTAAAAGGAACACAGTAGTTCTTACTTAGTGATGATTTCATTTGCAAGTTACAGCAGAGTTAAAGAGAGCCTTGAAAGTTTGCTTTGGAAAAGTACTAGTGAGTAGATAGAACTTACAGAGCATAAACCCTGTATGTGTTCTAAGGAACCACAGTCATCTGCCATCTGCTTCAGATAAACTAACTCAGAAGAGTCAAATTAACTTGAGCAACAGCTGGGAATAAAAGTACTTGTGTGTTGGCACCTGTGGGTGTCCCTAGAATCGGTGTGTGTAATGGGAAACCTCTGCCGGGGAAGACTTAACTAGATGCACACAATTATGATTAATTGACAGGCTGAGCTTGAAAGACAAAAGTCAGAACCCCCTGAAATGGTGGAATTCTGGGTTGTAAATGCTTAATTTAGAATTGAATGAGATGGCAGTGCTATTAATTTTACATCTTAAAATATTTTAAGGAGAGTTATAGACTTGTCTTTGATCTAGTACCTCCCAAGTGGATGTTTCCTATATTCATTCTTTTCAATTACTCAAAGAGGAAATTGTTTCAAAGGTTAAGTTTCCACACACAGCTTGAACAATAACAATGTTTTAAACATGAATTGATGCTGTTATTTTGAAAGGGGAAGGGAATGTTGTCAGGGTCCATTTCATTCTCTTCCCACCTCCATTTCATTCTTAATTATGGAATGAACTACATCTTCAGGATCTAATCTGGTTAGTAGGCATTGTAGCAGAGGCTTGTTTCTCCTCTTGATGTGGAGAAGAAAAGACAAACAGTGCTTAATTTACTCACCATTCTAACCCTTTGGGGAGTTGCCACAGTCACTAGGTGTAAATGATAAACAGAGCAAATACATTTAAACAGGACCCAGTGGGAATTAAGTCCGGAAGGGAGCAGAAGAAAAAGTAAACAAGAGCATTGAAATTCCAAGTGTGAGTTAAATAAGAACAAAAATTAAGATGGACCCTGAATAATAATTATAGATTGTATAATTCAAAATTAAAATTTGGTTCATTTTACCATTTGATCATAGTGGAATTCATACACTGAAGGACATTATAAAGAAATTGAGGGAGTTGGGCGGTAGTGCAGCAGGTTAAGCGCATGTGGCACAAAGTGCAAGGACCGCTGTAAGGATCCCGGTTTGAGCCCCCGGCTCCCCACCTACAGGGGAGTTGCTCCTCAGGCGGTGAAGCAGATCTGTAGTTGATCCCCCCCACCCCTGTCTTCCCCTCCTCTCGTCACTGATAATTGTGAAAGCTTTCTAGTTGCCTTTATTCTTGTTCTTAGAGCTCATTCTCTAGAATAGCCAAGGTTGTCTTTAAAAAGCAAATAAATACGGGGCCAGGTGGTAGTGTACCTGGTTGAACACACACTACAGTGTGCAAGCACCTGGGGTTCAAACCCCTGGTCCCCACCTCCAGGAGGAAAGTTTCGTGAGTGGTGAAGTAGAGCTGCAGGTGTCTCTCTGTCTCTTTTCCTTTCTGTGTCCCCCACCCATCTCAATTTATCTTTCTCTCTCAATCAAAGAAATTAAAAATAAATAAATGTCTATATGTGCATGTGTGTATGTGTTTAGTAATATGTTACTTTTGTTAACATGACTAGTGCATCCTGCTCAGTTCTGACTTACGGGATTGAACTCGCACCCTGAAGTATACAAGACACTGTCCCAGTGCATTGCGCTATCTCCTTGACCTGACCTTTTTCTTTTTAACATAAAATGTAGACATTGTGTTTTGAGATGATTTTTCAATTTCCCTATAGTTATAAGGATTAATAGATACATGGCTTTTAGTTATTGGACATTACTAGTGGACTCTTTTAGGCACTGAGGATATGCACAGATGAACAAAATATAAAACAGGAACAGCTGTTCACATTGTGCAACTTAGAAGAGAGGTTTAAACTGGAAATTCATCCTTGGAAGAGGACAAAGTCACATGCCCAAGACATCAGTCTTTGGTTCAATCCCTGACACTACCATAAACCAGAGCTGAGCAGTGCTTTGGTTATTTAAAAAAAAACCCAAAAAAAACAGAAGAAAAGAAACTGAAACTCAAGCAGTTTAAGTCTGTCAGCATTTGAAAGCAGAGAGTAGCTGGGATTAACTTTTTTAGAATTAAATTAACTAAAGCTTTCCCACAATCCATGAAGGCATTTTTATATGCCCCATTGCCTTCTCCCCAGCTGTACCATAACCTTGAAAACAGCTTCTGGAATAGTTATGAAAGCCAAAGTGGACAGAATGGATTTGGAATGCTACAAAATATATCCCCAGAGAATTGCTCCTGTTTGACCCATCTGGCACCTATCTGTAAAAGGCTTCATACTTAAGACTTGTCTGACTTAGAGCTTTGCCAAAAATTCTCTCTGGGGCTTTTGTCAGAAACTATCACTGGAAAATTGAGTTACTTTGTCGAAAGAACCATTGCAAATCAAGCTGGTGATACTGATCAAAAAATTATGAAGGGGCCGGTGGTGCCACACGTAGTTGAGTGCACATGTTACAGTGCACAAGGACTCATGTTCAGGGTCCCAGCCCCCACCCACGGGGAAAACTTTGAAGCAGGTCTGCAGGTGCCTCTCCTCTCTGTCCCCATACCTTCTTAGTTTATGACTGTCTCTATCCAATAAGTAAAGATAATAAAAAATTAGAAAAATAAATAAAATAAAACTTTAATAAAATAAAGTAAATTATGAAGACCATCCGGATGGTCCAGGAGGTGGCACAGTGGATAAAGTATTAGACTTCCAAGCATGACGTCCTAAGTTTGATCCCCGGCAGCACATGAGCCAGAGTGATGTCTGGTTCTTTCTTTCTCTCCTTCTATCTCTCTCATTAATAAGTTAAATCTTTAAAAGAAAAGAAAAGTGGTCTGGGAGGTAGATAAAGCACTGGATTCTCAACCTTAAGGTCTCAAGTTTAATCCTGGCAGCACATGTACCAGAGTGATGTGTGGATCTTTTTTTTTTTTTTCTTTTAATTTTATTTATTTTCCCTTTTTGTTGCCCTTGTGTGATGTGTGGTTCTTTCTCTCTCTGTGTGCCTATCTTTCTCATGAATAAATAAATTCTAAAAAAAAAAAAGAAAGCAAAAGAAAAACTGGAAGGGGCCAGGCACTGGCACACCTGATTAAGTGCACAGATTTACAGTGTACAAGGACCCCAGTTCAAGACCCTGGTCCCCACCTGCAGGGAGAAAGCTTCACGAGGGGTGAAGCAGGTCTGCAGGTATGTCTTTCCCTATCTCTCCCTCTCATTTTTAAAAAAGTAAAGAAAAGATGGAGGCTTGTTTTAGTTGAGTGCTCACGGGGATGAGCCCTTGGTACCACATGAGAGCTCCCTGGGTACTATGGTGTCTATCCATCCCTCTTATCTCTTTCCCACTATATCCTTATCTGAAACTAAAAAGGAGAAAGAATGAGTCCCCTGGGAATGCTTGGAATCATTCAAGGACTAAGCGCACATGGTGCATAGTACAAGGACCAGAGTAAAGATCCTGGTTCAAGCCCCCAGCTCCCCACCAGTAGGGGTGGTGGTGGTCACTTCACAAGTGGTGAAGCACGTCTGCAGGTGTTTATTTTTCTCTCCCCCTTTCTGTCTTCCCCTGCTCTCAATTTCTCTTTTTTATCCAACAACAAGAACAGCAGCAGCAGGAATAACAAGGGCAACAAAAATGGAAAAAATGGCCTCCAGGAGCAGTGGATTCGTAGTGCAGGCACCAAGCCCCGGCAATAACCCTGGAGGCAAAAAAAAAAAAGATTAAAAAAAGAATTATTAGGGTTATCGCCGGGATTCCATGCCTGTACAACTTCACTTGCTCCTGCTGGTATTTATTTATTTATTTATTTTCCATTCCTCTAGATAGAGGCTGAGGGGTAGAAAGAGAAAAGGAGATAAACTGTAGCACCGCCTCACCGTCTGTGAAGCTTCTGTTGCAGATGCTTCCATTTGGTGGTCTGGAAATTAAACCCAGGTCCTTATGCATGAATAGTGTGTAAGCTACCAGGTATTGAACTTGAGAGTTCACACATGCAGCCTGCACCACGAATCCACTGCTCCTGGCAGTGCTTTTTTCCTTTTTTGTTGCCCTTGTTTTTATCGTTGTTGTGGTTATTATTGTTGGATAGGACAGAGAGAAACGGAGAGAGGAGGGGAAGACAGGGGGAGAGAAAGATAGACACCTGCAGACCTGCTTCACCACTTGTGAAGCTGACTCCCCTGCAGGTGGGGGGCTGGGGGCTCAAACCGGGATCCTTATGCCGGTCCTTGCTCTTTGAATCATACGTGCTTAACCCGCTGTGCTACCACCCGGCCCCTGTAACAATTCTTTAAAATAAGTAACTGGACATGAAATTTCTATAGAAGACCGAAGCCTCAGATATATTCCTAGAACTCTGGAAGGTAATATGCATGTGCAGGGATGTGACCCAGTCACAGAATGGCCTGAGACATACCTAATCCTTCAGGTCTTGTTTGCCTTGTGTACACAAGTTGGAACTGAAGGGCCATTTCTTTATAGGGCACATTCACTTAAATTGGGACAATCTAAACTTGATTTACTTTAATATGAGAGAGAAGGATCAAGAGCATTGCTCAGCTATGGCCTATGGTGGCAGCTGCTACCTCTGGGGCCTCTAGCATGTAAATGTAAATCGTGTGCCCATAACTTGTTATGCTGTTTCCCCAGAAGTTAGAGCAGTCAGATAAGAACAATGTAGATATAACAGCGCACCTGGGGCCGGGTGCTGGTGAACCTGGTTGAGCGCACATGTTATGACGTGCAAGGACCCAGGTTTGAAGCCTCGGTCCCCACCTGCAGGGTAAAGCTTTGTGAGTGGCGAAGCAGGTCTGCAGGTAGCTCTCTGTCTCTGTCACTCACTATCTCCTCTTTTCCTCTTGATTTCTGGCTGTATCCTATAAATAAAGATACTTTAAAAAATTTTTTAAATAAATAAAAACAGCACACCCTTTTTTTAATGGGAGGAAATTGGAATGCCTAAGAAAGCCCACAAAGAAAGGGAGAATGTGTAAAATTCCATATAGACAGCAAACCCTAAAGGAAGACTTAACACCCCCCCCCCCCCCCCCCCCGGTTCTCCACCTTATAATGAAGTCATGTTATTGTAGGACCTGCTGTTTTTAAATGTCAAGTAATGTCCCCTTAAAAAAATGATGCAACAGAGGAAATAGCTTGACTTGTAGAACATTAAACCATAATGCCTGAGGTTCCCCAGTCTGATCCCTAGCACCACAGACACTAGAAGGGGTGCTTGGACTTGTCTCTGTTTCTCTCCCCTCTGCCTCAGGTTAAAATTACTCACATAGATAATAATTAAAAATCAATCTTTTAAAAATAGGGCAGTATGTCAGATTTACTGGATGATGTATAACATTCGGAGAAAAATGAGATGATACTTAAGCAGTTGGCAGAGAGTAGACCAGTACAGGAGACCATTCCCCAACCTCCATTTTGTTACCCTTGTTATTGTCTTTGTTGTTATTACTGTTGTTGTTGGTTAGGACAGAGAAATGGAGAGAGGAGGGGCAGACAGAGGAGGGAAAAGAAAGATAGACGCCTGTAGACCTGCTTCCCCTGCAGTTGGGGAGCTGGGTCTCGAACCAGGATCCTTAACCAGTCCCTGCACTTTGTGCCATGTGCGCTTAACCCACTGTGTTACCACCTGACCCCTGGAAATTTTCATTCTTATGCATGCAGTAGAAATATTTCCAGCCTTACTAATCTTAGAGTTATCATGTTGAAAAAATCAAATAAAGGAATAGAGTGCTTAGCTCACCAGGTAAGGCATACTCCACAGTGTTTCTTAATAATGTGGCCACATAGTGCAAAGCTCAAGGATCCCAGGTTCCAGCCCCCAGCTCCCTACCTGCGGGGGGTGGGTTGGGGTTGGGGGGGCCACTTCACAAGTGGGGAAACAGGTCTGCAGGTGTCTGTCTTTCTCTCCCCCTCTCTGGCTTCCTCTCCTCTCATTTCTCTCTGTCTTATCCAACAACAGCAATAACAATGGAAAAAAGATGGCCTCCAGGAAGAGTAGATTTGTAGTGCAGGCTCTGAGTCCCAGCAATAGCCCTGGAGGCAAAATAATAATAATAATAATAATATCAACAATATCAACAACAAAAAGTTTTAGAAATGCCGATTGTAAGGCTGGGTAGGCACACATTACTATGTCCCCACCTGCAGTGGGAAAGTTCACAAGCGGTGGAACAGTGCTGCAGGTGGGTGTCTCCCTCCCTCTCTGTTTCTGTCTCCATTAAGAGGAGAAGAGAAAATATCCGCCAGGGGTGGTAGTCACCATGTTGTCACTATACCCCAATAATAATCCTCATGGGGGAAAAGAAAGCTATGTGTCGTTTCTTAGTGTGGGGATGTTATATTACTGTCAGCATCAATTGTGGAATTCTTGGGTTTTGACAGAAATTTTATTAATGTGGCCTGCTGGACCCTGCTGTTTTCACCTGCTATGGAATAATTTAACTTTGGTCTTTCAATCTTTGTAACTCCTCTTCTTCCCCCCCCCCCCCCACTTTGCACCTTTATTATTTCTCCACTTCTGTGGGCACACACTCTCACCTGCCTTTTTTTTTTAAGATGAGGGAGAGTGAACATATTAAGACTGAGAAGTGATAAAATAAATAGAGCATGTATATCTTAACATTGTACAAGGAAATTCTTGGAGACTCAATTGGTGTTTATTTGTTTAAGATCACTATAAATATGTTGTAAATGAAAATGTTATATAAATCTCACTTTGCATTATATTATAAAATGATATATTAATATACCATTTATATTTAAATCTGTTTCTAAAATGGCCTTATTTAACTCTTCTGGAATAAGGATAGGCCTTTTATTTCCTCTCTGTAAGTAAAGTAGATAACATTGAAAAAGAAAGTAAATAGCAACAGAAAGATGAGAGTAAAGTGAAAATAGCTTGAGTTTTTTTTTTTATTTTATTATCTTTATTTATTTATTGAATAGAGACAGAAATCAAGAGGGGAAGGGTGGGTGAGAGACAGAGAGACACCTACAGCACTGCTTTACCACTTGTGAAGCTTTTCCTCTGCAGGTGGGGACCGGGGCCTCAAACCTGGGTCCTTTGGCATTGTAACATGTCTGCTCAACTAGGTGCGCCACCACCCAGCCCCTAGCTTGAGGTTTATTGTGCATCATCTGACTGATGTGAATATGGTAGTAGTGCTCATAGGTAATTTTTAAAAGCTACAGAAATGTTCTCTGTATTGCAGCTGAAGTGGAGTGTCTTTCAACACCCATCCTCTTTTCTGTTTAGTATCGAAGTATTTCTGAGCATTTAACCATTACTTATAGAAGACACTTGTTCACTCAAATCAAATTCTTGCCTCATCATCAAAAGTAGAAAATACATAGTTTCATGTTATTAACAAAATTTACAAAAAAGTCACCATTTTCTTTTTGACTTAGTCATCTCTTTTTGGTAGATTTCAAAGGTTGACTGCAAGGAAATACTAGACCTCATATGTAATCTGGAATCTGAGGGTCAGGACAACACAGCATTTGTTCTTTGTACCACTTACCTTACTCAGCAGCTCCAAACTGCAAGTGTATATTGTTCTTGGTAAGTATATTCTATTTTATGTCCCTTATTTGTTAGAACATGTATAGCATTTATGGTTTATGTAGAACAGTAGTTTGTTTGAACTTTAACTATTGGCAAAATCAATGGTGATATATGACTAACAACTTACTTTTAATTAAAACTAAGGGGCCAGGCAGTGGTGCCACTGGTTAAACACTCAAATTACAGTGTTCAAGGACACTGGTTCAAGCCCCTGCTCCCTACCCTCAGGGATAAAGTTTCACAAGTGGTAAAGTAGGGCTGCAGGTGTCTCCTCCCTCTCTCTCTCTCTCTCTCCCCCTCTCTCTCTCCCTCTCTCTCTCTTTCTCTCTCTCTCATAAATGCAGCCAGAAATCTAGAGGGAAGGGGGTGATAAAGAGGAAGAGAGACAGAAAAACACCTGCAGTCCTGTTTCACCACTCACAAAGCTTTCCCCCTGCAGGTGGGATGTCTCTCCTATACCCCCTCTCCTCCGAATTTCTTTCTGTCTCTCCAATAATGAATAAATAAATATCAACAAAAAGATTTAAAAATACTAATGTTTAATCTTTTTAAGAGTCCACAAGTAAAAGGTACAAAATTTGAGATCTTAATTATTGCATAGAAGAATATAATTAGAACTGAGCTTCATGGCCAGGGTTTTTATTTGCTTTTTACTTATTTATTTCTAACTCGTGGAACATTGTTATATTTATTTGTAACTTGTGGACCATTCTTGGCACAGAGCCAGAATTTTAACATTATGAATATTTTGTTAGGAAACCCCTTTCTCAGAAAAAAGGTGATAGAAATGGGTCGGGGTAGATAGTATAATGGTTATGCAAAGAGACTCTCATGTCTGAGGCTGTGAAGTCCCAGATTCAATCCGCTGCACCACCAAAAGCCAGAGCTATGCAGTGCTCTGGCATATCTCTCTGTGTCTTTCTCTCTCTGCATCTCTCTTAAAAAATAAAATAAAAAACAAATACTTAAAAAAAAATCTTAAGTGATAGAAGTAAAAATAGGAAGTCGGGCGGTATCGCAGGGAGTTAAGCACAGGTGGCTCAAAGCGCAAGGACCGGCGTAAGGGTCCTAGTTCGAGACCATGGCTCCCTACCTGTAGGGGAGTCACTTCACAGGTGGTGAAGCAGGTCTGCATGTGTGTATCTTTCTCTCCCCCTCTCTGTCTTCCCCTCCTCTCTACGTATCCTTTCACATAGTCCTATGTGCACTTAACTGGATGTGGCACCTCCTAGCCACGATAATTAAGTTTTAGATAACTAGACATGAAAGAGATTTTTATTGAAGATTTTAGCCTTAAACAAATGTCCTAGAAAATAAACCCCAATTTGTTAACTGTAGTCATACAATTCTTCTAATACTACTGATAAAACATTCTTATGACCGTAACTTGTAAAAATGTTTGCCCCCCCCTTTTTTTTTTTTTGTCTCAGCCATCATTAACCCTTTTGTGGATGTTAGTGGTTCTCAAATTAATGCTGTTCCTCTGCAGCAGGAAGGGATTAACTAGGATTTCCATTTAGTTGGCATCTTGAGTAGTTATGAGTAAAGGAAACTCCTAAGCCATTTCACACTTTGTGAAAAGTAAGCTTCATCGAAGCAATTAAAAAATGAGCTGCTTCACCACAAATGAAGTTTTCTCCCTGCAGGTGGGGACCAGGGGTCCTTGCACACTGTTAACACATGCACTCAACTAGTTGTGCCACCACCCGGCCCCAATACACTCAATCTTAATGACTATTCTAACTCCCATTTTGCCACTACTCCCTTAAAAATTGCCTTATGCAAAAAGATTTCATGCCTGATGCTCCAGAGTCCCAGATTCATTCCTGACACCACCGTAAACCAGAGCTGGGGAGTGCTATGGTCTCTCTGTATCTATCTCTCAGTGTCTCTTTCTCTCTGATTAAAATAAAATATATCTTACAACAACAAGGGCAACAGTAATGGGGAGAAATGGTCTCCGGGAGCAGTGGATTCGTAGTGCAGGGACTGAGCCCCAGCGATATGTATATGTGTGTGTATATATCTTAGAGAGAGAAGTAAGAGGTGTGAACTCTGGACTTTCAAGCATGAGGTCCTGGTTTTGATTTCCAGAATTGGATGTGCCAGAGTGATGCTCTGGTTCTCTCTCATTAAAAAAAGAAAAGAAAGAAAAACATTATTTTAAAGAAGTGTGGGAATTTTCAAGAAGGACTGTTTATAATTTTGCCAATTTGGAAAGTAATGCTAAGAAACGTAGACACTTTTTTCTCCTAATTTGTTTGCTGTCAAAATTTTCACACACACACACACACACACACACACCCCACCCCACACACAAAAAAATCTGGTAGGGAAGTAGGTAGCAGAAACCCACTTTGTTTTAAATATTTCTCTGTGACATTTTCTTTTCCTTTTAATAGGGAACTAACTCTCTTTTGGAGTAAACTGCAAAGAAGAATCGATCCTTCTTTAGACACTTTTTTGGAGCGTTGCCGTCAGTTTGGTGTCATAGCTAAAACACAGCAGCATTTATTTTGCCTGATTAGAGTTATACAGACTGAAGTGAGTAATTTTTTTTTTTTATTAACACTAATTATCCTGGAGGGAAAACCTAACACATTCTTTTAAATAAGGGAAAATATGAATTAATGGGGTTTAGAAAATTGAGGAATTTGCAATATCTAGCTATTACTGCCTGTTAACTTCCTTGGAAATTAGCTGAAAATTAATGATTTGAAATGACTGACCATTGAAGGAGGGGCAGATTATGTTTCTCAGTAATCACTTCAGTCACTCTACTTTTCTAATAATAAATGTTCTGTATTTTGTGCAAGCATGCTTGTTTGGAAGTTAAAATAGCTATATGTCTGGAAAATGTAAATGTATTTTTTTTTCTATACTGGGAGGATTAATGGTTTACAGTAAAATATAGTAGTTTATACAAAACATTTCTCAGTTTTCCACATAACAATTCAACCCCCACTAGACCCTCCTCTGCCATCATGTTCTGAATCCTCCTCTTCCACCCCAGAGTCTTTTACTTTGGTGCAATATACCAACTGCAGTCCAAGTTCTGCTTTGTGTTTTCCCTTCTGCTCTTATTTTTCAACTTCTGCCTATGCGTGAAATTATCTCATATTCATCCTTCTGTTTCTGATTTATCTCACGTAACATGATTCCTTCAAACCATCCAAGATGGGGTGGAAAAGGTGAAATCACCATTTTTAATAGCTGAATAGTACTCCACTATATATAGACCACAGTGTATTCAGCCACTCATCTGTTGTTGGTCACCTGGGTTGCTTCCAGGTTTTGTCTATTAAAAATTGTGCTGCTATGAACATAGGTATACACAAATCTTTTTGGATGGGTGTGTTGGGGTCCTTAGGATATATCCCCAGGAGAAGAATTGAAAGGTCATAGGGAAGGTTTACTTTTAGCCTTCTGAGTGATCTCCAGACTGCTCTCCACAGGGGTTGGACCAATTTACATTCCCACCAGCAGTGCAAGAGGGTTCCTATGTCCCCACAACCCCCCCCCCCCAGCATTTGTTGCTGCTACCTTTTTTGATGTATGACATTCTCACAAGAGTGAAGTAGTATCTCAGTCTTTATTTGCATTTCTCTGACAATGAGTTGCAGCATTTTTTTCATGTGTTTGTTGGCCTTTTGTATCTCTTCTTTGGTGAATATTCTGTTCACATCTTCTCCCCATTTTTGGATTAGATTATTTGTTTTTGTCTTTCTGTTACTGAGTTTGGTGAGCTCTTTATATACTTTGGTTATCAGCCTCTTGTCTAATGTTTGACATGTAAAGATTTTCTCCCATTCTGTAAACACTCTGTTTGGTTGGTGACTTCTTTCTTTCTTTCCTTTCTTTCTTTCCTTTTTTTTTTTTTTTTTCTTTTTAAAGATTTTATGAGAGAGAAAGAACCAGACATCACTCTGGTACATCTGCTGCTGGGGATCGAACTCAGGACCTCATGCTTGAGTGTCCAATGTTTTATCTACTGTGCCACCTCCCAGACCACACGGTTGGTAGTTTCTTTTGCTCTCCAGAAGGTTGCTTTTTTTGCCTCCAGGATTATCACGGAGACTAGGTGTCTGCACTACTGCTCTTGGAAGCCATTTTTCTTGCCCTTGTTATTGTTATTTTTGTTGTTGTATAGGACAGAGAGAAATCGAGATATGAGGGGAAGAGAAAGATTGACACTTGCAGACCTGCTTTAGCGATTGTGAAGCGGACACACACACACACACACACACACACACATACACATATCCGGGGGCTTGAACCAGGATCCTTACAGTGGCTCTTGTGCTTCACGCCATGTGTGCTTAACCTGCTATACTACTGCCTGGCCCCCTGGAGGTTTTTTTTTTTTTTTTTTAAATTTTTTTATATTTATTTATTTTCCCTTTTGTTGCCCTTGTTTTTTATTGTTGTAGTTAATATTCTTTTATTGTTGTGGTTAATATTCTTATTGATGTCATTGTTGTTAGAAGGACAGAGAGAAATGGAGAGAGGGGGGGAGAGAAAGATAGACACCTATAGACCTGTTTCAGTGCCTGTGAAGCGACTCCTCTGCAGGTGGGGAGTCGGGGGCTGGAACCGGGATCCTTACCACAGCCCTTGTGCTTGCGCCACGTGTGCTTAACCCACTGCGCTACTGCCCGACTCCCTGCCCGTAAGGTTTTTAATTTGAGGTAGTCCCACTGGTTCATTTTTGTTTTAGTCTTCTTTGTAACTGGATTCATATCATTGAAGATACCTTTAAATTTTAGATGGAAAAGAGTTCCCCTAAGTATTTGATAAATGTAAATGTATTTTTAAACATTTTTCTTAGTGTTTTAATAATGATTGACAAGATTATAAAAGCATAGGGAAGTTGTTCCACACCACTCCCACCACCAAAGTTGTGTGCCCCCACCCCCACCAGCAGTAACCACCATAATTCTTACAAAGTCTCAGAGATGGTTTGACTATTTTTTTTAAGTCCACATATTTCAATTCCCTATGTTCCACATAGGAGTAAACTACCCACTAGTTGCCTTTCACTTCCTTACTTACTTGCTAAGTAAGCTGTTGCCTTTACACTTCCTTCCTTGCTTAGCCTAATACTCCTTGTTCCATCTGCTTTTGCCCTGAAGGACACAATATCATCTTTAAGAAATTAATTGCAGGGTAGTACTCCATTAGTACATATGCCATAACTTCTTCATCCAGTTATCTGTTGATGAGCATTTAGGCTGCTTCTATTTATTTGCTATTGTGAATAATGCCACTATGAACATAGGGGTGCACGTGTTCCTTCAAATCTGTGTTTTTATGTCCTTTGGATATATGCATGAGAGTGGTATGGCTGGGTCATACAAGCTTCTCTTTTTATTTGTTTGAAGACTCTCCATCCTGTTTTCCATTGGAACTTAACCAGTTTGCATTTTCAAGTGTACCAGACAGAGTTACTTTTGCTCCACATCCTCAACAATATTTGTCATTTCTTGATTTTTGATGTGAGTCATTCCCACAAGTATGAGATGGTATCTCATTGTGGATTTTACTTACATTTTTTTAATGGTAAATGGAGCATTTCTTCATGTCTGTGGGTCATATGTATCTCTTAGAAAACAAACCTTTTGTTGTTGTTGTTGAACTGTATGAATTCTTTAGATGTTTTTATATTAATACTTTGTCAGAAGTGTGATGTGCCAATATGTTCTCCAAGTTGCTGGGTTGCCTATTTATCTTTGTAAAGTTTTCTTCCAGTTATAGAAGCTTTTTAATTTGATGCAGTCCCATTTATTTAATACTGTTTTAGGTTCACTTGCCCATAGAGTTGAGTCTTTGGATACATTCTTGATGTTAAGGTTCTAGAGTATTTCACCAATGTTTAGTGTGTATGTGTCTGCTTTCCTATATTTTATAATTTCAAAGCTAATATCCAGGTCTTTGATTCATCTTGAGTTAATTTTGGTGTAATCTTTTACATGGTAAGATAAGAAAGATGTAGGGAATAGTTATGCACAAAGACTTCACTGCTTAAGGCCCTAAGATTCCAGATTCAATCCCCTGTACCACCAGAAGCTAGACCTGGGCAGATCTCTGCTTAAAATAAAAAGAAAGAGGGAGTCGGGCAGTAGCGCAAGGATCCCAGTTTGAGCCCCCAGCTCCCCACCTGCAGGGGCGTCACTTTTACAAGTGGTGAAGCAGGTCTATCTTTCTCTCCCCCTTTCTATCTATCTCCCCTCCTGTCTCCATTTCTCTCTGTCCTATCCAACAGTGAGGACATTGAGAACAACAACAATAAAACAAGGGCAACTAAAGGGAATAAATAAATAAAAAGAAAGAGGAAAGAAGAAGGAAGGAGAGAGAGGCAAGCCTAAATATAACTTTTAGGAAAAACAGTTTAAAATTTAAGAACTCAGTATTTTGAGACATTTATATGTGTCTGTCAAATAATTTTTTATTTATTTATTTTTACCCTAGCGCTGCTCAACTCTACCTTATGGTGGTGCTGAGGATTCAACCTGGGACTTTTGATGCCTCTTGCATGAAAGTCTTTTTGTATAATCATTGTATCCCAGCCTAAAATAAGTATTTATCTTATTAGTGAACAATATGTAATATTTCCATAATATAAAAAAGTAACTTTCACTGTCTTCTTACAGGCACAAGAATCGGGTCTTGGTGTGTCAGTTTTGCTATGTGTCAGAGCTCTTCAACTCAGATCAAGTGAGGATGAAGAAATGAAGGCATCAGTTTGTAAAACAATTGCTTGTCTTTTACCAGAAGATTTAGAAGTTAGACGAGCCTGCCAGCTTACTGAATTCTTAATTGAACCCACTTTGGATGGATTTAATATGTTGGAAGAGCTCTATTTGCAACCAGATCAGAAATTTGATGAAGAAAATGCACCAGTTCCAAATTCTCTTCGATGTGAGCTCTTACTAGCTTTAAAAGCCCACTGGCCTTTTGACCCTGAATTTTGGGACTGGAAAACTTTAAAACGACATTGCCACCAACTCCTAGGACAAGCAGCTTCAGATTCTGATGATGATCTAAGTGGTTATGAAATGTCTATTAATGATACAGATGTTTTAGAGTCATTTCTCAGTGACTATGAAGAAGGTAAAGAAGATAAGCAATATCAAAGAAAAGATTTGACAGATCAGCATAAAGAGAAAAGAGACAAAAAACCCACTGGTTCTTCTGAAAGATACCAGAGGTGGCTTCAGTATAAGTTTTTCTGTTTGTTATGTAAACGAGAATGTATAGAGGCCAGGATTCTTCATCATTCTAAGATGCATATGGAAGATGGAATTTACACCTGTCCGGTTTGTATTAAAAAGTTCAAGAGGAAAGAAATATTTGTTCCTCATGTAATGGAACATGTTAAAATGCCACCAAGTAGAAACCACCGCTCCAGAAGGAAATTACTGTTGAAAGGCTCTCAAAAGGGATTTTATCCCAAGAGCCCCTCTTCGGGTCTGGAGCAAAACCAGTCATTGAATGAACAAGCCAAAGGAGAGTCTCATGACTATGTCACATTCAGTAAGTTAGAAGATTGTCACCTGCAAGACAGAGATTTATACCCATGTCCTGGCACTGACTGTTCCCGTGTATTTAAGCAATTTAAATACTTAAGTGTGCATCTTAAAGCTGAACACCAAAATAATGACGAAAATGCCAAGCACTACTTGGACATGAAAAATAGAAGAGAAAAGTGTACTTACTGTCGACGCCATTTCATGTCTGCGTTTCACCTTAGGGAGCATGAACAAGTGCATTGTGGACCTCAGCCTTATATGTGTGTGTCTATAGATTGCTATGCTAGGTTTGGATCAGTGAATGAACTACTTAACCATAAACAGAAACACGATGATCTACGTTATAAATGTGAACTGAATGGCTGTAATATTGTTTTCAGTGACTTGGGACAGCTTTACCACCATGAAGCACAACACTTTAGGGATGCATCTTACACATGCAATTTTGTTGGCTGTAAAAAGTTCTATTATTCCAAAATTGAATACCAGAAACACCTCTCAATGCATAATGTTGAAAGCTCAAATGTAGATGTGAAGAAAGTGAAACTGGAGCCTACAGCAAGTGAAAAACAAGATTGTGTTGATCAATCCCACCTACTTGATAAATCACATATATCTGAGGATTTTATTTTCTGTGCTGGACCAGCTAGTTCTCAAATAGTAACTCCAGAAAACCTGAAAGAAAACAGTGACAGTAATTCTAGTGATCAACTAAGTCATAGCTCTTCAGCTTCCATTAATGGAGAGTTAATTGACCCACTAGATCACTCTGAAGCCATGCAAGACATATTATTATCTCATGAGAAAGTCTTTGTACCCTCCAGTTTAAAAGAAAAACGTTCCAATGTGGCAGTTTGTTTTGATGGGACGAAGTTTACCTGCGGTTTTGATGGCTGTGGTTCCACATACAAAAATGCAAGAGAGATGGAGAAGCATTTACGGAAAGTTCATCCGTATCATTGTAAACCCAAAAAGATAAAGACAAAAGATCTCTTTCCCTCTTTGGGTAGTGAACATAATCAAACTGTTGAAAAGTCTGATGGAGAACATAAACCCAACTCAGATACAAACAGTGACTCCCTGGATGAAGGTCTAGATCAACATACTCCTACTAAATGTAAACGAGAACATCAAGGTTATTCAGGAGCTTCCATTTGCTCTTCTAAAAGGCCATGTACAGAGGATACCATGTTAGAACTTCTGTTACGCTTGAAACATTTAAGCTTGAAAAACTCAATGACACATGGATCTTTCTCAGGGTCATTGCCAGGATACCCATCCAGTGGTGCTAAGTCTCTTCACTCTCTCTCAGACCTTAATTTTCAGAATCACGAGGAAAACATGCCAAGTCAGTACCTTGCACAGTTGGCAGCTAAACCTTTTTTCTGTGAGCTTCAAGGATGCAAATACGAATTTGTGACTAGAGAAGCATTGTTAATGCATTATGTTAGAAAACATAATTATTCAAAAGAAAAGGTCCTTCAGTTGTCCATGTTTCAACATCGGTATTCCCCATTCCAGTGTCACATTTGCCAAAGGTCATTTACGAGAAAAACACACCTTAGGATTCATTATAAAAATAAACATCAAATTGGTAGTGACAGAGCAACTCACAAACTATTAGATAATGAAAAATGTGATCATGACGGCCCATGCTCAGTAGATAGGTTAAAAGATGACTGTTCAGCAGAACTTGGAGGTGACCCCAGCAGTAACTCCGAAAAGGTGCATTGTCATTCTAAAAAAGACGAATGCAGTTCAGAAACAGATTTAGAGTCATCTTGTGAAGAAACAGAAAGTAAAACTTCAGACATTTCATCACCAATGGGCAGCCATAGAGAAGAGCTGGAAGGGAAAGAAGGGAGAGGTAGCAGGAGAACTGTTGCTAAAGGCAATATGTGCTATATTTTGAATAAATACCACAAACCATTCCATTGTATCCATAAAACTTGCAACTCATCTTTCACAAATCTAAAAGGTTTGATTCGTCATTATAGAACTGTACATCAATATAACAAAGAACAGTTATGTTTAGAGAAAGACAAAGCAAGAACCAAACGGGAACTTGTCAAATGTAAAAAGATATTTGCTTGCAAATATAAGGAATGTAATAAGCGCTTCCTGTGTTCTAAAGCTCTTGCAAAGCACTGTAGTGACTCTCATAACCTAGATCACATTGAAGAGCCTAAAGTGCTTTCTGAAGCTGAGTCTGCAGCAAGATTTTCCTGTAACCAGCCTCAGTGCCCTGCTGTTTTTTATACATTCAGCAAGTTGAAGCACCACTTGATGGAACAGCATAATATTGAAGGGGAAATACATTCAGATTATGAAATTCATTGTGAGCTTAATGGCTGTGGCCAGATTTTCACCCACCGAAGTAATTACTCTCAACATGTATATTATCGACATAAGGACTATTACGATGATCTGTTCAGAAGCCAGAAAGTAGCAAATGAAAGGCTGCTAAGAAGTGAAAAAGTGTGTGAAACAACTCACACATTGGGACATGAACACCAGACTACCAGGAGGTCCTTTAATGCTAAGGGTAAAAAGTGTGGCTCTATCAAAGACAAAAAGGCTCCAATTAGTTTTAAAACAAGAGCTGAAGCCCTCCACATGTGTGTGGAGCATTCTGAGCACACTCAGTACCCCTGCATGGTCCAAGGATGCTTATCTGTGGTGAAGTTGGAGAGCAGCATAGTGCGGCATTACAAACGCACCCATCAGATGAGTAGTGCCTATTTAGAGCAACAGATGGAAAATCTTGTTGTTTGTGTTAAATATGGTACCAAGATTAAGGAGGAGCCCCCTTCTGAAGTGGAGCCCTACATAAAGAAAGAAGAGGATGGAAGCTGTGAATTGGAGCAAACAAATCACAGCCATTCCCCAGGTGACTGCAGACCTGTCCAGAACATGGATTCTTCCCATTCGAGTGACAGGAATGGAGTACAGAAAGGATGTACAGAAAAATCATTATTTGATGCAGAGACTCTGCTCTACAGAGGAACTTTGAAATGTAATCATAGTTCAGAAACCACTGCTTTGGAACAATGTAATATAGTTCAGCCACCTCCTTGTAAAATAGAAAATTCCATACCTAATCCTGATGGAACTGAAAGTGAGAATTACTTCACAAGTTTTCAGCTGCCTTTACCAAGAATCAAAGACTCAGAAACTGGGCAGCAAATTTCAGGGCAGGAAAACACTGTAAAAAAACCCACCCTTCTCCCAAAAGATAATAATAGGAAGCATCCACAGCCCAGGTCATTTGATTTGAAGGCTTATAAACCTATGGGATTTGAATCTTCTTTCCTGAAATTTATTCAGGAAAGTGAAGAGAAAGATGATGATTTTGATGATTGGGAGCCTTCAGAGCACTTACCATTAAATAATTCTTCACAACCCAGTAATGACTTAACAGGGAGTGTGATAGTAAGTGATATGGTAAATAACAGTGACCCTGAAACTGACATACCTCATTCTTCCAATGACTCAGCAATTCATGAGAACCTGACTGCAATCCAACCTTTAATAGTAGCTGAGACAACAACAGTTCCTTCCTTGGAAAACCTAAGGGTTGTATTGGACAAAGCTTTAACAGACTGTGGAGAGCTTGCCTTAAAACAGCTTCATTATCTTCGGCCAGTGGTTGTCCTTGAAAGATCTAAATTTTCCACACCAATTTTAGATTTGTTTCCAACAAAAAAGACAGATGAACTTTGTGTAGGAAGTTCATAAATAGTAATTTTGTTTCAGAAACAGACTGGCTCCAACACTGCAACATGGGGACAATTGCCAACTCGAACAAAGGCTGAGAACCAGCCATACCATTTTTTAGGGTAGAATATAGGCTGTGTATTTACATGAATGTACAATATCTCTTGACAGCAGTATTGGCTGAGTCCATTAGCTCTCCAGTTGGCTTATTGATTGGTTTTTGTTTATTAAAAAAAAAAAAAGAAAGAAATGGAACTGTACTCTTGTTTGGTGCTAATTAATACATCAAAATATATCGGGGCTTCCTTTTTTCAAATTAAGTGTGCATGATTGTATATGGAACAAATACTAAAATCCCAGGGTGGGAGGGCTAGGGAAAGGAATATGGAGTTCTTACTTGACTTGAATGTGCACCTGAGGGTGCTTTGTGTAATATATTGTACACTACAGCATCTTATATTTTTTTGAGTTGAGTTTCAATAAATTACAATTTTTCACCCATTTCTTGTTTACTCATAGTAAGTTTTCATGCCACATGTAACCTGGATTGCACATCATTATTCTGGAGTGTGCACTTATATTTTACTCCAGTATTTTTTTGTTCCTGATTTAGTCATCAGGAACAAAATCATGAAGCTTTTTTCCATTTATTTTTTATTGTTTTAAATTATTTATTTTTTGTGGTGTGGAAGAAAATCCTGAAATTGATTGACTAGTTCTGGAAGCCAAGATAGCTTCCAGAAGAGAATGCCCAGAGTTTTGCCTGGGTAAGACTAGAAGGTAGAGGGTATGCTAAGCAGAACATGAAGGGCTTAACAGATTCAGAGGTATGAAGTCTTTTTTTGAAGGAAACATAAATATGATAGATTGGCAGTAAAAAGATGAGCATTGGAATAAATGAGATTATTGCAGAGGACCACTGGCAGGAACTAATATGGAGTATGGATGTGAGTCTATAGGCAGCTGAGCAGCTTTGAAGATTTTTTTTTTTTTAGATTGATTTGTAAATGAGAAAAAGCATTACTCTGGCAAATATAATGCTCAGGATCGAACTCAGGACCTCTTGCTAGAGAGACCAACCCATATCCACTGCACCACCTCCGAGGCCACTGAAGAAAAAAGTTAGTTAGAATCAAGTTTATAATTGATCATAAAATGAATATTATTAATGAACTTAGACTTGATAATGAAGTAGTTGAGGCAAACTTTTGAGAGTCTATTGGCAATTTGGCAAACAGAAGAAAATATGAAACTAGGGGTTGGGTGGCGGGGCACTTGGTTGAGCACACATTATAATGGGACTTGTTTTAAGCCCACAGTACCCACCTGCAGGGGGACAAGCTTCACAAGCAATGAAACAGTGCTACATGTGTCTCTTCCTCTCCCTGTCTTCCCTTTCCCTCTTTAATTTCTGTCTGTATCCAATAAATAAAAAATAAAAATATATGAAACAGGAATTTAGAAAGGACTACTGGCTATTAGATTGAAAATGTTTTGTGGAAACTAAGATTCAGTAATGCTATAGTCAAATGATGCG